>NC_140580.1:682313546-682673546 GCF_964204655.1 Triturus cristatus | reverse complement strand
TTTTCTAGTTCATCAGAAAATCTTATAGTAGTTGGTGACTGTGATCAATTAATGGATCCCTCCCTTGATCATCATTCTCAGACTAAGTTCATTCCCAACAAAATGCATAAAACATTTCTGAAAGCCATTTCCTCCAGAGGGTTAGTTGAGTCTTTGAGAAACTCCCACCCTGATTTGCTACAATTTACTTTCTTCTCTCCTGTTCATAGTTCACATTCAAGAATAGAATATATATTCATTACTCAGCATGTCCTCCAATTTATGACTCATGCTTAGATAGGCTCTATCCTTTTTTCAGGTCATGCTCCAGTCATAGTCGATTTGGATACCCCTACTGATATTCCGCATACTCGTAGGTGGAGATTTAATAACGCCCTTGTGCATGATTAACAATTTATGGAACAATTGTCAACTTTTTTCATGAATGTTTTACAGTTAATCTCTCCACTGACACAAAGATACATTTTATTAGGGATGCCTTTAATGCTACCGTTAGAGGTTTCATAACAGATTATTCTGTAATCAAGAAGAAAAAAGCACTCAAAGAATCTTCACACCTTTTAAAACAAATGATATATTTAGAGCATAAATACTTTTGTCCTAATAAACCTGATACCCTTTCCAAACTCATTAAGGCTAAAATACAATACAATAAACAATCCTGGGTCAATGCTTATGGTAGCCTACTTAAAATTAATGCTAAAATGCTTGATGGTCGCAACAAAGCAGGCAAATCCTTGGCTAGTTACCTTAAGATAAAGAAGCAAAAATCTAAACAACAGCCACAACAGATACTTGGATTGGGTCAGACACATCAGTGATTTGAGAATATTCAAGTGTTTTGCAGAATACTATAACAAATTATATACTCCTGAATCTTCTCCCAGTAATGAAAACATTAATGTTTTTTTACAATCAATCCCCAAATCACCTGATCATACAGTAGATCCCTCCTCCACTGATACTGCAATCTCCAAGCAACAGTTAATAACTGCCGTCACTCAACTTCCAAAGGATAAAGCTCCCATGCTGGATGTTTTTTCTGTTCTAGTATACTTTCATTTTAAGCATCTTTAATTCCACAGCTATTACTTCTAATCTCCCATTTTCTAACTACTGGGCAGACACAAGGTAAGTTTTCAAAAGCTATGCTTTGCCTGCTCCCAAAAAAAGATAAAAATGTATCTCAATGCAGTAATTATAGACCTATTTCCCTCATCAACGCTGATTTAAAGATCCTAGCTAAAATATTGGCATTAATAAAGTTTTCCGTGAATTAGTAGGCCTACAACAATCAGGGTTTGTGAAAGGATGCTATATCTAAGATAATTCCAGAACGTTTCTAAATATTGGACAAATGGCTTCCAAGTTGAACTCCCCCATATTGGTCATAACTCTTGATGCTTTTGATCGCATTAACTGGGAGTTCATGTTTGGAGCGCTGAAATGGCACTGTTTCTGTCTCCATATACTTCAATATGTTAGTGTATTATTTTCTGATCCCTCTACCTCTATTTGGGTTAATGACAATCAGTCTCACTATATTCTACTTCACAAAGGAACCAGACAAGGCTGCCAATTATCCCATCTTTTATTAATATTATGCTTAGAACCTTTTTTGCAGATCTCCAATTTTTTTCAGGGTTTCAATTTAAGCATATGGAGATAAAGTTCACAGATTTTGCTAATTATATTTTGTTATATGTATCTAATACAATCACAATCACTACACTTCCTGAACTTTATTGATTATTAAATTAATATTCTGCGGTTTCAGGATGCAAACTTAATAAAGGAAAACCTGAGGTATTTTATATTGTACATTGTCCTTATGACATGTACTTTTTCCCATTGAACTATGATGAGCTGACACTCCATTCTTATTTGTTCATGTATGAATGATGATTTATTGCTTATAACACAGTGCTTTTATGACATGTTGTGTCCAAATAAAGCTGATTGATTGATTGAATAGAAAATTTGGGGTTATGCCCTTGAATACATATTGTCTTCCTGAAATGTTCAGAGACACTGGCTTTGCATGGAATTCTAAACATATTAAAGGCTTAGGTATTTTATATTCAAACGCTATTAAATACACCATTAAAATAATCTCACTGAAGTTGATTAAAAAACCTCAACCTTGGCTGAGGGTTGGTCCCCTCTATATGTGACATATTGGGGCAGATTAGCCATTACTAAAATGATGATAACTCCAGCAATCCAAGGATAATGGATGGATCAACTTCCAAATCTTAGGCAATATCACTCTGCTTTCACAATGAAGCAAATTTGGACTTCCTTTTGACTAATCCTCCTGATTCACCGACAATTGGGGAATTAGGAGCATGTGCAGATTACACCATTTTCATTGAGGGGAGCAGTCTATATTTCTCAACTCCAAAAGGCTTTTTTCACACCCATACATACTCATTATATTTCCAATGCCACACCTTTGATTAATAATTCTAATTCTCATTTAGACACTCTTGCACAAACATCTATATGGGATAACAATCACATTAAATTAAAAAATAGTGTTTTTTCATGGACAGAATGGATACATAAAGGAATTGCAACCATAGGTCATATACCCTCCAATGATTCTCTTTTAGAATTCCACAAAATTCAACAAACATATAGAATTTCCTCCTTTTATGCCACTCAACATCATCACCATAAGATTACCCTTCTTCTCTTCAATTTCTCCCTTAGTCTTCTACTCCTGTGTCTCACACACACCTCGTCTCTTTCACCTCGGATTTTCCCTCACAAATGAAAGCATCTTGCATATACAAGACTTTGAGCTCCTCTTCTATAACAAGAGCAAAACCTAATATTGAATTACAGTGGAAAATAGATTTTCACCAATAATGTTCTCCTAAAACATGGAATTAAGTGTGGGCCAAGATTAATAATACTTCTTATTCTGCAAGCACAACTCAAACATTATTTTATCTCTATAACAGATTATACCTAACCCTGAGGTGTCTCCACATATGTAAACTTTCCAAAGATATCAAATGCTGATCTTGTCCTTATGATAATACCGATCTTCTACATAAGTGTTTTTTATTGCCACATGGTCAAAGCATTTTGGTTGCTCATTTGCAATAAACCGAACAACATTTTACCTTCGGATATACCTTTCAATATTTTACATCTTTTTGTAAGTAGCTCCTCTCCATTATGGCAATCCCAAGGTATGGTTGGGAAATGTATTGAATTGTTAATTGCTATTGCTTTACAAATATTCACATTAAATTGGAAAGACCCCACAAAAATTACTTTCATTTCCTGGTGGAATTTACTCTGACTTAATCACAGATTGGATAGAGCAAATGCCACTTCTCTACCTTTAATGATTAAAAGATATTTGCTATGGTTACCATTCACATCCTATTTATCCAGACACGTTGCTAATTCCTTTTCTTGGGTAACCACTTTTGACCCTCCCATGATGTGTATACAGATTTTTTGGTTGCTATTGTTTTTGAAATACTGTTGTCAATCCTGCTCTGGTATCACATATTGTAATGTACTTCTCGTTCTCTTCTCCCATTTTCTCTCTCGTCTCATTTTTCCCCTTATATTCTTAAAAATAGTTCAAATGTTCTTTGTTTTCTCCTGATTTGTCATTCCAAACAAGCAACCATTGTGGTACAAAGTTCATACATTTACATTTCATTCTTTTTCCTTTTTATTCATTGTATAATTGTCAAGTTAATGGTTATATTGTATTGTATATTTATAATGCTTGTATTATTTATAATGCTTTTTCATTTACTGTAATGTTTCTTCTGTTCGCTTTAATAAAACATGACTAAACTATCAAAAAGACACTTGAAGTTAGCAATGCATGAAGAGAGCTGACCCAAAGCCTGCTGACTGTGCAATTTTGTGCGTTAATGGTCTCAGCTTTGTAGGACAGCTAAAGCAGTTATCAGTCACACACACAAAAAGGGTGATATTATTCTTCTTGAATGAGAAAATTAGTGATTTGCCATGGTTTGTGTTATGCGGAATAGAGCAGATGTGACCTATTTTGATGTCTTTTATGTTGGAAAGAAAAAAAAAAGATGTGACCTAATGGCCAGAGCTGCCCACTTTGGAACTGGGGAATAGCTTCAAATTATAGCCTCTTCTTCTCATCCTTGGCAAATCACACATCTTCCCGTGCATAAAAGAAATCTGTCCTTATATAGAGTGCTCTAATGCCCATGGGCCAAGTTTGTGCTACATACTGCAAAAAATAATTTAAAATAATAATGAATCAAAATGTAGTGGCATTTTTTCGACTCTTAAAAATGCAAAAGAGTGATGAATGAATCACTTAACACTTTACTTGCCATTGTGGTGTAAATGGAAGGTGATCTCTGACACCTAGAAGTATGAGCTTATTTTACCAGTACAATCAAAAGTTAAATAGCTCCCACTAAAAATAGGAAACATTTGGAAGCCTGCATATATTAACACATACAAATGAACACAGCTACTTATCTCTAATCCAAATTAAAAACCTAAGGCAACAACACCAGACTTTGCAGTTCCTACACACTGTGATCTGCCAGATATGCCCCTTAAATGGCTCCTTTCCAGGATATGCATGGCGGAATATGGAATAATACGTCAAACTATATTAGACTAGGACATGTAGGCACTGGCTCTGAGACGTGGCCAGGACAGAGTGAAACAGACAGGCTGTGCTTGTGTAAATGATGCAAATGGTGAATGCGACAGCAGCATGAATGGCATGTTGCTACAGATAAGTGTTGCCATGGCTACAGTCTCATGCTGTTTTAATCCTAATATAGAACGCAGCACAATCTGGGCATCACTGAATAGGAGAGAAAAGCAAAAAACATTACTCCTGCGCTGCAACTAGCAAAATTACAAGGAAAAGATTTGGCAGCAGTCCTATAAAATTACTCTGGTACCAGAAACTGCATCTAGGCATTTATCAAAGGAAGGTTAAGGACTCAATGGTCTAAGACATTTATAATGTTTATTAATTTGATCCGCATAAACTAAAATGTTGCTGAGTGAAATGCCATATCAGTTGTCCAAGGAAACACCCATGAAGATTGAAAGGGGGGGAATACAATGAAGTATTCATGTTTCCTAGTTTAATCAGCCTCAGTGATGATAGTTGAAATATTATGATGGTGCAAAATATATTCCTGATTGCTATCAGGAATATATTTTACACCGTCATGATATTTCATCTTCCATCACTGAGGCTAATTAAACTAAGAAACAAGCAGACTTTTTCTTTATTCCAGAAGAAAAGTTAAAAGGTGGGGAGATACTTCTGGAGATTTGAATTAAATCACCTCCTCTGATTAGAATTAGATGTAATATACTGCCTCTGATTTAGGATTTAAATATGCAGGATTCCAAGAGGATAAATAATGCTGCTGAGACCAGTGAGACCACCACATAGGTCTCATCATTACCTTTATCACTTTTTACCTTTTTTACCTGTAGAATCACAGTCTACAGTATTATAGCCTTTAAGCCTATTAAAGAGGGATATTTCATTAGTTTATTTCCTTGAATCTGAGCTATAGGGTTCAGTCCAAGGCAGAGGGGCTATAGGTAGAAAGAAAAGAGAGAGAGAAACAGAACGACAAACATTGGAACGTATGAACAGATGACTTATATCTGTCATTATTAGGCCGAGCCCCTTCATTGTCTTCAAAATAGCCCAAATACTCTAGTGTTCTTATGTACAATACATATTATGTATGGACATGCCATCAATGCTGAACACAAAAAAATTCAGACAAGGGGTAGAAGAAGTATGTGGGGTCAGCTGCTACACTGCCAATAAATATGTTGGCATGTGAACCCACATGGATGCTTAGATGCGGCAAAAAACACTATCAAATGTTATGGAAATGGAGAATGTCAGTAGAAGTTTCCAGTAGGCAGAATATAAAGGGACAGTTTCCTTATCAATGTTAAATGTATCAGAGGTTTGGTGGATATTCCCAATGAGCTCCCACAATGTATACCTACAAATAGTCTCTCTGTGGCCATTGTCAACTGATTGTGTAAGCTAGTATGAGAGTATGGAAGATGGACATTTCTGGAAAAATTTGACCTTTTGTGAATTATGTGATCCAGCAACGTTTGGGCCAGAATGATTATTTGTTCTAATCTAGACAGAAAATACTTTCATGCACTCAAAAGTTATCAATAAATCAGGGGCCAACCAGTGCCAGATGGATGAGAGATGAGTGATCACTCCATTGTCTTCTCTTGCAGCAGCTGATATTGAAAAAAAACATGGAGGGACAGTGAGAAATTTCCAAGGTCATTTGTAGTGTTCCACAGTCTTCAGGATATGGTGGCAAGGTGTATATTCAATCATAAGAAGCCGTTTTCTCTCTTCTGATGAAGTTCACAGGAAAGCATGCTTGAACACATTAAGCCTTGCCAAAGTAGTCTATCAGAGATTGAACATGTATTTGCGGAAGCTTATGTCAACATTCAAAATAATGCCAACATCTCAAATAATCTGATCAAGCTTTAATAAAATTATGGTTTCTAAAATTCCTTAATGATTGTACTATGCAACATCATGCCCAAAAATTGGAAGTTCCACATTATGGCTGCTTCACTGCTTGCATAACTAGTAAAGCACCCATCATTTGTTGACCATGACTCTTTGAAATTCATGCGCCGGGCTCCTATGTTGCCTCATCAGTCAAATTATAGCAAATTTATTTCAAGCTCTTTGGGAACCTGAGGGCGCCAATGTGCTAGCCAGTTTAAGGAGTATGATATTTAATGAAATGCCTTCATTTGTATACTTATAAAACAAATGTCTGGCATCTGATAATTTGCCTTAACAGCTGAGATAATACTGTCATTGGCAGTTGGGGCTTGGGTGTACTGAAATACAAGATTCCTAACTTTCACAGAGGCCCATCCACAGTTTCTATAAACGTGAATCATTTTGTGTCAACAATTTTTGATCTCTCTTCAAAGTAGATGTGGGTGATTTTATTCAAGAATATAACAGGGTGCTGTGAAGAGGCATAGAAAGAGAAAGGATGAGAGAAAGGAAAAGGAGTAATATACCTAGCCCGGTTTAAACAAAATTAACTTGTTTTCTTGAAGCAGATGTGTATAGCATGATCATTTCTAACTTCATAGTGAAAACAATTAAAATAAAACATAACAATGAATGAAAACAGATTTTGAATAGCCAAGACTAGTTTTTGAGTCAGTCATGACATGGAGACACTTTGCAGTTATATGCTATATATCGCTTGGGTAAGGCACAGTAGACATCAATACCGAATCCTGAGTTGGTCTCATCTAGACCTCTGTGCAAAACCAGGACAAAATATACTTTGAAGTGGTGGGGGGGTGTTCTGCTACCAGGTTCCTCATTGCAAATGGCCATTTAATTTTGATGGAACCGGTGGCAGTAGTTACCAGCTCCACGGTAATTGTAGGAAATTATGTTACTTCAAGGGGGTGAAAGTCTTCTCAAGCAGCAACCACAATTCCTGTCGGGGTGAAGTCAGAAGCAGCCCTAAATTAACATGTGCTTATCCCTCTGGTAGCTTGACAGTAAAGCAGTCAGGCTTAACTTAGAGGCAATGTGTAAAGTATGTATGCAGTAATTTAAACAGTAATAAAGTGAAAACGCAACACAAGAAAATAGATCAATGCTTAATAAATTATTTGACACCAAAATCCAATTAGTAGAACAGGGGTTTTGCAATTTTAAAGATTTTGGTTGACATAGTGCAGAGTCAACTGTGGGTATCTGTTTGCACCAGAGCAGGACAAAGTCATAAGTTCAGGATAACTGTAATGGAGTGTAGGCCGGATACAGGGACTAAGTTATGCTCGCTGAAAAAAGTACTTTAAATTCTGGTTTTGGAGTGCTCATGATCCGGTGTCGAGGATGCGTCATGCAGCTGCAGATGCTAGGTCTTGCATCGAGGATGTGTCACGGAGCGGTGGTTCTAAAAAGCTCTGAGACATTGATACAAGGTCCTACATCAAGGATGCGTTGCACAGCGACGGTTCTGAGGAGCTGTGAGGTTCTGCATCGGGGATGCATTGTGTGGACGTAGTCCTGCGTGTCCCACAGCAGGGATGGCAGGGCACATTCAGGTTGTAATGGCATACCTGAAATATGTCTAAAAGGCTTCTTAAGTGGGAGCCCAATGAGTGCTGCAGGCCCATTAGTTGCATTAAATTTATAGATCCTGGGTACATTTAGTGCCACTCTACTAGGGACTTTCAAGCAAACTACATGTGCTAATCAGGAAAGCCAATGTTGCAATCTTATTAGGAAGTAACTACACACAATTTAGCACTGGTCACCAGTGTAAAGTGCAAATGAGTTCAGCAAAATAGTAGACTGAGCAGTGATGAAAAATCAGTGCAAATGGCACCATGTGGTGTTGAGGAATGAGCAGCCATTCGAGCTGATTTTGCTGCAACTTGAGGAGAAAATCTACTTGTGTGGCAGCAAATCTACTCGAGAAGCAGCCCTCTGACCACAACCGCTCGAGATCGCTCGCCACCGCCAGCATAAGAAAATGGAGCTAGAGTACGCCAAATATTGCTCATATTTCTGGAGCCTTGGGGGAAAAATTATGCCAAATTGTGATTGGTGGAATTTGGATGGAACTCTGCTATACGGAAGTAACAAAAGACTAGCCAAATTCTGCCAATTCCATAGATAAAATGAAACATTCCGCCCACCCTTAGGGACAATTTGTAATTGGTCTGACTTTCTCCACTTCTGGAGTTACTCATATCCTTGGTATCGGTAACTCTGTGAGTGAGGATATTCAGGCGCATTTACCGGGCCACTCTTAATGAGAACACATGTATTATGTTCAGATTCAGAAATGCATGGAAGGAAACATTCAATATAGTGTAGAAACAATTTCACCATATTATTTGACAATTGTTTTAGAACAGGAAATCGCAAAATATTAGCCAACATTAACTTCAAATGATTAAAGACACATGCAACTGGACAGTGGACCAATTCACCTGAACAGGGCACCAACCATGAAAGTAATACCAGTACTTCATATACCATTAGGTCAGTCTGTGTGCAAACTCCAAAGTGCCCTCTGTCCAAAGGCACCACCCTAAGCAACAGGGTAAATATCACAATAAAACAAAATCAAAGTTGCACTACTTATACCATTTTTTATATACAATTCAAAATAGTCAGTTCGTATTGAAAAGATAAAGTTCCTTCTTCATTAAATCTTTCTTTTTATTGTATTACAATCCACAGCCAACGCCTTTCGTTCTTAGACAGAACTTCTTCAGGGCAGTTGTATACACTTGCTAGAATGTGTCCAGTGACAGTTGTACGTCAAAAGATTTCTTCTCTGAGATGGTACTCATATATCTTCTCTCACTTCTGATGTTAATGTTCCATTTGTCAATAAATAGTCCGAACTACGAGCGGGAATCAGGAACGCCTGGCGCCGAGTCGGGATTATTGTTCGCGGCTGCGGATATACCACATCTCCAGACATGAATAAATGATTGGTTTTCATCGTGGGACTATCAGATATAATTCCTGTATGGATATGAGGCCATTACTTTAATGCTGTGACGAAATAAGTTCAGCAATACCATTTTGATATTTAATGACAAATGGAACATCAACACCGGAAGTGAAAGAAGATATATGAGTACCATCTCAGAGAAGAAATCTTTTGACGTACAACTGTCACTGGACACATCCTAGCAAGTGTCTACAATTGCCCTGAAGAAGTTCTGTCTAAGAACGAAACGCGTTGGCTGTGGATTGTAATACAATATAAAGAAAGATTTAATAAAGAAGGAACTTTATCTTTTCAATACAAACGGACTATTTTGAATTGTATATAAAAAATGGGATAAGTGGTGCAACTTTGATTTTGTTATATTATATTAACTTCAAATGATTTAGCTGTTTTGGGATGTGCCCACAGAGGATCCACTCTGACTGAAACACACATCAGTTTTACTTGTCTTCTTAAAATACGAGAAAAGTGGAAACATTTTCTGCTCTCAGATATTTTTCTCCAGTAAAATACACAACACTGACACTTTTGAAATGAGTCAACCTGTAGAATCAGCAATATTGCAGAAGTGGTGAGGCTAAATGGTGTGGGCTGTCTTCACCTGCCGACAATATATATGAATGTTTTTTTTTTCAATTGAAGCAGAAACCTATAATTAGGATCGATGGACCAACTACTGTTGTGTTTTTCCACACCTGTACCTGCTTAAGGAGAGAAGAAATAAGCGCATCTGGAAATGGCATGCAGCATATGTGAAGCAGATGTTCTTTGACATTCTGCAGGCGAAGAAAGCAATGGCTCATGACTAAATATAAGTACACCGTTGCAAACAAGTTCCTGTTAACAAATGATGACATTTCTGCGAATTACTCATTCAACATTTACATATGAAGGCCTGAGGGATAGCAAGGGAAGAGCTCAACAAATGTTAAATGGATAATTCGGTTTTGACCCATTAAAATATGATTAACGATTACCAGAGGGACAAGCTTGAATAATATATTAGAATTCAGACACATCCTATTTATTTTAACACAAATGATGATGCAAAATGAACTTTGACATTTAGATAGATATGGACTGGGTGCTGTCTCAACAATATTAGTATAGAAGAAAAGAGCAAATTCAAATCAACCAATCATATTATCAAATTGAAGGGTTGATTTCTGAGCGATCATGACGTGCTCTTGCAAATACCTCTGGATCCACTGTTGTGGAACTATAACTCACTACTTAGCCCCATACTGCTTGATAATATGATGTCTCCTAAGGTATGGACCTTAAGAGCAGAGGAGCGTGGTCAGACTGACCAATCTGGGCACCAGGCAATTATACCCTAGAGGGTTTAGGCATTGGAGTCCGGTCTGAAAGTCTCCAAACGGGGTGGCTACAGCCAATCTCCCCATCAGTGGTGGCTTGCTGAGGGAGTGCTGCGGGCGGGCAGTGAGGTGGGGCGGGGGAGGGGCGAGTGCAAGGTAAATAGTTTTATTTATTTAAGTACTTACCTTACTCCTTCCCGTTGTATGTCCGAGTCCTCTACCCCCCGCCCTGCCCCTCCCCCGCAGCGCCTCACCGCCCACAGCACTCCCTCGGCGAGCCGCCACTGCTCCCCATGCACCTGAGGGTTGTGTCAACAGGGTAACGACACACAACACCATAGTGTATCATCAGAGAGCTAAATTATAATAAAATAAAGACGGTATTGTCAGCCTGTTGCCTAGCTGGTGACTGCAACATCAGTCTCACTCTCCCCTTCAGTGGCCAGCCAGGTTGGTCACATGGCTGCTGGACCAACTCCCAGTCTTCACTTTATATCTCATGAATGAACTGCAGACACCAGCAGGTTGAACGAGGTAGCAGTATATCCTTCACTTCTTCTGCTCAGTCAGATACCATGCAGAATGTCTGAAAGGCCTCTTTTGAATGATATGCAGCACATTGTTTTAAAGCAATGTTGGACCAACAGAACCCAGGCATAAGTGGCGCTTGGATGGACTGAGTGATTATGTATGGTAGAGCACGTGCGCACGGCCTGCAACAGTCCGAGGCATTTACCCACTCTAGGGTATAGTGGGGCAATAGCTGCTTTGCTGTTCCCTCTTGGTCTGCCTGTAAAGCTGTAGCAACGGCTCCTACTCTCTCGCCATACTTCGCTAGAGAGGCAGGCATTGTCGCCTCAGGCTATAGCACAGAATTTGTTTGCAATTCAATCAGAGCTAGCAAGCCGGGCAAACAGGGTCAGACTGGGACCAAAATTTGGCCCTGTGGAAGTGGACCCCATCAGCCAACCAGATAGCTAAAAACGTTGGCCACATTTGCAAATCAAGCCAGTTTTGAACGTGTGTCAGGCTACAAGTTTATTTTGCAAAAAATGAGACACTACATGCATTTGTGTTTGTTGCAGGCAATGGTTTTGGTAATATCAGGGAACTCAACAGCAAAAACCTGGCCATGAACAAGGCCCACAAACTGATAACAAACAGACTCACAAACTGATCTGTCAGACCAGCCCATCGGGCACTGCTTTATTGCCCTGTCGGCCAGTCCGAACCTGCAGACAAGTGATGCAACATAGATGGTCACAGAACCTCATCTCTGCCAATTGGAATCCGGCCCATTAAGTCAGTGGGGTACAGAGGGGTGTTACTCTTTAGGAAATAGTGTAAATGTGTATTAAAAACGTAAGTCTTGTTTGCTTGTACAGTGCTACAGCGAAATTCACTCTAAATCGTCTATTGTGCTTTCAATATGGTACATAAAAAATATAATGTTCTAAAAGGCACCTTGGTGTCCGCCAGCACCATGCAGTCACTTTGTGAACCACAATAGTAAGTTAATAGCGAATCTGACTGGCTGACAAAACCTCAACTTTTCTAATCTAAAAACAAGGAGCCATAAGCAGTGGAATGTGAGCTTAATTGCAGAAAATCATTGCGAATGGCATGCACACCAAAGAGAAATTAAAAATACTTTTTCCTCAAGAATGCATTATTATACACAGCCACAGGAGTTATCAGACAATAGGCAATATTTCTTTTCAAATGCAGAATGAGATGGCAGTAAAGTCTTCATTATAATTCTAATTTAACCATAACCTTGCGTCTAATCCTAAAACAAACTCTGAACTGCTGTATTGCACAGAAGACTATGGGGCAGATTTACAAGAAAATGCTGCAGCCACCCTGCGGCACTTTCAAAGCACAGGAATGCAACATATTTACAAAAATATGTTGCATTCCTGTGTTCTCCCCTGCGCTGGAGCACAAACAGCTGCCATGCGCTAGCGCATGCACCCTTGCACCATGGTGCAAGGATACCTGCATTATGGGGAGATTGCTTTGTGCAGGAAGGGGCACCTTCCTGCACAAATTAATCACTAGAGGCATTTTCCTCTTTCAATGCGTGCTGTAGAATGCAGCACGCATTGTAAGAGGAAAAAAACCAAGGAGAAATTAAAACTTCTCTCCTTGTTGCGCCCCGCTACGCCGCCCCTAGGGTGTCGTAGCATTCTAACACAATTCCAGGTTTACGATTGCTCGTAAATCTGGAAACGTGTCAGGTTCCATGAGTATTGCGTGGGAACACCCACAGCAACACCCATGGAAGCCCCTTTCACGCAAAGTGTTGCATGTAAAGGGGCCATATTTACAAGGATAGGAAAAGTCACGCAGGGTGGCTTTTCCTGTCCTTGTAAATATGGGGCAGTGAAATGCACCGCCGGTGCATCACAAAAAGTGACACACTGGTGGTGCAAGGGGCTTGTAAATCTTCCCCTTTTTCCTTTCCCAAGAATCACCTGGTATTTTTTACAAACCTATGCTGTATACTGCTATAGGAAAATCTCTTTTGGATTGTGTTTAAATTTGGCTTTTTAGGAATCTGCAGGGTGTCCCAAATTATATTTTCTATTGAAATTCCAGGAGCTGTCACTGGGCGAAAGTATACAAACACCACAAGCATAATAGATCACTGAAAAAGGAACTACAGCGAAGTCCCAGTTATTTACTCGAAAGACCAAATAAAAGAAAATGTATTAAAGGAATATATTAGAATGTCTATATAATATTCTTGTGACAATGCAAAACCTGGACCACACTGAAAGTTATCAGTAATTACGAGTTTTGCAACCATAACCTCCTTTGCTCTGGTCACGATGTCACGTACAACATTACAAAAATACATCAGCAAGATACCAGTAGTGACTTCACAGATCATGTTGTCATTAACTATATTGACATAAGAGGTAGAGGATGTGTGATTTTTGCTGTTGCAAGGAACTCTGATACATTGATTGCCCAAGGTACAAAAATGTAATAGGATGCTGTGTGAAAACTGGTGTAGGATATTGTAGACTGTCCCTGTAATACCATGATGGGAGTTTGGTTGAAATTTCCCTTCTCAACACTTTTCCTTTCAACAAAAATCTGGAAAATTAACAAGAAAAGTACTATAGATATATGGTAACCTGCAGAGGAACAGGGAAAGAGTTGCTCCTACCTATTTATTATATTCCTGATCAGCTAACTTTGTTCTGAATTACAAAGAGTCTGTTTCCTGATTAGACCTAGAGTGTACGGCTACTGACCTACTGGAGATGGAGCTCGGGAAGCCAGAGATGTTTTTAGGCATTGGCAAAGTGGGTAATTGCCCAGGGTCTCCACCTTCCAAGGGATATCCTAGGAAAGGGAACTTTATTTCTAGTTGACCTCTGTCTGCTCTAATTTCTCAGATGAACTTGTCTGCCTGCTTTTACTTCTGACTATCTCTCCCTCTACCTAGTGTCATGTGAAGGAATTTTTGAGGTCCCAGGCAAGATATATTCCACAAAGTTTAACTTATAGGACATCATTAAGATGCCGGTTGGATTCTTATTTGACTGGCACCATAGAGGAAACGGGACCGCTCGACAAGGAGTCAGCTGTCCCGGTGCCCTTATTACAATGCGACCACCTTCACTGCAATTGCACAGTGTATATTTGCCATTGCAGCTTGTGCTGTGGGCTGCAGCACAAGGCGCAATAGGAAATGTTCACTTAAAAAACATCCCTGCAACGTGTGACGGCACCATGCGGTGCCTGCCACATGGTGCAGGGATGTTTAGGGGGGCATCTTAGATGCCACCCTGCCCTATAGTGGAGGCCCACGAAAGGGCAGGCAGAACTGGACATTGTAATCCCTACGATGGTGCCTGAGCAGGCACAGCACGTATTGTAGGGATTACTTTCCCTCCGGTAGTCCGACGGGCTCCTTGAGCCCAACGGACAGTGTCCCAATGTCCCTCCACCTGCTTCCTCCGAAGGCACGCTTTGTAATGCGTCGGTTGGGCAACAGCAGCAGATGGAGTTTGGACCGCATCCAATGGTGGTGAATGGATAAGTTATCAGCTTTGCTCTGCTGGTTCCTACTGAAGAAGAAGGTTATCTGGTTCAAAGAGGACTGACAAGTGAAGAATACTTTACAAAAAAGGAAGATTGAGGTTACTGTGAAAAATTCCTCCAGTTAACTGGAGGGATGTGAAGACTCTGAGGACTTAGTTTAATTGGAGGTGCTTAAAGATTCATATAACAAAATACTTCTACTAATATTTAAATTCATTAAAAGTATGATGTTTGTGATGCCGCCTTTTTTTATGTGCATGTTTTGTTGGACCCAGGTGACTCTCAAGAAACAATTTCACAAACACTGACATTATCAAAAAGTGTTGAATGGGGTTTAGATGAAGATCATGCTCAGTGCATAGATACCTTGTTTTAAATCACTTGTAACTTTAGTCCACTGAATCATTGCAAGTGCGAATAATTTCAATATTCCAATGTAAAAGCTCTAATTGAGGTAATTCCAAATATTCAGATCAAATTTTTACACATATGAGTTTGTCCTGATTGACCTTTTGTCACACTTTTATCCGATGATGTGCACTTGGTTGGCCTCAAGTAGGACCAGGGGACAGATGTACAAAACCATTTAGCAGCTTCAAAGAATGCAATTTGCTAAATCACAGAGTTTGCAACTGACAAATGGCCTTTAAATTTAAAATGTACTAAACTCATTTTCAAATTTAATAACAGGTTAGCGATTATCAAAATGGGATTAGAAAAGCATACCGAATTGCTATTTTGAAGGGAAATTTAAGGGCTTTCCTTCTAAATAGCAAACAATTTATGTACGAATTAATGTTTGACAACACAAAATGTTGAAAAGTTACAGACTCTGAAGTTGGGATGCTGACATATTTTCAAAATGGTAAGGTTTCCCTTGTGTCTTGTGACCCTGACCCCTTTTGAACGTAAAAAAAGAGTTTGTTGTTGAGTAGGCAGTTGTCCAGGAAGTCAGTGCCAACTTACAAACAAACTTTTTTTAAACTTTTCATTTTACATCCAGCCCTGTTTCTTTAAGGAAAAATGGGTTGCACTAAAAAATAAAGTTTACTTTGTTTAAAAGCTATCAAATACATGGTGGTCTGTTCACTTCACTAGGCCACCAACTCTGTGATGGCATCAAATTATAGTGAGTTACAATTTGCGTCCTACCCATGAACTTTGATGTGGTAGGACAGCTTCTGACGCAGTATGATTCAGGATACTGTGAGCCAACTTATTAGTAGTTAGGTTGGCTTATTATTTCCTTTTTTAATTGCAAAAAGCTGATTTTAATTTACAACCATTTTTTCCAAATCGAAATTTTAATCATGTGCCCAATCTCTAATGTTTATGCCAGGTCAGAAATATGAGCTAAGAAGATTGCCATTCTTCAAACTGGGTTGTATCGTAGGGTTCTATTGTTGAGTGTGGAGTTGTTCATAGATGGATATAAGGTCTTCTGATTAGGAGATAGTAGTGGATTATGTCAGTAGGTAAATAGAAAGAGTGAATGGCCAGGTTTTGATACAAGAGGCTGAAGGTTGTGTTCTAAATCACACTGACATAATAAAGCAATTTAAATGGCTTCAGTAAAAATAGCGCTAAAAAGCACAAAGCACCAACTGTGGCAATCTGGTTGTGTCGGCTGGGCACCAAGTCACAAGTTCATAATGACCTCGATGGAGCGTGGATTGGCTACAGGGACTCAGATAGGTCTGCTGAATAAGAGCAACTTAAATCCTGGTTTGCAGAGTGTTGCAAGGTCTCTCGCAGAGGATGGCTGCACAGCACAGTGATGCAGCAGTTCTGAGGAACTTGTGAGGTTCTGCATCGTCATAAAGGATACCGTCGAAGACGGCTTCTGATCAGAAGTCCGACATTGAGTATGCATTGCACAGTCGAGGCATTGTGTCAGTTCCAAGGATCTGAAAGGCTGCAATGCGAGAAGCTGGGTCGTTGTCTAGTCGGCGCTTGACTAGAGATTTGTGATGCGAGGGTCTGCTTTGGGAAACCTTCACACAGGTGTGATTTAGATGCAGGCAGCAGAGTTGATGTGGAGTCCTTGCGCTAGTAGAAACTTTGCAGCAGATGCGCTGCATCGGCTCTGCTCAGATTTACAATACACAGCAGAGGAGAGTCTGTAGTGCTAGGTGAGCAGATGTGCTAGAAGAGCACTGTCAGGCCCACGTGCAAGGCTTCAGGACAGGGATGGAGCCATATGGGGGGCAGGACTCAGGGATGGCAGAGTCCGGGTGCTAGGTTTTTAGGTTGTTGGAAGCCTTTTATGTCCCTGAGGCTTCTGGTCAGGGGGCCAGCCAACTAGCCCTTGCAGTCACTCTGGGGTCCTGGGTTCAGAGGTGCAGGTCCAACCCTTCTCACCCAGGCAATAGTACAGCCGAAAACAGGCCAGCACAGCAGGGCAGCAGTTCTTCAGAGCAGCTGTCGAACAGAGTTGCAGTTCCTTCAGTAGCACATCGGTCTTCCTGGCAGAGTCCACAGATCCAGAAGTGTTCTGAAGAGTTGGTGTCCAGGATCCAATATTTAAACCTCAACCTTCCTTTGAAGTGGGAGAAGCTTCTTGAGGTTTTTCCTATGAAGTCCTGCCCTCTGGACTTTCCAGGCCTACCCTAGGGGTGACTTGCATAAAGTTTAAAGAAAGGTTTGGGCCTGGCAAAAGGCTTAGTATCTAACTATGTAACAAAATTATCACTTCCTTTCTTAACGTTTTGTGCATAATATGTTTAAATCTAAGAGTACATTTCTAGCACTGATAACACACAAATCATTGTACTTGTTAGAAATGGGGTCTCCAGTTGGCAGTGGTTTGCACCCAATCCAAGTGAGGACCCTCACTCTAGCCAGGGTAAGTAAGTTAGACACCTAAAATAATGCCTACTAACCCCCTTAGTAGCTTGCCACAGAGCAGTCATGCTTATCCCAGAGGCAATGTGTGAAGTATTTGTAGACACACCCAATAACACAATGAAAACACTACAAAAGAACTCGTCACCATTTTAGGAGAATAGCCAATATTTATCTGAATAAAACAAGACCAAAATGACAAATATACAACACACACAAGTCAAGATATGAACTTTTAAATATTAAATAAAGTTATACTTCTTAAAAATCAATGGTTGCACTTGATCAGGACAAAGTCTCTTAGATGCTTCAAAAATCAATGACGACGTGAGGCGTAGGAGAAGTGAGGCATTGAAAAAGCAGGTTTGGGGGCACAATACCTCAGTTCCTTACTGCGGTGAGGGTCAATTAAGAAATTGGCACCCAGGGACAATGTGTTGAAAGTCAAGTGGTGCTATGTCGAGTCGAAAGCGTTGAAGCAGGCGCTGCATAGGAGTCGGGATGATGCGTCACAGACTTCGGTGATGCAGTGCTCAAGACTCACGGAGTGGTGGTTTTTTGGATGCACTGCGATGAAAAGCTGGGGCCTGCGTTGAAAGCTGTGGTCATTGCATCAAGTGGGATCCACGCTCTGGTGCAGGCATCTGCCATGCATTGGGTTTTAGAGTGCTGCACCAGTTCCGAATGACGTTTGGAGTGGATTCATGGACTTCCTTCTTTCTATCACCAGAACTCACTTCCAAAGGAGCAGGAACAGTCTTTAATGGCCCTGAGACCTCTTAACAGAAGGCAAGTTCAACTCAAGCCCTTGGAGAACCATGGAAGCAGGATGTGGAAAGCAAAGTCCAATCCTTTCACTCTCACGACAGAAGCAGCAAGCAGCAGGCCAACACAGCAAAGTAAACAGCAAAGTGGCAGTCCCTCATGACAGCAATTCAGTTCTTCTTCATGGCACAATGTCCTCAACCCAGAAGTGTTCTGAATACATAATGTCAGAGGTCCAGTACTTATACTCATTTCAACTTTTGACATAGGCAAACTTCAAAGAAAAGTATTTGTAGTGCCAAAGACCCTGCCTTTCCCTGCCCTGGCTCCAGACACACTACAGGTGGTGGAGACTTCTTTGTGTGAAGACAGGCAATGCCCTATTCAGGTGTCAGTGTCAACTCCTCCCATCACTCTAGCTTAGAAAGGTCCATCAGCCTGTTGAATGACCATCTGGATATGCAGGGCACACCCCAGCTCCCTTTGTGTGACTGTCTAGAGTGAATGCACAAACAACCAAACAGACCTAGATATGCATTCAGAGACAGGCAGAGGCACAGAGTGTTTAAAGTAAAAAAATCCAACTTTCGAAAAGTGGCATTTTCAGACCTGCAATTTAAAAACCAACTTCACTAAAGGATGTATTTTTAAATTGTGAGTCCAGAGACACCAAAATACAAGTTTTTATCAGCTCCTGTTAGAAATGGAGTTTCTGATTGGCAAGAGTATGCTCCTTTGCCAGGCAGAACCCACCACTCTAGTCAAGGTAAGGGAGTTACACAAGATAACCCCTACTCACCCCCTTGCTAGCTTGGCATGAGCAATCAGGCTTATCCCAGAGGCAATCGGTAAAGTGTTTGTGCAAAACATGCTCACATTATTGACACAATAAATACACCACAAAAGAGACTGCACACAGCATTATATCAAAATATCT
This sequence comes from Triturus cristatus, assembly GCF_964204655.1. Classification (NCBI taxonomy): domain Eukaryota; kingdom Metazoa; phylum Chordata; class Amphibia; order Caudata; family Salamandridae; genus Triturus; species Triturus cristatus. Next base: position 682,654,056 of record NC_140580.1, on the reverse strand, counting down.
CATTTATGGTATGTAACACATAGACCACAATGACATAAACCATAAATCACTTTGCCAACTAGGCAATTGTCATAACATCACAGGTAGTGCAATAAAGTATATTCTTACATGTTACACACAACATGAAAACATCATCACTGTACATACTATGCAGATCCTGAAATAAAACTCATTATCCTTCCATTGCAAGGTATAAGCAACATAAATCACAATATCAGGGAATGAAATGCAACTGTCAGGTTAGGGAGAGGGACACATAAATCACACATCAATATACATAAATCATCAAATGTTACACAGTAATTACCAGTATCACCATAAATCCATTGAGCACAGCACTTCTGTGCTTCTAATACACATAATACAGAAGTCTTCCACAACACATAGGTGACAGAGCCCTCTACCTACATGCAACAGTGAATGTGGTAATTCGAGCAAGGTTTCCTAAAGTGAGCAGGGGCCTCAGTTGAGGTCTCTCCCCGTCCGTGGGGCCAAATACAGTGCTCCCCAAGGTAAGTGTCACTCAAGGAGGGGGGCATGCACTGAAACATAAAGTGGGGAGGCCTTATTTCCCTCCCACTCCTCCCGCAATGGAATCCTCAAGGGCAGCTGCCTGCGACCGGGCGGTGCAGCTGCAGTGAAGGATGTGCCCCCACCAGCGAGGAGCACAACACGGTCATGCTGAGATGGCTCAGATCTGATTCAGCTAATTCCCAAAACCAAGTAGGGTGCAATCACAATTCTCAGCATAGCGGCACCTCCGTTTCAGAGCTGGGGAGGCCAGAGTGTCAACACAAAAGTCTCCCCCACCCCCCAATGACAAGCATCCTGTAGGATGGCTGTACAGGCCCTGTGGCTCAGCACCTGAGGTCAGACGGCCTCACTCACAAAAACAAAGTCAGGAACCATGCCATCCCCTGGCACACCAGCAGCTCCCTGGCCCTGTACCAAGGTGCTGGCAGGCCTCACACACGAGGCTCCACAGTTGAAGACGCCCCTGGCTAGAAACCTTGCTGCCCGGGAATTGGTGGGGCCGCACTCAGCTGCTGAAAGTTGCCAGGCAACCTCTCAATGCTGGGGCAGGGTTGGGAGATGCCGAGGTGGCTCCCTCTCACAACTGTGATCCCACTCTGATGCATGCCAGGGTAAAAAAGCTAACCACACGCCGCTTCGTACAATAAAGTACTCATGTCTCAGACCCCCACAGACAAAGCCATATATGGGCTGGTCACAGCCCAAGTGGGAGTGCTCAGCACACCCATTCCCAGGAAACCTGGTGCGCTTCACACATGCTCTCGTTGCAGGACACAGAGCAAGTCAGCCTGCACTTGGATGACAAATAAAGCAATCACCACGCGGTTAGGGTCAATAATACAGGGAGGCCACCCCGCCCTGGAAGATCACTAGGGGTACCCAGTAGGAATAGATTAAGCAGGCCAGTAAACAGAGTCCTTCTTGAAGTCCAGCAGGCCACAGGGCAGCACAACACAAGGGAGTTCAATGGCGGTTCCTTCTGGTAGCATAACTGTTCCTTCTGGCAAGGTGAAGTCCGTAGGGCCTGCAGCGCCCTGTTAAAAGTGCATGCAGTGTCGAAAATCAGGTGCTCAGAGCCCCGTACTTACACACCAAATGCCTTTAAACAACTTTATTAGTGCACAACACCCCCATTCAATCCCCAGTCCTGGCTCCAGACTAACTACAAGGGAGCTGAGACACAGCCGTATTCAGGTGCAGGTGACAACTCCTCCCACCACTCTAGCCCAGGAAGACTCATAAGGATATGCAGGGTACACCTCAGCTCTCTTTGTGACTGTCTAGAGCGAATGCACAAAATAGGCCTCTGTCAGTCTAAACCAGACATGGATTGGAGTCAGGCTCCAAAGCACAAACAGTCATAAGTACACAGAAGTGCCCACTTCTAAAAGTGCCATTTCTAAAATAGTAATATAAAATCAGCTTTCACCAATAAGAAGGCTTTATAACCATTATTCCAAAGAAACCAAACATGTCATCGCTACTCCTTCAAGATTAGAAATTGTCACTGAAACACACATCAGGGAATTCTCAATACAATCCTAGGGAGGAGCAGCCTCAGAGCAATGAGAAACCAAATAGGCTTTTTGTCACTACCAGGACATGCCACACAACAAAGGCACATATGCTTCCTTTTACCTAACTTGCACCCTGCCCATAGGCCTAGCTAGGGCCTACTTTAGGGGTGTTCGATATGTAGTAAAAGGGGAGTTCCTGACTTGGCAAACACTTTAAAAGCCAAGTCACTGTGGCAGTAAATTGCACACACAGACTCTGTAGTGCAGAGGCCTGAGACAGGTTTGAAAGGCTACTGCTGAGGGTGGCAAAAGCATCGCTGCAGGCCCACTAGTAGCATTTAATTTACATTATCTGGGTATATGGGATACCACTGTATAAGGGACTAACAGGTCAATTAAATATGCAAAACATATGTACACCAATCTTAACAAGCTTACAGGAGAGAGCACACTGATCAGCAGTGGTAAAGTGCCCAGAGTCATAAAACAAACCAAAAAAAGTTCAGACCAAATACAGGAGGAAGGCAAAAGGTTTCGGGATAACCCTGTAAAAAGGGCAAGTTGGAAGATACACTAGTAAAATATTACAAGGCAGCTCCAATGCAAACCTAAGGGAGACATAGGTCTTGCTGTAGTGAAAACAAATTTAGCATTTTTTTCACTACCAGGACATGTCAAACACAACAATACATGCCTACCTTTTACATACACTGCACCCTGCCCATGGGGCTTCCTTGTGCCTACATTAGGGGTGCCTCACATGTAATAAAAGGGAAGGTTTGGGACTGGCAAGTGGGTGCACTTGCTGGGTCAAAATGAGAGTTTAAAACTGCACCCACAGACACTGTAGTAGCAGACCTGATACATGTTTGCAGGGCTATTTATGTTGGTGGCACAGTCAGTGCTGCAGGCCCATCAATAGAATTTGATTTACAGACCCTGGGCACACACAGTGCACTGTACTAGGGCCTTACTAGTAAATAAAATATGCCAATCATGGAGAAACCAATTGCCATTACCTTTTAGACATAGAGCTCTTGCACTTTAGCACTGGTCGGCAGTGGTAAAGTGACCAGAGTCCTAACACTAGCAAAAAGAAGGTCCGAATAATATAGGAGGAAGGCCAAATTTTGGGGATAACCCTGCAAAAAAGGGCTATGTCCAACAGGACTCATTTGACAGATTGGTCAAGAAAAATTTAAAATTGGTGAAATTTGTTGTCAGACACTCCAATAACTTAACCAGCAAAGAGTGGAGCACCTTGCGGTCTTAGGCAGAAAATGGAGATATCACATTTTAAACAGCAGATAAAGGTGGTGGCCTTATAGTTATGGACACAGCACATTATGTTTATAGAGTCAACTCCCATGTAAATGACACCAACTTCTAAATGCAAATGGAAGCAGATGAAACACATGTTTCAAACTTCTCTGAAAGAGATTTTTACGAAGCAGGCAGACATGGAATGGATAAGTGATCACACTAGAATCTATTTATTCACTCAATATCCTCATAAACCTCAATTTTACGTGCTGCTTAAAGTCCACAAACACCCAAAGGATTCTCCTTTTGGACCCCATTTTATCTGCCTGTGGGTCAATACATGAACCGAGGGGCAGTTATGTGGATTATTTCCTTCAACCTTTTGTTCAACAATGACAATCATTTACCAAGGATACTACAGCTTTTTTTAACACCATCTTACAGTTGCCAACAGATGGCATGGCAGATTGGTGGTTATGTGTGATTCATCTCTTTGTGTTTGCTATGTATGATTGATGTCAATGCATTGTATTTGTCAATTTCCCACAACGAGGGATTAGAAGCCATGAAGTAGGCATTATTGAACGGGATGCAATAGGGGACAACAACGTTTTCCTGTTGGAGCTTTTACACTTTGCTTTATTTCACAGTTACTTTCAATGGCAAGATACTTTCTATCTTCAAAGAAATAGAACTTCAATGGGTTTTCCCATAGCACCATCGTACGCCAATACATTCATGGCCAAATTTGAAAATATTTTTATGTTCCAGAACGAACAATGGTAGCTACATCTCATTATGTATGTAGCTTAATTGATGACATCTTTCTTTTATGGAATGGAAATCCAGTAACATTGGAGAATAGCATCACCATATTGAACATTAGGAATGACAACATCAAATTCACTCATCAAATACACAAAAATCAAATCTCCTTTTTAAGTGTGTTATTCACGGTAACCCCAGCAAGGATTAAAATGAGTGTCTTTACCAAATCCAATTATAGGAATAATAGTTTTCATTATCAAAGTTTCTATCAGCCAGCTCTGAAAAATCATTTGCCTTTCTCTCAATTCATCAGATGTAAAAGAATCATTTCATGCCCACAGGATCTCCCTAACTTGAATGAGAAATTTAACGCCAGATTCAAATATTATGGATATCTAATACTAGAACAGTACTTGAATTAGGTAGACCAGTTGGACAGAAAAAACTTGTTGAAAAAAACACAAAAGAAGGAAACAAACAGGATGGCATGTGTATTGAAATACTCCACAAAAACTCAAACAATAAAAAAACTATCATAAAAAAGATGGAAAATATTGCAAAATGAACCAGAGTTCCAAGTATTATTCACAGCCAAAACCTTGTTTGCATACAGCAGATGAAAAACATCAAAGAGATCCTGTCCATCAAAACAAAACAAGGAGGAAAATAATTAAGGAGGTATATTCACAAGAATGTGTGATAACTACCGCAAGAGTAGCGTAACACAACTTTCAATATCGCAGCCCATCGCGCGAAAATAACCCAGTGACAACATGGGATTCACAACAAGGCGGTAGCATGCGATAGTCACCAGATAACGCGCCAAATGTCCGCGTCAAAATCAACGCCACGCCGCAAAAATGCGATACGCGAACACAACAAAACATGCGATGAGGCCAATCGCGGTACACAAATAAGCGAAGCCCAGCCACAGGCCTGCAAATCCCACGCGTCTGGCGGGAAACTGCACTATAACAGCAACAAAAAAAACGCCAAAAGAACAATTCAAACTGCGTACCAACATGGATGCACCCGGACTGAGTGCAAAAGACACGCCGAACACCACAAGCCCCATGGCGGACCAGCCAGGAACCCCGTCTTCGGGGAAGGGCAAGTACAAGAGGAAGAGGAAGATGGGTTTCAGTCTGCAGGAAGACCGGACCATCGTCACAGAGGTGACCCAACACCATCAACAACTGTTCGGCACCTCCACTGCGGCACTGGCAACCCAAACCGAAATATGTCAGGCCACCGTCACCAACGTCAATGCAGTCGGAGTGTCGAGGAGGTCACTGGAGGAGGTCAGACCAAACATAAGCTCGCCGCCAACAGGGAGCCAGCCACGACAACTGGAGGTGGGCCTCCAGCGACACAGGATGAGCTGGATGAGCTAGAGCAAATTGTGGCCACAGTCAGCAGTGAGGAGATGGTGGCAGGATTGGGGGGCCTGTATACAGCATGATACGACCTGACCCAACAGCAACAGGGTGAGTAACCACCAGGGCCAGGGATGTGGGGGAGATGGGCACAATGGCACTCCTGCACAAGTATGCGTAGCACACTGCACACCCACAATGACCACGGAACATGTACCTGATTGGCTTGGCACACTGCAGCATACATAGTAATGACAAGTAGACCTCCGTCGACAATGTGCACAGAGGGCCACCCCCTTCACCAATATCACACCCAACCCATGCAAATGTGATGAATCCAGCAAAGCAGTGGCTCTGTGACCCACAATGACTATGCAAGTAACACTGCATGTCTGACAGCATGGCAGCTGCCAAAACAAATAACATGGCCCATGAACCGACATGGATGTAGCCCAGTGCTGATCACATCCGTAAAGGAGCAGGTCACACTCTGACATGTCCTCGTGCACCCACAACCCTTGCCCTACAAAACACGCAGCAGACGAACAATGCAACAGCCCACAAAATCTGTCCAAGAGCACATATGACCCAAGTCCAAAGCAAATCAGGCCCCGAAAAGTACACAATTCAAAGGCACCCAACCTCAAAGGGAGAAGGCTACACGAAATCAGAGCTGCAGGGGCAACTCCACCACAATGCAGCACACATACATAGCAATCACAGAACATCAGCAATGATGCCAATGTGGCACAAAGTGCAACACCAGCACCACAGGACAAAGATCACAACAGGTTACGCTCGTGTGTAGTGACTGGCCACTCACATTTGGCATTGCCTGACACTGTGTGATGATAATGTATGGGTACTACTACACATCTGTCATCTAGTTGAAAAACACACTGACTGCCATCAAATAGCCAGCTCCCCCAAAACATTCATAATGTACATTGGTATGCAGTCTGAATGTAAACATCTGAAAATCTGCAACATACATGTGAAACTCTGTTAACCTGCATCTCCCCTTTATATTGCAGAGGGACAAATAACACCTTCTGCAGAGCACACCACACCTCCCATCAGTGATGAGGAGGAGGGCAACCTGCACATATGTCAAGACACTCTCCAACAGATAATGGACAGCCTCAGTACCCCACCCCCAGGAGCAGGGCAGGCCAGCTGCCTCAGGTGACCCCACCACCTGCACAGACAACACAGCAGGAAACACACACCACCACGGCTGTCTCCCAGAACCCCCTGACCAATACATGGAATTTCAACAGCGTGTGTTGGGTTGCCAGGTGGAGTTGGAGGATCGGCTGCGGGTGGGTTTCGAGTTTGTGGCAGCCAAACTTGATGCCATATGTAGGTGTCTGAGTCCTATCAGGGACCACGTACAGTCCCTATTGGACACCCCTTGTACGCACCATGCTACGCCACAGACCTTGGCTCGCCTCGCTGGTGCCATGAATCGAATACAAGAACTGTCTGGTCATCCAGGCACCACCGATGACAGCACAGAGTTGGCACAGCTGCAGAGGTCAATGGAGACCATGGAGCAGATGCAGGCTGGAAGGATGTCTGCCATGGCTGGACACTAGCGAGTAGTAGCTGGGAACTTCAATGCCCTGCACTACCTCATCTTGCCATTGCTGACTGAGCCTTTCCCAGATGACTGCAGCGGGAACATCGACACACACAGCTCCGACCCCTGATGTGTCGGTGGCACACAGTGATGCTGCCCCATCACCTTCGCAGTCTGATGTGTCCGTATGCAGCCATCACCCCGCCACACACACCGGACACACCAGACACACTGGACACAGAACCCATATTAGGGGAGTGAGTAGGGAATGTAAACTACTGTGTGAGGAAGGAGGCAGTAGCATCCATCACCGCCATATGGCCTGTCCCTGCCTAGTCATGACCTATGCATCATTCACTGGGAAATACCTCCCCCGGAACACTCAGCGACATTCACCTGGACCCCGACACAGACTGCCATTTCGTCACCACTGGACAATTACACAGCAAACCTGCTTCTGACTGCACACTCTCTTTTCCTAATCACTGTGCAATCCCCAAAGGACTCTGGTTGGCCCACCACTGGGCTTCCATGTGATGTGTGCTTGGATGGCCATGTACAGCCCCAGTTCCCGCAATCACCTGAATGTGAATAAAATATTCTGAATCACACAGATGTGTGATCACTATGTTCACTCACGTATGTAGGTATGGCAGGATGTAGGGACAATGATTGCACATGAAGGTACACACTGGTAACTGACATCTATGCGCATGTGTATCCCGGAGACACATAGCCAATTGGATGACTGTGAAGGTGGGTACTAGCCCTGTCCCCATTGCACATCAACAATGATCTCACAACCCCAAACGTAGGCACATGTCCATGTATTGAATATGGCTGTGTGTAGGACTGACCCAAACGAAAGCAGGCCTGAAGTGGTGTCCTACACCACATGTGACACCAGAAGTTCACGTCGCATACCTACTCACACACATCTGTGTGGAAACATTCTGTTGTGATATATGACATTGCTACACAAGGTCAGAGGTTGGACACCATACCCACATTGCTGTAGTCACGTAAGTGCACATGTCCTCCAGCACCTATCCAATAACACTGTCTGGCTCACAGAGATGGAGCTTGTCAAAGGGACACCCCCCCTATTGCACATGCGTCAGTCACCTTCTACCTGTGTTGGGACGATGCTCATTGTGGCACACAAGTTGAGAATCCAAACAACACACTGCACAGTCAGACACCAGTGGAGTTGCATGGACTTTATTGGCATGCTTAAGACACTTACACGCAGCATGGGTACATTTCGAGGTTCATGAGATGTTCGGGCTAAAATGGGCAACATTCATCACGGATGGCAATGCTCTCAGCCCACTGTGCCTTGCTGTATGAGTCATGTTATTTTTTTGCATCTGCCCATTGCCTCATGTGAGGGGGCACAAATCACTGCCCATGAGATCTGCATCGTGCTCTGTCTCCGCACTGCGCCGATTGTCTGCTCTGCTGACGGTGATCAGGTGTGAGGGTCTGACAGTTCACATGTCGTGCTATATTGCCATGTGTGTGTTCTCCCCCAGCAGTGTGTCTGAATTGGCAACATTGCCAAATGACGCTGTGTTGCACCGGGCATGGTCCTGCATCACCTCGCACATGTGTGTGTACACACGTGCTGTTTCAAGCACATGCATCCAGGGACTGGACGAAGGCAGACGTGTCCTCTGTTGTGGTGGGATATGTGGGCATTCCCCACGATGCAACAGGTTGTTAGGACATGTGCTCTGGGTGCCAATCGGATGTGGCTGCAGGAACGTAGTTACTTGTCCATGTATGCCCATGCAGCTTCATGTGCAATGTGTTCCAATCCTACGTCGTTGTCATGTACAAGGAACACCAGGGTGAGCCAATCCATTAAGTGGTCCAGGCAGGTGTGCTCAGCCCACGTCGTTTCACCGATTTGCAACACAGCCCAATAGGGGAGCGCCTCGGTGTGGTCAGTGCACACGAGGAATTGTGCAATCTCCCAAGCACAACTACCAATACATGCGCAGTATGTCAGGGCATCCCATGCACGGCTGTCTCGGTTACACTCCTGATTGTGATCCAACAGGGGGCGTAGACACAGGTCATAGTCCAATTCATCAATAGTTGTGTTGGATAGGCAGACATCCATGGGACAGTCGAATGTGCATGTTCGGCAGTGGAACTAGGGCTGGACGCATGTTACGTAGGCGATGCGGAAGCTGAGCCAGTAACTGATCCGCAGCACTGCCAGTGGCAGTGCGCCCAGTAAATGCAGCATACGTGCATGGTACTGTTCCACGTGACGGGGGTTGTGCATGTGACCAGTGTGGCCTGCCATTGCGTTGGTGCGTCTCGTGGAACTGGCACTATTCTGACCTGTGGCAGTTGTGTGGGGGATATGCCACAGCTCTGAGCAATGATTCAAATGTGTGTGCAACATTGAGGTGAGTGGCTTTCTGTTTCCGTGTGTGTCAAGGACATCCCATGCGGGGGTACCACAGGCAGGGGCTTCTGTGTGTGGGGAGTGGATGAGTCAGATAGTTCATTTGCGGAATGTGTGGTGTGGGAGTCATCCCTGTCTGCCATGGCATCTCTCTCAGGGTGTTCCAGGTGCATTCTGGTCCTAGGTCAGAGGTGCAGGTGTCCTTCCACCTTCTGCATTGTAACAATGGAGCTTTCATCCCTGATGTTTGTCTGACTACTACTTGCGTTTTTGGAATGTGATGTGGCTTTGGCGCTCAGATTGGGACACGGCCTTGGGCTCATGGTGTACGGATGGTGACACACACACACACACATGTATGTTGGTATGTGGAGCCAGGTGTCTGAGAGTCCTTGCTCTGCTTGTGCAATCTCACTCCGTCTCTCTCCCTCGCTCTCTCCCTCTCTTTCATTTGGAGGGCTTATGGCACACCTTCTTCTCTTGGGTGTGGTCTTCCAGGCTGTGTGCTACGGATTGTCCAGTGAGGGGCCGCTAGGACTCATCCTAAGGGTTGTCTCAGCTTTTGTTTGTTTGGTGTTTTGTGTTGGTTGATTGCATTGCTGTTTGACTGTGTCTACATTTTTTGGCCATGCAGGTCCGTTGATTTTCCTGCTTGTGCCACATCAGGCAAAATGTTTGTATTGGGATTCGTGGTGTTGGTGTGCAGTTTCTTAGTCCGGGGTTGGGGGTGGTCCTGGGGGGAGGTGGGGGGAGGTGGGGGTGTTGCGGGCCTGGGTGTGGTGTTCGTGGATGTTGTGGCCCTCTTGGGTGTCCAGGCCGCATGATGAGTGGCTCCATGGCATCTGTTGCCCTTCCGATGTGGCCATGGGCTGGTCTTCCTTTTTTGGTGCAGGCTGCCGTCCGACTTAACAACAGGTCAGAGCAGGTGTAGATTTCCTGGTGCTAACGCATCTCATCGCCGGATTTGTGTTCTTATCGCAGATCTGTCTGGTAGTGGAGAATGTTGTGTGGTCCTGGCTTTTGGCACAGGAATGTCCACTCTGCATCTCATTAGCGATAGTTGCGGGGGGCCTCGGTGGCGATGTGTTTTGCGGCTGCTATCACCGGAAAACTGGTGCTGTGGGCTGTTAACACCAGCTTGTGAATGGGGAGGTAAATTTATCACGACTTTGGCTGCGATAAAGTGCTGTTAATTCAGTGATAGCTCCTTGTGAATATGGCCCCAAGTTGTTTGAACTGCGTACATTGTAACTATGTCATTGCAGGCAACACAATAGCACTTTCCACCCAGGGTAATATCATTCAATTAAGACATTCAGCTACTTGTGACAGCAAAAGTTTTATTTATGCATTGAAATGTCCTTGGGGAAGAAAGTTTAGGTAGAATGGAAAGAAAAAGAAAAATCTAAATTACCGTAGTAACAGCCGGAATAAAACTGAAACTTAAAGCGTAGCAATGCACTGGTTGGAAGCAGGTCATAATGTGGTACAATGACGTTTTCAAGTTGAAGAAGTTGTAACACCTAAGGCGGGCATGGACAATCATAAAAGACTGTCCCAACCCAAATTTTATTGGATTAAAAAACTGGACACCGTGCATGCCTCAGGGATGAATGATAAAATAGAATATATGTGTTTTCTGTAATCATGTTTTCATTCAGATTATATATTTGTTTAGGTCAGTGTACTCTATGTATGCAGGGGTGGAGGATTGGTTATTCTGCACATTGTTTTATATTGGTTTATATTTTGTTTTTTGTCATTTATAGCATTGAATACATGAGTGCACTGTTCTTGCGGTATTAGTAATCCATCTCAATAATTACATGTTGTGCAAGGCACCATTAACACTTCATATGCAGTAAATTGATGTTAGGCCACTTTAAATCTTTAGTTTGAGATAGACGTGGGCTCCTCTTTTGCTATTGGTGAGCCGGGTCTAAAGCAGTCGATCATCCGAGCACTTCCCTACATCCTCATTGCCGCTATGATGGCAAAAGCAGTCAGCATTCTTTGACACACTGTATTAGGAATATTTGGTATAGGTAAGCGGGGCACATTAATACTTTATATTGCCAGGCATGTTTTGTGTTTCGACCACTTTTAATTAGCAGCTTTGCACAACATACATTGTCTTGCCATGATATGTTTTTTTTAAAGCGCACAAACAGCAGCAATGATTTCACTCGGGGCACTTTTGGCACATTTAAGAATACACACGGTAACACCATGCTCTCACACTCACCTTATTGTGTTAAGAACGAAGGTAGGATTCACATTAACTCCCACTGTTTGTTCATGGGTATTCATATTACTTTCTATTGAGAACTTGAAAGTAAGGAATGTTCAACACTATCAACCACTCTTAGGCAGAGCACCTTTTAAAAAAATTCAAAGCTTATTTTCAGCATGCGAGGGAAACAGACTTTGGTGCTGACAGACATTTATGCGTAGATGTTTTTTCATGGAGACCCCTTAAGAAGGGTCACAAGATTTGAAATGCATTGGTTAGGAGGACCAGAATAGAATATCAAATAATATTGAAATGTTTGATAATCAAATATATGAATGAGGTTGGAATTCATATAAAGGCAAAAATAATTTACAAATTATGTTATGAATAAAATCAACACAGATATTTGTTCATCAATGTCTGAAGTTTATTTTTAATGTTTCTATTCTGTTTGAAGTAGAACCCTCAGGTTCAGGACTGAAGTGTGACCGGGACAGGCAAGTGGGGATTCACTACCAGCATGTTGTTCGAAGTATCAAAAGGTTTATTATACCAAGTCGACATGGCAGTTTAAAAACTGCACACACAGGCTGCAATGGCAAAGCTGTGACATGTATAAATGGCTACTTAAGTAAGTGGCAGAATCAGTGCAGCAGATCCACTAATAGGCCCTATGCATAGGTAATACCCCTTTACTAGGGTCTTACAAGTAAATTAAATATGCCAATAGGGTATCAGCCAATTCTATCATGTTTTAAGGAGCGAGCTCAAGCACTTTAGCACTGGTTAGGTGTGGTAACATCTGCAGAGTCCTAAAACCAGCAAAAATGTAGTCACCAATATTTATGCAGATGTAAATCATTTACTTTTTTCTTGTCATTTTATCCATGAATGTTGCAAAGAAGTTTGGTATCAAATTAAATCTATTAAGTCTACTGTTCCTTTCATATTTGTGGGTAGACTTTCAAAAGACTGGAGTAATATTTTTTACTAATGTTGATGTAATTGACTATTTGTTCACAATTGCTTTTCAGCAAACACCAATAAAAATGGAAACATAGAAACAATGTTTCTTTACTGCAGTGCTTCCCAAACCTTTTACAACCGGGACCCAATTTTTAGAATGACAAACTTTTACCAGCCACCTAGTTTCAATGGAAATGCCATAGGCGATTTTTCGTTATAATATCAGCATATGTTTGGAAACTTCACAGACTTGACCACATCCTCTGATACTGGACTTTGGCCAAGATAAAATTGGCAGATGGTGAACTACACTTGAGCTAAACCACTTTTCAACATTTCCTGTAGCATGCGCTCACTAAAATCACAAGTCTTCTGAAGAAAACTCCTGGGGTTTGACATCAGTGACTTTAGCAAATATGAGAACACCCCTTCTGAAGCAAGAGTATGGGGTAGCCAGCGTGGTGGCCAGACATCCTTGGCCCCCCTCCCACACCAGTAGTTAAAGCCAAGAATATTGGAGTCATTATAGATGAGAAGCTTAACTTTAAGTCCCAGGTCTCTAAGGTTGTGTCTTCCTCATACTTTACCCATTAGAACCTTACAAAAAATTCTCCCATTCATTCCCAAAAACACCAGAAAGACGGTGGTGACCTCCCTGGTTTTATCAAAACTAGATTATTGTAATGGTCTATATATCAACCTCCAATCCAACCTACTTTGAAGCTGCAGGCGGTACAAAACGCTGCCTCTAGACTAGCCCTGGATGATCCCAATTATCAGTCTGTTAGGACAGGTATCCAGGATCTGCCTTGGCTGCCAGTTGGTCAGCGTGTTAAATTTTAGGCTCCTTGCATTTCTCACAAGGCACTGCACTGAGAAGGTCCGAAATGTCTCTGGGACCTTTTCAGCTGATATTCCCCAAATAGACCTCTACGATCGGCCAATGCCAATTTGATGCCCACTGCCAGAATCAAAAAGATGAACTGGGGTGGGAGGAATTTCAGTTATAATACCATCAAGGAATGGAACTCCTTTCCATTACATTTTAGGATGATTCCCTCCCTTCTTGAGTTTAGGAAACAACTCAAGACAGGGTTTTTTAGTAACTAGATGGCACAGTATGCAGAACCAGAACCAGAAGCGCCGAGACACCCATGGGGATATAACTGCGCTATATAAATTGCAATAACATAACATAACATACATTTTTGTGTTAAAACAAAGAACTGTGATGCATTTCGAACTCCACTTATATATTTTGCAGTTTTTACAAAGCATGAGCGTGGCTAAAGGGCAATGGAGCGCTTTACTTGAGCACCAGATTACAATACACAAGTGCTGATTCAATTTACTATAAGCACAATACACTAAGGGCCTAATTAGTATGTCGGGCGTTCGGATCAGCGACAGGCTGTCATGTCGGTCAAACCGCCGACATCCCTTTGGTCTGACCACTGCCCTGCAATGCTGGCAGTTGTAGACCCTAATCTGCCGGATGCAAGACCAGTGACCCCGCCAGGATCATAGATCCCAACGCAGCAGCAGTTGGAGCAGTGTCCTACCATGGCAGCAAGACGAGGCAGGTACCACCGTTGGGGTTACAATATCCCTTTCTGACAGCCTTTTCATGGTAGGAACACCGCCATGAAAAGGTTTTCTGAAAGGCATATGGGGGCCCCAAACAGGGCCCTGTCCATTGTGGGCCACTGAAAAGTACTATTGTTTCTGTGTACTACTTTAATGGCCTCTTTGATTAAGTAAATATTCTTCTTGTTATATTTCTCACATATGTATGAAGCCTAGGAGCTACACTCTACAATAACATTCATGAATTCAAAGAATATCGCTCTTTGCCTTCACAACATCTCCAAAGAATTATTTTAACATTAGCTGCTTGGAAAGAACATTAACAGATTTTATTTTTATTGAGAAATAATCCATAATCTGTCAATTGGGATTATATTTCTTTAGCTATGTTGACACAACTTGCAAAAAATAATTGTTAGGTTAGAAAATCTGTCTATGAAACTATCTTTGTGAGGAGGAATATATATGTGGCGAATATATTTTGCAATCTGAAAGAGCATTGTTTTGCACAAGAATTGCTGACTACGTTTGACTAAGCAGTCCCATAGTGGCTGTACATAATGGAATTGCCTTGAAGGAGTTTTCAAAGAAAAAAATGTTCTTTTATCTCTGTTTACTGACTACTGGTTTCACTGGTGCAGTTTACCTGTCCTTTCGGGAGAAGCACTGAACAAAATGAGAGAATTAGACATTTATTAAACAGAATTTCATTGCTCAGCTTCTTATGCATCCAATTTGTATTCACTAATGAGAACAAATTTAGCTGTAAACAGATTTTTTTCTGCAGATGATACCTGACCTTGCACATTTTTGGATGCCATTGGTGGGCTGCTATATTTAGATCTGCAGCAGAACACATTATACATGTATTTTCATTGGCGAAAGCTTCACAGAATCTCTTCAAAGATCCTAGGTTCAAATGTCAGAAATGTGTTTTCCTACACAAAATCTGAATATTTTAAATTTCTACTTCTTCACTGTATAAGCACAAAGACAAAATCAAACAAGGACATCATAAGTGATCTTGCACTGCATAAATATAAAGCCAGTGATTAAGACATTTCGTCAACACTTGTTCCTTAAGTATCATGAAACACTATGGCCCAGATTTATCAAGCCTTTGTGCTGACCTTGTGCCTCACAAGGTGAAGCAAGCACAACGTGAAGGCTTTAGTAATATACAACGGGTGATGTGCGCCACCTTACATGGCCCTGTAAACAAGTATAATGCAGTGTCGGTGCTTGCACTGCATTATATTATATTTCGAGCTTGGAGACGTTCGAAGGGTCGAGCATGGTCCTTCCCATGCATCTACCTATGGATTGTGGTGCATTCCACGATTTACTAAAGCTGGTAAACCTGGGATTGTGTTAAAATGCTACAGCTCTCCCCAGTGAGGCATAACAAGGAGAAATATCTTTATTTTCCCTTGTTATTTCCTCTTTCCATTTGTGCTGTACACACAAAGAAAGAGGGAAATAGCTCTAAGGATTGGTTTTGTGCAGAAAGGTGTGCCTTGCTGCACAAAACCAGTCCTGCCTGTAACACAGGCACCCTTGCCCTATGGTATGCAAATGGTGCCAGGGCATGGAGAGAGCAGAAATGATCCATAATGTAATGTGTGGAGCATTTATTAATTGGGTGTCCCCGTGCCCACCTGGGTCACCCACATATCTCATTTTAGTTGGGGGTCGTGATGAGAGCCTCACGGTCCTACGGACTCACCGCCACCATGCAGGTGTCCCCATGGGCTGCACAGGAGCTGGCAACATGTTTTATTTAAATGTATAAACTGGGGTGCTTCGTGCCAGTCCAAGGCATTTTTAATTTTGGGGGCTGTGGGAGAAGCCCAAGGCCCTAGTAGTCCACTGGCTCTGCTGCCAGCACACTTACCAGGTGCAGTGGGATCCAGCATTGCTCCCACCCAGCAGGAGCATCTTTTTTTTCTGCTCCTGGTGGGAGGGAGCAATTCTGTGTTTCCTACCCCGGAACAGCACGGGCAGGGAGAAACATTTGTGCAGCTCCTGCCGGGTAGAATCTGCTGTAGCATGCAGGCAAACAATGGTATCCGGGGGGCTGGGATCCCCGGGGCCATACGATGGCTCAGTGAGGGGGACTGTGAACCTCTTCTTCTTTTAATTAAATGCATCCCAGCAGTTGGAGTTCTCGTGCCTGATAAATGCTTGGGGAGGAGAGCATGCACCCCCACCTGATTTCTTAAAATGCAGCCCCAGGGGTTGGGATACCCAGGGCCAGAAAAAGGCCTAGGGGGAGAGGGCTTCTTTAGTCTGCCCAATTATATGTTTTTTAACCTTTGTTCGGGACAGTCAACTGAGCCTTAAGTTGGTTACTGCTACATCTTTGTTGACATAGTGGAAGCCAATCAGATCTTAAGATCTGTCCGCTCAGCGGGTGAAATATCCATACTTTGTTAACCCTATTATCTCTACAACTACTGAGAAGAATTACACCTAATCAAAAAAAGCACACTCTCTGAACCAAGATTTAAATTTCTGCCAAATTTGATGCAATTCTATTCAGCCATTTCGTTTGTAGCTGTGCCTAAATCCCCTAAATGAATGTAGGAAAAAGGAGCTGAGGGTGATGAATTTGTTTCTTAGAAATTTCTTTTTATATATTTTTAATCTAGTCTTGTTGTATGCTTCCACCTATGATGTTGGTGGTTTGACAGCAAGCTCAAGACCCCTCTCTACAATTTCCCAACAGTCCCAACATATAGAAGACAAGCACTATGAAGCAATAAGTTATTGCCACTTTGTGTGACTGTAGCACAAGTGGACGCATATGACAAGATTCTATGTAGTTGTGAATGTCTATTTTAAGTGACTGGCACAGTCATAGGTACCTTCACACCCCAAATGAATTCAGTGGCTGGGGGAGAAGAAGGTGATCTGGACTCCTGGGAATGGAAAATGTAAGCAATGCATTTTGTTATGGATCAGGAAAATGGATGATCTATTTATAATGTGGAATGATGAGAGGGAAAATGCAAAACAATTTCTGTAGAAATTATAAAAGAACAAACTAAATATTTCATTCTCCCACAACATAAGTTGAACAGAAATGTATATTTTTGGGATATAAGTTTTAAGAGTCTGGAAGTGAAGATTACTACTTTGTTAATATGAGAAACTGCAGGCAATTTCATCTAACACACCTGGGGCCAGACGTACAACCCTTTCATTTAGCGGCTCGAAATTTGCGACTCATTGCGAGTCGCAAATTGCGAGGCACTAAATGAAATGTACAACAGTGTTATTACACTGTTTTGCGATTCCTAATGGGGTTGCACATTGCGAGGCTCTTTAATAATATTGAGCCTCACGCAATGTGCGAGCCCATTGGGAATGCCAGCCCTCCCAGGGATGGTTGCCTGCTGGGCTCAGCAGACCACCATGTCTGGGACTGCTTTTTAATGCAGCATTTTTTTTTTAATTCAGCCCGTTTTCCTTAAAGGAAAACGGAATGCATTTAAAAAAAATTAAATGAAACGTTTTTGTTTCATTTTTTGAGGGCAGGCAGTGGTCCCTGGGACCACAGCCTGCCCTTAAAAAATATTTTCAGAGACAATCACAAAGTGGAAGGGGTCCCCTGGGTACCCCTTCCAAATTGTGACTGCATTACCACCCTCTTGAAGAGGGAGTCCTGGGAGAAAAAGGCCAGAATTGGCAATCAGTAAAAGGCACAACTTTCTCTGAAAACGAAGGTGCCTTGTTCTAGTCCTCCACAAGTTAGAAAAATGACTAATGGCCTGGTTTAGATCTTGGCAGGCGGGTTACTCCGTCACAATGGTAATGGATATCCCATCCACCAAAATATAAATCCCATATAATATAATGGCATTTATATTTCAGAAGACGGGATAACTGTTACCATTGTCACAGAGTTACCCATCTGCCAAGATCTAAATCAGACCCTATATCCCAATATAAAAGTCAAAATGACTAATAAAAATGACTATGTACCGATAATAAAAGTCACTCCTCACTTCCCCTACAGCTCCCAGGTGCAGGCTCCTAAGACATAGGTATATATACATAGAGAGCACCCACAAGGTCCAAGGCAATTTACTCCTAACTGGACAAAGATTTCCACTCAGGATAGGCCCCTAATTCTGCCACTTGTGTCCCTGAAACACTGAGCTGGAGACCAGCCTGCAGACCCTTGGAAAGCAGTTCTAGTTCCAGCAATAAAACACATATCTGGTACCCTTCAGGTTTCTTTCACACCCTATTTTGTGCTTTCTGTTTCACCTAACAGTAAAACCCCATTCAAATGTCAAAAAGGAAGTATTCAGTCTCAGAAGCTCTAAGTCCCCTTCCATATCCAACCCTATGGAAATTAAGAACCATTCTTTTTTTTTGCAGTTTTATATAGCAACAACTTGACCCGAAGGTATAAGATCTCTTTACATGAGCACCAGTTGCATTACAGATGTACTCATTCATTTTTAGGCACAGGGTGATTACGTGATTTGCCCAGAATCACTGAGGGTTTGAGCCTCCCACCAGACTAGAACCTGTTTCCCTGCTTCAAAGTTGGCCACTCTGATCTTTTGCATTTACTAAGCGATGCCTCCTACTGTGGGCAGAGAAGAGCGAGAGACCTCTCTGGATCAGAAACCTGCTGCCACATGTCACTATTTTGGATGTTCGTGTGAAAAGGAGATCTGATACTTAAGTCTTTTGTAATGCCATGTATTAGTGATAATTCGAAGGTTGGTCACTGATAGCTGGTCAGTATTTTTGCTAAAACATGTTTCCTGGATTTAGAAGTGGTTTTCTTGTCTTTTGGAAGACAACATTTCAGACCTAATTTTAAATCATAATTGCAGCCACTGTCGGAAAGACAAGCCAAAAAATAGGTTTAATTTTGTATGAATTTCAGGCAACACAAACTTTACTTTTTAGCACCTATTTCCCATTGCAGATCAAAAAAGAAATCTACTTCCACCATGTAATGAAAAGCTTGATAACAAAAAGTGAAAACTAACTGTGAAAAAAGTTTCTATTACTTTCCCAGATGAAAATCCCGAATTTGGCTTTTGTTCAAATTATGTGTGCTCCTAGGAACCAGTGTCTTTATCTACCGAGTGAAAAAATTGTTTTAGCATCTGTGCACTATATACATTTCCTTAGCATTTCCTATTTCCCACTTTTTTTATATCAAGCTGAGAACCTGTTAATTTAATGAGTATACCGAGGTGAAATTTAGCCACTACATGAATGAGAATGCATGAGTGTGGTGTAAATCTACACTGTGGCCCACATGTATATTTCAAACTCCACACCACTGGCGTTTCTCCTAAGCTGGTTTACCATGGCTTTGCTAGAAAGTCAAATAAACAATTGGGTGTACCCATTTATATTGCATGATTTCAGAGGAAAATAACACACTGTGACAACAAATGGCAGTGTTGTAGTGACGATAATACCAATTAAAATATGTCCATAAAATGCAAAGTATCTAGATCTAGCAAGACTAGTCAGAAAAAATGATTTCCAACAATTGTTGTATGTGTGCATTAATCATGCATGGGTGTATTCAGATAAATGCTATTCATTAATTCCTTAGCGGCTGAGACTTTTCTCGTCCCATTACTGGCCACTATTCTTTGTTGTTTGTGGCACTTAGCACTTAAACCTTCAGACATATTTTCTACAAAAAGCCAAATGTTAGTGTTCTTTTCCCCAAATGCTGGGGATTCTAATGGTACCCAGGGTTTGTGGATTCCCCAGCAAAAAACTAAGAAAACAGCCAAACAATAGCAACATGATTGGCTGTGTTTGGAAAAGGGGAAAAACCTACTGTGCAACAAAGAGGTTTTTTACTTATAACACTGGCACGCTAAGATCACCATCTTCAGGGCTTCCAAAACAGAGCTGTAATAACATCTTTAACAACAGTGTTACAATTTTTTCAAACTGTTATACATTTTTTCGATTTGTTGTGGTTTCAACCAACTTGCAGTTTGGTGTGGAAACAAGTATGAAACCCATGGGTAAACCAAGACAGCAATACATTTGTGAAAACGGATTGAGCAAGAGGCCATTTGTGTAGATCTCTCAGAATAACAAATCATTAAATTAAAAAATAATGAAAATAATTAGCAGCTTATAATGATTTTTCTATTGTATTCCAATTATGCTTCAATTCATGTGGTAAAATCTATTGAATGAAAAATGAATACGAAGGAAACCTAGGCATTTTAAATGTGTTCCAATTGCTGAGGGTAGGAATAGTGTTTTTTTGTAAATTCTAAATTGGGGGTCACACATATTATCAAGAGATTTAGATGACATTTTGGAAAATGTATACATTTTTTGTACACTGGCTTAGTTTTTAAAGCCAAAAATGGAGAGAAATTCAATTGATTATAAGAAATTGAATACAGGGCCTAGAGGCTCTCCTCACAGCCCCCACTAACCCCCAAGCATGTGGGGATCCCAGGTGAGACAAGGTCATCCCACAAAAAGGGGAACAAGACATATGGTGTAACACTACAGCTAAAGAAAAACAGCGGGTGAACCCACTGATTAATGATTTAAAACCCAGGTATGGATGAAAATTAACCTATTTTCTCTGTGCCTCAAGGAGTGGCAGGGTCACCACAAACAACCAGCCACTGTTGTGGGGACTGAAGGGAGTACAGAAGCCGCCTAGAAGGTTTGTTTTAAAAACTGTAACCCTACCCCTTATGGGTAATCGAATCCCTGACCCTGGGAAAGGTTTGCCATTGCAGTTTGTATTTTTCTGCAGAGGCTCTGGAATGAATTAACCTTTTGAGACTGATCATATGGCTACAATAGCAGTCTATTGTTGGTAAGTAAGACTTTCTTATATGTTTTAAAATTTAAAGGCTTTTCTAATAATGTTGGTAACGAAAAATGTATTGTTTGCCATTATAATAAACAAATGTCACTATTTGTTCTGTGCCAAGTTATTCACATGACCTGTGGCTGTTTTTACTAATGTGTTGACACCCTTACAAAGCCAGTAGTCCACTCCTATTTATATTGTGATGTAGCATCTGGTATAAGTGGGGGGTAATATTATTATGGGGTTCAGGACCCACTATGGTTGTGATGTGTGATGTAAAGGCATCACGAAAGGCGTTTCCATTTACCTGATGTACATACTTGTATTTTATGGCTTAGAATTAAGTAGTGTGTCTGTGTAATAGAATAACTTTCCTGTTTTTTGAAAAGTAAAAGCACTATCTGGTTAATGATTTGTTGGGTGTTGCTGCAGCGTACTCATGACTTGAGGTTATTAGCCCACACCACATCCACTGAGTAGGCCTGAGCAGGCCTCAAGTGGTACAATGAAGTATACCTGGTTCTCAATAAAAGGACAACTGCAGATATTACTTTTGAAGAGCTCCCAATTAGTAAGCCAATTCCTTTCACAAACCAAAAGTGGAAGTATCAGCTTGGCCGTATGGGTCAGCAGCAACCATGTTGCATTGGTCAGATCTGAGTGCAAACCCTGCTTTCAGTCCTCAAAGTACTGTATATCATTGAAATGATCTCTCACTGCCACACATGTTGCTTTTGTTGTAAATGAAACGGTGAATAAAGTTTTTTTTTCACTTTTGATTTCTCATCATTTTTATTTTGTGTGGGCGATTGCATCACAGAAAATGGCTCAAAAGATAGCATCAGTTCACAAATTATCTTAAAGGCACATTAACACAGTGTTAAATTGCTTTGCATTGTCAGGGCACACGCATAAACTTTAGTAAACGTAAGTCTTTGAATTTAAAGTGATATTATCTTGACAACAGTTCATATCATAATTGCTTCATAAGTATGCACAAAAGTTCAGTCGTGTGCACCACAATGTATAATATTTTATTTCAGAATTGTTTCCTCATATGACATTTTATTTAAGTTTTGAATAGTATACAATTGGTCTAAATATAAAAATAGTCAAAGTTAAAAAAATCTAATCTAATCTAAATGTTGTCTAATGGGATGAACTAATAATACTAGTCCTCTACGTACATGTAATATTTCAATTTCTTCTTTAATATGCTGATGTTTCTATATATTTTTAAAACATGTGCTTAAATATTTTACCTAAGAAAGTAAAATATAGATCCCAGATACATTTTAAAAAATTGAAGAATTTCTATAGTGTTCGTCACTCTATCCAAGTTTGCATTAAAGAACTATCAAAACTTATGACTTTAAAGAGAGAGACACTTATTTTAAATGATGTTGTATTTTTATCATGTGATAGTAATAAGAATACTCTTAAACAATTATATTGTAAAATTGATAATAGGTATATTCGAATGGAAAATAAGGAGATTAGAATGTGTTTAAAGTCCCACCTCCCGAGTTATATGAGCATGGGTGGAAAACACAGTCTACGTACAACCTTATCTACATACATACCTGCTATTTAACTATAAAGGGGAACGCTCAAAGATATTTTGAGCATGTTCTGGGGTACCATGTTAATACGAGTTTAAGTAATCCTGAGGCAAAGATTTTGTAGTTGACTTTAGTTCCAGTATGTAATGTGATTGGAATGCAAGACTGACCATGTAGATGTGTCATGGGATGATGCTGCAGCGTTTAATGTGGTATCTGCAGCACCGCTCAAATATTACTTTTGACTGGCATGTTCTCTAATAGACCAAACAACTCCTATAATAAACACTGCAAGGTCTGACAGCTTCTTTGAGTGACATTGTCTCCAGGGTGAGTAAATTGTTTATTACACTGGTAATGGAAATCACAGCCAAGAGTTAGGTATTTAAATTGTCTGTCTGTCTCACCCAATCACAACCAAGGATAAGCCTGTTGCTGCTTGCAGCGATTTAAAGAATACTCTAACTTTTAGTGTCTGATGTTTATTAAATAATCGCGTTATTCGAAGTGTGCCTAGAGGGGAAAATGTTTCTAGAAAATTTGAATGTATTTTCAGATTTATGGAGCACCTAAACCTACTGACATTCAATACGTTTTATATATAAATGGAAATATTGGCTTTCAGTCAAGCAAAGTTAAGGAAATCATTTTGCAAACGGGTGTCTTTGTTTTTGAAATGCTGGTTGGAGAATAGGTTAATGTACTGAGAATGAACATGGCACAGACAAATCCCAACAATTCCAAACTGTCTCAATGTATTCATAAAAATATTGAAATGCAGTTCAGATGTTTTTCTGGTGCTAGGTTTTGCATAATGCATGGGGTCAAGAATGTGACACAAACATTGAGGAAACCAGAGGGTAGCAGAGTCCAAATGATGTCCAAAGCCCAACTGCACGTCGATTTAGAAGCTCAGTTGATTTTTAGAGCTTTGCAAAAAGGTAGCGGTCAAAGTACACTTTTCAGAGTATCACAGATAGTATTTTTACTGAGTGCTTAATAAGAAAAATATATATATATCTTTTAATATGTGTGTGTGTATATATATATTATCTACTGGCGGTCGCCAGTAGATAGTTATAGTTAGGACCCTGTTTCCATAGGAAATCCGCAACATTCTATTTGGAATAACTTTGGCGCCGGTCGATGAATCCTCGCGAAATTTTCAAAATAGGTGGGGCGCTACGCTCCGCTCCTACCCTGAAAGTCTCGGGGGGATTCGTCAAGCGGGGGCTGAGAAAAAAGGGGGGTCCCAAAACGCGTTTTTCCCATGCATTTTTCCATAGGACCTTTAGACACAGCTACAGCCCGAACGGCTGAACAGAGTTACCTGAAATTTGGCAGAGAGGTAGTCCTCAGGTCAAGGAAGTGCCTTTTGTAGGTCTGGTGTAAATCTGTTCAGTAGTTCCTGAGAAAATAGCATTTAAATCAATATATATATGTGGGCGGAGCCTAACCCCACATCTCATCCTGAGATCTGATTGGCTGTCAGCACTTCATCCAAGAAGTGTTGGCAGCCATCTTGGGACCAATATACATGATAGCACCTCATTAAAAAGCATTGCAGTTAATAGAAGATTTTAAGACTTTAGTTACATTATAAATCATTTGTTGATGGTACCATACTCATTTTAGGAATTGTGGTATGTTCTAAGGTGATTTCACCATGTGAAAAAGCCTTCTGCTGGGATATCATGATTGAGAGAAAAATATTTTCTCATGCTTTTACCACAGAGGTTTGGAAGGTGATCTATAAGCTAAACTGAGAGCTTATTTTCTGTAAATTCACATTATCTTTCTCAGTCATGTGAGAATGAAGTCTGACATTCTCAGTAAAACATGTACATCCAACAAGGGC
The DNA here is from genome assembly GCF_964204655.1 of Triturus cristatus. Lineage (NCBI taxonomy): Eukaryota > Metazoa > Chordata > Amphibia > Caudata > Salamandridae > Triturus > Triturus cristatus. The sequence continues at coordinate 682,629,547 of NC_140580.1, read as the reverse complement.
AGAGACTGTCAGTTGATTCCTTTGTGTTCTACTGCAGCTTTCCAGAGTGTTCCAAAGAACTACTAGAGAGCTAACCGTCCTACTTATGATAAATGTATGGCACACCTGAAGCCATCTTGCTTGGATTAAAGTGGTAACTCTTAAAACATTTAATTTAAAAAGGAACAAAATGAGGTGGTTCATTTTTCCATAAAAAGTATGATTAGTGCTGCAGAAAGAAAAATTAGGGCACATTTTGAGTGACTTCTCAAATCCTGGCATGCAGACTGAAACATGCACTTTCAATACCAGCAGCAGTTTTCCCTGGTGAGCAGTAGCTATACTACAGTGATCTAATGAGCAAAAAGAGTGCTAACATTCTGATTTTATGGCAAATGTGTGACACATTTGAATGCCTTCTTGATGGAATCAAAGTAAAAAACTGAAAGTATTTCCTACTGAGGAGACTGCAGTAAATGAGGAAATTAGGAAACTTCATAACAAATAAGTCTCCCAAGATGGCCACCAGAGACAAAAGAGCCCAAATGTAGCCCAAATATCACCCAGATGTAGCCCAAGTATAGCCCAATGACAGAATGTCCAAGAATGTTCTTAAAAACAACTAGAGCACTTACTGTCTTCATTATGACAAAAGTATGGCACACCTGAAGCCATCTTGATTGGAATAAACTGGTAACACTTAAAACATTTAATTTAAAAAGGAACACAATGAGGGGGTTCATTTTGCCATAGAAATTATGATTAATGCTGAAGAAAGAAAATGAGGGCACATTTTGAGTGACTTCTCAAATCCTCTTCTATTTCATTAAAAAATTCTGACATGCAGACTGAAACATGCACTTTTAATACCAGGAGCAGACTTCCATGGTGAACAGTAGTTTTACTACAGTGATCTAATGAGCAACTAGAGTGCTAACATTCAGAATTCATGGCAAATGTGTGACATATCTGAATACCTTCATGATGGAATCAAAGTAAAAAACTGAAAGCATTTCCGACTGAGGAGACTGCAGTACATGAGGAAATTAGGAAACTTCATAACAAATAAATCTCCCAAGATGGCCACCGGAGACAAAAGAGCCCAAATGTAGCCCAAAATCACCCAGATATAGCCCAAATATAGCCCAATGACAGAAGTGTGCAAAACACTTATTATTTTGTGTTTTTGCAGTGTTATATAGTGCAGACTTGTCAGGTATTGGAGTGCTTTACATGAGCATTGGTTACATCACACAAGAACAAATTCATTTTGGTTGTAGACATGGGGAGACTAAGTGATTTGACCAGAATCACAGAATGTCGAGCTGAAGCAGAAACTTCAACCTGGTTCCCCAGTTGCAAAGTCTGCAGTTCTGAAAGTAACACCACATCCTCTCCCCTAAGTGCAACATTTAATCAAGTTGTCAACTAGATAAAAAAACATAAAGATAACAAATAATTTAAAAGTGCTTTGTCGCTATTTGAAAACTCAGAAAATATGTCCTTATTTTAGTCTTTTAGAGCACTAACCATAATTTTGATGCCAATAAGACCCTCTCATATATGTAATTTCTAAAGGAATGCTCTAGGTATTACAGTTTTGATTACATCAAGATGATGTCAGGCGTTCCACACTTTTGTAATAAATATAGAATGTTAGCAATCTAGTTGTTCATTAGGATACTGTTGAGAGGCAGAGGCCAGGGGCACGGACTCTGAAAATTGAAGGCAGGTAGGAGGGTGCAAAGGCAACAATTTAACCACACTGAGCAGGCAGGAAGGGCCGTGGAAGCACAACAGACTATGGAGGGCAGTGGAAAGGGGGGCAGGGGCAACAAACCAACAATACAGGACTTGCAAGAGGGGCTGTTGGAGGGAAGATCTATTACGGGTCAAGGAAGCTAGGGGCGGTCCCCAGAGCCCCGGGAGCCACCACAGAACTGAGCAGGAGAGTGAGTCAGGGACAAAAGGGGCACCTTAATTTGAGCCGGGGTGCCTAGGAACGCTTGCTCCAAAAATGAAGAAAACAGACATATGAGACATGGAATTGGAGGCAGAATACAATGGCAGTTTAATGAGAAGATGCAACTTCAAAGAAACCACAGAATAGAGACATAAAGTACAAAATACAGAATCCAGATAATCATACAGCTGTCATGATATTCTCTGTATCTCAATTAATGGACTGACAGAGAGAGAGAGAAAACACATCTATAAATGCATCATGAGAAACAAGTTACACCAAGGAAAATGTTACCTAGGAACACTCACATTTACTCTTAGAGCAAGCATTCCTGCAATTACAATACAACTTCTTTTAAATGCAAAAGTAAAGAGAACAATGGTTAAACATAACATGACATTTCATATAGGTAAAATAGAATAAGATACTTCAAGCAAAGCAGAGCAAGACATTTTAAGCAAAGGAAGACAAGAGCTCCCAGTTCTTGGGGAAAACCTGCACAGCCTGTTAACCTACATACAGACGGCGAGGTTGTCCGTCGATATCTGTGGGTGCTCCCTTTTTATATCATTTTGTGGGCTCCTTTGCACGCTACATCTACCTACGTATGCTACCCAAAAGCTTCGTCTGCAGATTTAACCAGACATTTCGTCATTTACCCACTTAATGCTGACAATGGACTGGGTGAAAAGGTCAGTCTCTCAGGCCAATCGCTTATCGTAAGTTCCATAGAGCAAGCAGAAAATAATGGGTATTGTACAGGAATTCAATATATTCATGTATAAAATCTCCTCAGTTCTCCTAACTTGACGCTCTGCGGTTGCCACTTCCTTAAAAGCGGGAAACCTGCCCAGGAAGCAAGTACCAGTCCAGGATGCAGCCTACTGTATGTCGACAGCTTCAGGGGGATGTTGAACTTTGATACCGAGCACAGAGCACTCGGGTAGGGTGGGGGCTACTAGTTTGGAGCAGACGGCCTCGCAGACCTGCCTTCAGACTGCTATACACTAAAATTGCAGAGCTATGGTCAATTTAACAAAGAGGCCTACATATTGAACAGAAGGGCCTACACAGGGGTTTTATGCTGGCTGAGTGGTAAGGATGTCTCAGGATAATTATATAGCAACACAGGACCCGCTGGTCAATTTAATACGGCCTACAAATGCGGCTGGCAGGGCAAGGACAAGGGTCTCATACTTCAGGTGTGGACAGAACGGGCCAGGGGCCCCCTGTGATACAAAATCTACCCTCCTTCAAGGCTGTGGCAATGTAATAGACCATTGTGGGCAGAAGGAAGAGGCAATGGTAGTACAACCATACATGCCAACAGACCCGATTCAGCCAGGAAACGTCCAATGTTTTTAAGCTCAAATGGGCTTTATTTGATCTGTCTCCTGTCTACAATATCCTCTTTTTCAATGTAACTCAAAGGGGAAAATCAATACCCCAGTTTTTTTTCAAAATCTCCCTCTTACCAAGTTCAAAATGTTCGCAAGTATGGTACATTGGATCATGGAAGGAAATGGGATAGGGACATGGACTTGGATAACAGAGGACAGGAGAGACATGGAGAGGTGCACCAAACTGACCCTGCAGGGCAGGCATCAGGGTTTGCAGCAGCACAATACACCACACAGGGCATGCAGGACGGGAGTGCAGCACAACAATCCATAGAAAGCAAGAGGGAGGGGACAGGACCATGCACATGGACAACAGAGAACAGAGGGGCAAGAGGCAATGGTAGCTAGCTGACCATAATGGACAGACAGGAGAGAAGGCTGCAGCATAACAGACCATAAAGGGCAGGAGGGACGGATCAGGGGCATTACAATGGAACAGACAAGCCAGGAGGGAGGGAGTAGGGGTCTGCACATGTAAACAGAGGGCTGGGGGCAAGGGGGCAGGGCAGGAGCAGCAAGATGGCCATGGAGGTCAGGCAGGATGGGCACTAGAAGCAAGACACAACATGAAGAGCAACAGTGAGACTGTGATGGCATACACACAGACCATGGAGGGAAGGTGGGAGGGGGTCAGGGGCAGCTAACTGACCACACAGGGAAGGTGGGAGGGGCCATGGCAGCACAGAAGACCATGCATGGCAAGTGGGAGGGTTAGTGGCAGCACAATGGCTATGATGGGCAAGAAGGAGGGTGCAGGGGCATGCACAAAGGACGATGGGGGATAGAAGGGAGGGTCAGGACCTGTGCACAGACAAGAAAGTTCAGGGGAAGGGGCCTCACAACAGACCACACGGGGCAGGCAGGAGGAGCAGTTGCAGCACAACAGACCAGGGAGGGCAGAACGGTGTGACAGTACAATGGACCATGTAGGACAGGAGGAAGAGGATAGAGGCATGGCATGTGGACAGGCAGGGTGGAGGTGGCAGGGACAGGTTACAGTCATCTGACAATGCTAGGCAGGTGGGAGGGGAGTGGCAGCTCAACAGAACACTCAGAGTAGATAGGAGTGGCAGGTCCATGGGACATGGTGGGCAAAAAGGATGGAGCAGGGGCATGCACAAAGACATCGGAGGGCAGGGGGAAGGAGAATAGGGGCAGCAAGCTAAGCACAGAGTTTAAGCAGGAGGTCAATGATGGGGCATAGAATTGGGCAATGGAGGGCAGGAGGAGTGGACTGGTACATCATAGTAAATTGAGGGCAGTGGCAGCACATCAGACCATGCATGGCAGGAGGGAGGAGGCTAGTCCATGGATTCACACAACAGAGGATAGGGAGGAGGGGGATGGGGCAGCAAGCTAACTGTTCAGAGAAGGCGGGTATTAGAAACTTTATTGTTTTTAAAACATTTTGTCTGTGCAAACTACTTAAAATATGAACAAGTATGCAGCATAATCTCACTTTTATTCAGGAAGAAGAAGACGTTAGTGACTGTGACTCCGGGCTCACTTGGCAAAAACACCCCCTGACCCTCCACCCCCTATCGCAAAATGTAATGCCCGTGAAAAGGGTAGGTGAACACAGTGTTATATAGAACATAGTCCTGAGAGCACGATTGAAAATGAAAACTAGATATAGTGTATGGTATAAACTATGCACCAAAAAGTGTGATATAAGATGAACCAGGCGTGAAAGATAATATGCAATACATTGTGCGCAGTGACAGATTCATTGGAGAGCGCGAGATAGCACAGGCACTAGCGCGTGCTATGCGATATGCGCCTTGGAGTGTAATATGCACAGGGCAGTGTTGTGTAACCTAACTAGTCTCTAAAGTTGTAATATAAAATATGTGCTGGGGAGTGTAACGTTGCATATGCACTGTGACAAAGATATGGATCCCAAATTGTAATATGTATGGCATAGCACTGTGCGTTATAACATAGGCATCGAGGAAGGCACGTTAGATGGGGCAATATAACCCGTGCGAAGACAAGTGTGGCATGACATTTTCACGGGGTGGTGTTACAGTGCACATGGGCTAGAGAGTGTCATAGCATATGCACTAGCTAGTGGAATACAATACAGAGGTGTGTGGCACTCGGCAGGCAATGGTGGGTGTAACACAGCATTGGGCTCTGTCAGGAGCGCGCTGTGACTCGCAAGTGATGTTCGTCCCCTTTCCAGAGAGTAAAATAAAAAGTATTACACATCCGGCAGTGGATGTGTGTTTTATTAACTGTGAGGGGGGTTTCTTGCATAGTTTTGGTCGAATTTTTGTCGAATCCCCTTTGAATGGCTTGGTGTGCATGTGTATTAAATGTGCCCGTCAATAGCTACCCATGTTTGTATAAATAAACGACAAGGGTGTCTACCGGGATTAGGCACGGTAGAGCATCAGACATGTCAGAGCTTCACTAGTGGTGTAAATACATTCCACGTGGATTAATTGCATGCATAGTCGCCTTTTAATGAATATCACGCAAATCATCATGGTGATAGGTACGTACCGTTTGTCCAGCATGTCCTAGGTGTGTCTATAAATATATATTTTTTAAAAATAATAAAAAACAGTGGCCGGCCCTGGGGATTGGGGTCAAAAAAATATAATTAGGAGACAGGCCCTGGGGGATGGGGTCATCAGGGCCAATAAATTAGAATAAGAAGGGGAACCACACAGACCCCCTTCTTAAAAAAATAAAATAAATAAAAGACTGGCATCGTGCCGGAGGCCATGCCCCCTCCATGCAGCACTCTGCAAACGCGCCCCCAACAGGCATCTCCAGTATGCGCCAGGGAGCTGCGCTGCAGACAGGTGTTCTGAGGCCAAGCCCCTTTTTACACCTCTCTGCAACGCAGCTCTGTGGCGCTTACTGGAGGTACCTAGTGGTCTAGTGTGACCCTAGGGACCCTTAGGATTCAAGGGGACTTAATCTCTCAACTTAGAACAGCCACAGGGCGCGTTTACACAGTGGTGAAGGGAGGGGACGGGGCCTGAGGTGACGTGTGCAAACACGCACCATGGCACGTTTTAAATTGGGGATATAATTTCCCTTCAATACTGAGGGCCCCTGGGGGCTAACTAGCCCACCAAGTGCTTCCAGTAAGCGCCACTGAGCTGCATTGCAGAGAGGTGGTCCAGGCCGTGCCACTTTTTACACCTCTCTGCAACGCAGCTCTGTGGCACTTACTGGAGGTACCTAGTGGGCTAGTTGGACCCTAGGGACCCTCAGGACTCAAATGAACTTAATCTCCCAACTAAAAACGGACACAGGGCGTGTTTACACAATGGTGAAAGGAGGGGACGGGGCCTGAGTTAACGTGTGCAAAAACGCCCTGTGGCCTGTTTTAAGAGGTAGTTTTAATCCCCATGCCCTATTATATACTAGGGGCTTATAGAGGAGGTAAGGCTAATCACAGGGGGACCCCAACGCATAATGTTCCCTAGTGTATGTAGGTGTTTTCACTGTATTCTAAGTGTCTTTTAACATAGCACTGGCTCTAGGACTGGTTAGTCAGACTCAGTTACCACCAGTATCCGTCTGAAAAAGTTGAGGGTACAGGATGATTTTGCAACAAGGCTTCTTTCTGCTCTTCTTTTTGTTCTTTCTGCACGTTATCCTTCTTCCTGCACTTATCTTCGTATTTGAGGACTTCTGTTGCTTCTTTCTGCACTTCTTTTGTTTCTTTCTGTGCATTTTTTCTTCTTTCTTCACATGTCCTATCTCTGTAGGCATAGTTAGAAATTAGCATTTAAAAAACCTTTGAAATTAACAGAAAAAACCATAGGTTTCAGGCACGTTATAGTTAGGAATTAGCATTTAAAAAACCTCAGAAATTCACTGAAAAAACCATAGGTTTCAGGGGTGTTATAGTTAGCTGGACTTTTCACTTGTACAAAACCATTGAAATTCCCCCGTTATAGTTAGTTCAGCTAACTATAACTCGCGCGCCCGCAATGCACTGCTGATGACGTCACATATTACATCACTCATGACATGGTCAGTGACATCACTCATGACATCACTGATGACATCTCAAATGACATCACTGATGACATCACTGATCATCCTTGTGATAGAGTGGCAGACCTCCTCTCACCCTAATATAACCTTTGATACACACATTCAAAAATAGAGACTAAAATTTTCAAAACAATGGACATACCAATACCAGTTACAACAACCTCTTCAGTAATTCTAAGATCCACATACACATCCACTCATTCACCAACAGTCCAATACAGTCACTCATACATGTACTCACTCATCATATGTACTCATACACCTATACATCCTGTTACACAATGCCACTCATCCATAGAGTTACTCACACACATAGTCACTCATGCTAATAAAGAATCAAACATACATTTACTTGCATATACAGTTATACACACACCACCACACTTACTTCTACGGAAACTTACACATACTTAGTCTTTTAAACAATCACTTATAGAAACACATACTTATTCATACAGGAACTCTTTCAATCTCTCACTCTCACATATACTCACATATATACACCAATAGTCACATATACTAGTTTAAAACATATGTAGTTACTCATAAAGACACTATTGAGACAGTCATTCACTCACTAACACACCCATATACACACTCATCCACCCATACAGTCCTGCACACATACTGTGTTCAACACATACAAACAGTGAGTCACTCATTCATGCACCTATGCACTACGTAATACCCCCACCGAACCATGCAGACACTCAGACTGATACTCAAAAAACCAACTAATAACCTATATAGACACCCATGTAGCTACTCACCAACCCATGCAGCCACTTATACACAAAGTGAGAGACTGATACAGATATTTACATATTTAAACATTACTCACTAAGCCATGTATTCACTATGATACACTTAATCAGTCAGTTACACAATCAATTTTTCAAAAACAAATCATCCATTTAGACACTTATATACCCATTTATTCTTCCATCGACCTTGAGATATACATATATATAAAACATATTTAATTTTCAGAATAACACACATTCACTGGATGATGTCATCAGTGATGTCATCAGTGATGTCATTTGAGATGTCATCAGTGATGTCATGAGTGATGTCACTGACCATGTCATGAGTGATGTAATATGTGACGTCATCAGCAGTGCATTGCGGGCGCGCGAGTTATAGTTAGCTGAACTAACTATAACGGGGGAATTTCAATGGTTTTGTACAAGTGAAAAGTCCAGCTAACTATAACACCCCTGAAACCTATGGTTTTTTCAGTGAATATATATATATATACAAACACACACAAATGTATATATATATATAAATATACAAACACACACAAATGTATATATATATAAATATCTTCACTGAAAAAAGCCAAAGTTTACAGGGACATTATAGTTAGGAAATATAATTTTTAAAAAACCTAGAAATTCACTGAAAAAAAAGGTTACAGAGATGTTATAGTTAAGCTCATATTTTACTCATTGAAATTCAGCAGTGGCTGTATCAGTGGCTATAGTGGCTGTGTGAGTGACTCTATGGTGGAAAAGTGTGTGTGTGAGTGGCTGTATGGGTGAATGAGTAGCTGTGTAAATGGTGCTGAGTGAATGGCTAAGTGTAAAACTGGATGTATAGGTAAGTGATGAGATGCCATCAGTGATATCATTGACCATGTCATTAGTGATGTAATATGTGAGGTCATAAGCAGTGCATTGCCAGGCATAATTTATAGTTAGCTCAGGTAACTATAACTGCAGAATTTCACTGGCTTTGCACAAGTGAAATCTGAACCTAACTGAAACCTTTGTTTTTTCAGTGAATTTCTAAGGTATTTTTAATTCTATTTCCTAACTATAAAGTCCCTGTAACCTTCGATTTTTACGTGAATTTCAATGCTTTTTTAACTAGTAGTCAAGTTTGCAGAGTGGTGGAGAAAAGGGGCCTGGCCTCCGACCAGCTCTCCGAAATCCTGCTGTGTCAGAATTACTGAAGGTAACAGGAGGGCTTCTGGGCCCCCAAACATCCTCAACATCCTAGAGGACTTCATCCCCTAACCAGCAGTGCACCAGGGGGTGCGTTTGCAGAGTAGTGGAGAAAGGAGGCATGGCCTCCGAAGACAACACAGCAATCTCACTGTGTGGGACTTACTGGAGGTAACAGGAGGGCTTGTTGGCACCCATGGACCCTCTGGAGCCGATGGGACTTCATCCCCCAAACAGCAGTGTGCCAGGAAGTGCATTTGCAGAGGGGTGGAGAAAGGGTGAGTGGCCTCCAATGCCCTCTCAGCACTCCCGCTGTTTGGGGGTTACTGGGGGTAACAGGAGGGCTTGTTGACCCCCAGAGACCCTTTGCAGCCAAGGAGACTTCATCCCCCAACTAGTTGTGCACCAGGAGGCGTATTTGCAGAGTGGTAGAGAAAGGGGGTGTTGTCTCCCATGACCTCTCAGCAATCCCACTGTTTGGGACTTACTAGAGGTAACAGAAATACTTGGTGGGCCCAAGCACACTCAGCATCCAGAGGGGCTGCATCCCCCAACTAGTAGTGCACCAGGAAGTGCAGTTGCATAGTAGTTGTTTGAGGAGGAAGAACATATGGTGACTTGCCGGTCCTGATAAAAAAATATATATATATCTACTAGGGGAGGGGGGCCATGTGACACCCCTTCCTGGGCTGAAGTTGGCCCAGGGGTCCCGAGAGACTGACCTTTTTTTAATAAATGGAGGGGGGACACACGCCCCCCCACCCGGCCGTTATCAGCCCCAGGGACCCCATCCCCTAGGGTCCATCTTTTTTTATTAAAATGTTTTTAATAACAAGGGAAGATGCATTGCGCGGCCCCCCTCACTGGCCGATTAAGGCCCGATGACCCCATAGTCTGATGCCCTGCCAGGTCACACACTCTGTTGGCAACCACAGGGGGCCTCAAGGGCCCCAATTCTATGCCGGCTCCCTGCCTGTTGTGAAGCCGGTATTGCTTTTACAGAGAGGGTGCTGCTAACATGTAGCTTTCTTCGCTCAGTAAAAGCAATTGTGCTCCGCTTTCAGCAAGCAAGAGCATTCTTAGCAGGAGCCGGCCTTGGGAGGTGGTGGTTCCCAGGGACAAGTATGGCTCCATGAGGTAGGCGCCCCCCCTCTTTTCATCATCTAGGACCAGCTGGGGGTGGTGGTAGTCCTCGAGTCTGAGAACAACCCTGGAGTGGGGCAATGCAGCCGCTTTCCCAGTTAAAAAAAAATAATTGGACCCCGGGAGTTATTGTCCCTGGAGCATATTAGGGGCTGCAAGGCCCCCCCAATTTCTTTCAGACTAGCCCCAGAAAGGTGGTGATCTGTGAAGCTGCAGGGGAGGCCATACGGGCCTCCCCCATACACATTTTATAAATGGCCCAGGAAAGGTGGTGGTCCCTAGGGCTGCAGGTGAGATGTGCGACCCCACATTACTTATAAGTAGTACCCCAGGGAGGTGGTGGCCCCCAGGGTTTTTATAAACCCAAGGAGGGGGTCCCCATGTGCCCCTCCTTAATTTTTTACATGCCCCCAGGATTTGCCCACCCGAGGGCTTCTTAAGAAAGGCGCACGGCAGACAGTGCGTGTTTTTTTAATCAATTTGCCCCAGATCCGCTGGTCCAACCGTGAATTCACGGCAAAAGTGTATTAAAAAAATTATTTTAGTGCCCATTGGGGTAGCTGTGGGAACCCCCAATTTATCTTTAGGGTCAGGGTATTCCTACACTGCCCGCTTTTCTTTATTTTTTTAATTTTTGCGGGACTCATCTCAAAGCCGAGTCCCAAGATGGTAGCCAAAACTTCCTGGTTGAAGTGTTGGCAGCCAATCAAATTTCAGTAGGATGCATGAGTCCACTGTAAGGATACGCGTCCCCAGATATCTATATTTTTAACCTTAGATATCTAAAAAAACTTCTGACCGGATTGACACCAAATAACAATAAGCACGCTTTATTGTACCTAGCTTTCTGCCAAATTTGGTGTAATTCAGTTCAGCGGTTCGGGCTGTAGTCATATTCAAAATCAGTATGGGAAAATGCATGAGGAAAATGCATTTTGGCACCCCCCCTTTTCCTTGGCCCCTGCTTGACAGATCACCCCGAAAACTTCGACACTGTATCTAAACCGAATAAAGCAAAATGTTTGAAAATGTAATGAAAATTTGCACACTGGTGACAAAGTTATTGATAAAGTACAAAAAATGCTCTTCCTACGGAAACTATGTTCTAATTATTAACTACCTACTGGCGACCGGCACTATGTAATATATAATAAGGCTGCTTAACCATAATTCCACATCACAGAGCCTTTGACCTTAGAGATGTGTTTAAGTGGCACAATGCAAGGCCAACAATGATGCCAAACTCCATTATGGTTTAGCCAGAGATCATGAAGAGAGCTTGTTAATTTGCTGTTTTTTAAACATAATTACAGAATTGGCCAACTTTTCTAATACTGGGATTAAAGACAGAGCAATCAGTGAATATCACTAGGTCACCTTGTATAAATTATGAATAAACTTTGTGGGGTGATTCACAAGGGCCCTCCACACGCATCGCGGAGGACCCGCTATCGGGGGGGAGTCTACGCACTCCGGGCGGAATCTCCACAATGAGAATTCTCAATGCTGAGATTCTGTCCTGAGAGCGGTGACTCCCCTATGACAGTGGGGCCTCCGCCATAGGAGACCCTTTGTGAATCAGGCCTTGAGTGTTTATAAAAAGAGGATTTCATTGTGTCATGTACAGGTCTATAAAGAATATTGGTGATGTGGGCTTTATGTCATATAATTGTGGAATTTCCCATTAAACGAATTGTGTGAACTATTTTGCCATTTTCACAAAATGGAAACTTTTATGTGATTTGAGTATGCGGAAGACTACTTTGGATAGAAGATGAGTCAGGGAAGACATTTTCTCCTTGAACCAGTATCCTGCAGGAAACTTGCTTGACGTTTTTTGAATGTATGCCCTCACATGCAATGTTAACATGAAATACTGGTCAATGTTATTTGCCAGAATACATAATTTACACAACCTTCATGAACTCATGTATATTTTTCAAAACTCTCAGTGGTCTGAAGGTTATTGAATGCCACTTTTGAATTGTCAAAGAAAAAGAAAATAGGGGCGCTGCTGTTTTGGGGTTTTTAAGCAGCCTGTTGTCAATTCTGAGCAAATGACAATAATTGTTGCACAGGCATAGTTGGTAGACAGGCACCTGTTCTATTCTGGGCAGAACACCTACGCTGTCCCTAGCCTTCAAGCCTGATTTAGCAGTTGGCAGATGGTACTCCATCTATCAGGGTGGCAGAGGAAATTCCACTGCCATTCTGATGAATTGCTTACAGTCCATCACATGTAGAGATGACAGCCAGACCAGTGATCATCTCTTTACCTAAAAAGTAAGCTCAATCATGGCAGTTCCGTTGAATGTACACAATGTTTGTGAATGGCAGTCAACAGTTTTGACAGATATTCGCCAAACCTATTCAAAGTTTTGTTTTTTCAGGAACAACTTCCCAAAGTGGGAGTTTGTTTCTGAAAAATAAAAAAATAATGACCCTGACATCCTCTGAATTTTCTCCCAAGTTGAAGGGGCATCGTTTTTTATTTGGTGCTTTGAGCTTTTGTGCAGCAGCAAATCTGTTTAAGCAGGATGTTACAGAGAATGTATCCGGCTCCATTGATCCATTTTCAGCAACCGCTTGCAGCTTTGCTCAGCTGGAGACAGCAGAGCACCAAAACAGTGACTAAGTCCGAATGTAGAAATCTTCACCTTGTAAAGGCATCAAAATGTATCCGGCTGGCGAGAAACCTTCCATGAGCATGAATTTCTTATTTCTCCCACTCAGAGCTTTTCTGCCAAAATCAGCAGCTTCAATGGGACCTCGCCTAACCGCTATCAGGCCTTGGGGAGCCCTTATCAGCCACAGACTGCTGCCTTGCCCCACTGAGGAATTTTTATTTCGATTTCAGAAATTAATTTGCATATCTACAAGAAATTGATGCAGCGGGTGCTGTGGCACAATTTACAGCGCCACACTGCATAATTTAAAAAAATGCAGGGATGCGCCATATTTACAACAATACAGCGCACCCTTTGCGCTGGCACTATAAATAGCTGCCTAGCATCAACTCAGACACCTTTGCACCATAGTGCGAGGGTGCAAGTGTTGCAAGACATGATTGCTTATGTGCAGGAAGGTGTCCCTTCCTGCACATAAAAAAGCAATAAGGGTGTCATGCTCTTTTTATGTGTGCTGCAAACATAAAAAAAGCAAAAACAAGGAGAGATAAAAGTATTTCTCCTTGTTGCACCAATCTAATGCATACTCTTGCATGGCATTCGTTTTTGGTGCTGCCTCAGATTTACACATTCTTGTGAAGTCTGGGGTAGCGGCAAAAAGCAATGAGTGTTGCAGTGGAGCGTCCACAGCAACACCCATTGCACGTCCCTTTCATACAGAAAATTATGTGAAAGGGTACCATATTTACAAAGCACCATTAAGCAATGCAAAGGGGCTTAACACCACTTTGTAAATATGGTGCAGGGTATTGCATCACCAGAACATCATAAAAAGTGATGCTCCAGTGGAGCAATGCTCTTGTAGATTTCTAACCTGGTCAAACACAGGGACATACTTACAAGCCCCTAACGCCACGGATCGTTGCTCTTTACCCCATATTTACATGGTGGTGATAAGCCCCTTACTGCAGCAGTCCACTGCGGTAAAGGGGCAGGCAATGGGTATTGCTGTGGGCGTTTTAACGCTGCCCATTATGAACAAGGATGGGGCAGCACCAAAAACCAAGACCCGGTCAAACCTGGTCTTAGGGTGGCAATACGAGGAGAAATTATTAATTGTTCCTAGTATTTTGCTCTTTTTGCACACAATCGCCCCTGAAACATGGCGCAAGGGTGCCTGCGCTGGTGCTAGGCAGCTTTTTTAGTGCCAGCGCTAGGGAAAATGCAGGGGTTCACCGTATTTTGTAAATACTGTGCATCCCTGCGTTTAAAAAATGTCAGAGTGCAGAGTTAGCAATTTTGGAGTAACACCGTGCTTTGACATTTTATTGTAAATATCCCCCATAGTGTCTGCATTGGATACACCATCCTTCGCTCTTGGCGCTAAATCACCCCTAGGTACTGGTCAGGTGCAACCAGATGACCGCGGTTGATGATCAACGCTTTTGGCACTATTTTTGTCTACAAATTTAAATATTCATATCTCTGGTTCCCCTTATTAAATGTTTGTTTTGTTGTAAATTTGTTTGCTAAATTAATCTCTATTTTTTATAAATTGAAGTGGGATTTTAATTGTGTTGTCTTTTCGGATGTTTAACTGTTTAGGTACTTCTGAATGCTTCACATACTTTCTTAAGTTAAGCCTGTCTGCTGTATTGTATAACTACTGGGGTCGAGCTCAGGTTTAAATTACTGAAACCTTTACTGGACAAGAATAGTGATGCTATTACCCGAGGAGTACTACCATCCACTCCAACTAACAATCCGCTTCCTGTTTACCTATATGACCAGGGCCATGGGATTGGCTCATGCAAGATAGGAACACGGGATTGGATGTAAACAAAATATAACTACCCTACAAAATATTAGATGCAGCTTGAAACTCTGAAAAGCTTCTCAGACATATTTAATAATATTTTGTACTGGGTTTGCATTACAAAAGTCACGCAAACATGCAGACAATATTCAACTTGGATTTACTTCCCAGAGAATAAAGTATGCAAAGCAGCTAGTTGTGCTGTTTTCTAATGTATTACTTTGCAGTGGGGGGTGTTTCATGTGTGGTACATGGGCGTTTTCATGCAACTACCCATGGTTTTTGACACAAAGCCCTATCTACTAAAAATAGTAAACAGGTAATCACGCCTTTTTGAAAATGGTGTTAAAAAGGGGAAATGCTGTTATTTTTCTTAACTTATCCCACTCTGCATGTGCATTGCAGTGTACAGCACACATCCAAAGTGGTTCACATATTAAAATCAATCTGAGCATAGTAGTATGTATTTGAAGATTATGCAATGTAGCACAGCAATACTTTGGTTGCTGCACTGCGTTGTGTGACATCTTTATAAATCTGGGGGCTGGTTTCAATTTTGACAATGTACTTCGTTGAATTCTTTTAATATCAGAGATTGCCTTTGTAAGGGGAGTACATGATGGAGTAAAATGGCCAAAGGAAGGATAGAAAGACAATACAGAGAAGTAAGTAAAAATGGAAGGGAACTTCTTAAGAGAATACCCGTGGTCATAGTATCTGCACCTCCAACAGACCTCATGCTTTGCTCCATTATTCATGGAATACCCATGACAACCCTTCTCTCTTCCCTATTGACTGTCTCCCCCTGGTCACTGGAGAAGTCTCCCTCCACAATCATACTTCCAATGTATGTGTGTTATATGAGATTAAAGCAGTAAACATGGCATATTCTGCCTTCAAGGCTAAACCAATCTGAGGCGGGACAGAGATCAGGGCAACCAATCTAATAATATGGGCTTGTGACCAAATTACTTGGTTGGAGAGAACCCAATACCTTCAGTAGCCTGTTCTTTAAGCCTCCTTCAAAGATGATGAAATCATACTCATTCACTTAAGCCTGGGTGGTATACTACATTTTTTGAATAGTGTTTTAGACTGTTGTAGGTCAATGAGTGTTAATTTTCCAAACCCCAGTTGTGCACTGCAAACGTTTGCTGGAAATAAATGTGAGTGACCTCACATGTATGCGGAAATCACAGGTGCTTATAAAATGGGGGAAACGTGAGCTACAACAAAACATATAGCAGTTCTCTATGAAGCAAAGATAGAGCCTAGTATGGAAGTAAAAGGGTGTCTAGGGAATACCAATGCTAACACCAGCCACAACACCCCTGCACTTACAAGGGCTGGCACTAATTCCCTCATCCTGAGTTGCACTGCTCTGTCAGCATAGTTAAATTGCAAGCAATTTTACCATTACCATGCATTTGCTAGTTAATCCTTAAAGAATGGAGAATTACTGCATGGGACCAATTGCATACATCTACAAGCCGCTCTGGAGAATAGTGAGGTTGGAAGGAGCAGGGAGTGAAGGGAAATATGTTTTCTGGTGGAGGAAGCATTGTATGCTCTGCCCTGTCAAACATAAATAGGGATTGAGGCAAAGCTGCTGGTGCAGCCAAAGCCTCAAGTAGTGTTACCATGCAGAATTACTGCAGGGTTAAAATGGGTTAACTTCTAACACACCTAGGAAAACAAGGTGTGAAAATACTGGCCCACTTGGAATCAGGTGAAGCAGAATGCCATGAGGTAAATCCCTTACGCCTGACTCGTAATAAGGTGTACGTATTATCAACACCATAGTTTCTGTCTATGTATGTATCGGATATTTGAATGTCACAAACCTGGCCATAAGACAGAGAAGCACTGTAAAGGGTAGAAAGTAACCATACCATCAACGAGCGATAGAAGGAGTAGCTTGGTTCTTGGAGCAGAAATTCCCTGTTACTGTATGGTGACAGTGACTGTGATTTCCACCAATCAATGAAGCAAGGCTTTTGATGCTGAGCATAGCCATCGGAAGTTCATGTGTGGTTTTATTTTAAAAAAAGAGCCTTAGCGATCGTGGTAGCAAGGGAAACTTAGAAGCGCCACTACTGACTCAGAAACGTATTGATTGCAAGCAGGCCGGCTCCTCCATTTGAGAGCGTCGCCCCACAAGCCCCAAAGCTCACAAATAAAATGGTAATAAAGTTTATTTATTTCTATTTTATTTTTCAGCAACCCATCCCAAATGAAGTGTCAGGACAGGGTGGGTCCTGTGCTGCCAAGTGGCAGCAGCAGGGAGCTGTGCACTTTAAAATGTGCATGTCTCTTTAGCTGGCCGTCAAAAGACGTGCATTTAAAAGTTCTCTAACCTGGCTAGGTTAGAGAAAGCGCAGTCCTCCAGTGCTCTTAGGAGGGCTGAGAGAGCCTGCTCTATCCAATCTGGCGCTGCTCTCATGCTGTGAGAGCAGCGCCAGGATTGGGTAGTGCAGTTTTCTGATTCCAGAGAACACACCTGAGGAAGGCAGATGTCACTCTGCAAGCAAGTAAGATTAGTGGATTTTTAGGTCTCGCATAGGCTGCGCGCATGCGCTGCCTCTACGAGGCATCAAGTAATTAGTATTAAGGGTGAAACTCCCCCCATTGCGTTTTTTGTGTTTTGTCCCTTGCCATTGGTTTAAATGTGGCATTGCTCTTTTAAACTCGCTCATTATTGGCTGATGGGCCGATGCGTCACTTCCGCTTTCTTCCGATTTCGGAGGAAGCAGCATCGACCAACTACAGTTACCTTACCCTGCAAGGCAGTATCTTTCAATGTAGGGACTACTTTGTTGTTGCCTGGTGCCTCCTCATGGACCCTTTCTCTGCATTCCATCCACTCGTGGAGTCTGGAGTGTTTTTCGCTACACCGGGCCGGTCTCCGTGGGAGGGGCGAGCTGGCCTCAGTCAGAGTGTCTCACTCCTCCTGCAAGCAGTGCGCCGGCCTGCCTCTGCTCTTTCCTGGGTGTGTGAGAGCTTCCAGCTCAGAATCATTCCCTTTCAAGCCAACTTTGGGGCAGTTTGCGGGCGCGGTGCCGAGAGGCAGAAGCAGGAGCTGGCTGCCATTCTGGGGCTTCTGCTTTGAACACGCAGTTAGCCGTGCGGTGAAGTCTTGCACTGACTGCTGCATCGTTTTTCAAACCGTTCTTCAAACTAACGTGAGTGCTAAAAAGAACCGACAACTCAAGCTGAGAGGTTTCGCGCAGCATCTTTTTTTAATGTTTGTCAAAATGAATGTTTTATTTATCTTGGCACATCATGGAAGAGTGCGCGAAAGTAAACCATTGTATTATTGCTGATTATATTCTATGAATATACACCGGAGTTGAATTTTCACATATATTGCGTCACACCTGTCCCGTGTTACCTCTTCAACACGGAGCGCAATGCAGGGTATCATAGCAGATGTGCGGCAGTGGACAGGCCACTGTGTCTCATGGGCCCTGAGCACTGACTGGGGTGCTTTCCTGCACTTAGAGTGGAGCAAGACAGTAGGTGTACACTACATTTGAATTCTAAATCTTAATTGGCTGTAGAAGACAGATGGAATGATAATCTAAAGTTTGGGTAAATGAGTGCCCTGCATCACACCCTTCTTATGTAGCTATTCTTTATTTTCACATTTAAAATGAACGCAGTGTTTTTCTGATAGTTTTACGTGTTTTAAGGTTCGTCATATTGGGAAAATCAACAGAAATCAATTGTTTTTCAACCCAGTTTACACCGAATGAGCGGCTCTAATCAAGCGTTTGCTGCATGTATGTAAACTTGTGTTCATGCTCATGGGCAGATATGTGCAGACAGGGCAGATGCTTGCAGCTTGTTTTTTAACTGTCGCCTGCCCAAGATCAGGAAGCAGGCATACTGAACCGGCCCCTCCTCACCACTTCCGGTCAGCCAAAAGTAACATCATGCCCGGCGTGCACACAGGACTACACTGCCAGGCACAGCACTACCGACTGCCTGCCTTCCTGCTCCCGCACTGTTAACCCCACGGTACAGCCACAGGACAATGGCTACATTCCCTGCGTATGCCCCACAACATGTTGTTCCCGCCATGGGGGTTTCCCACAGTCGGGTGCAGTTAATAAGTACAGGGGCCCAAAGGTATGTGGCATCGCAGAATAAGAACGGACGTGGTACAGGTAGGCTTTTTTAAAATTTATTTATTGGTTTTCACTTTTATATAGCGCAAACTTTACCCGAAGGTATCAGAGCCCTTTCAATCAGCACCAATTGCATTACAGTTAGACACAAGCTTAGCATTAAAGAGAGTAGGAGTGCACAGCGGGGTAGAAGGGGGGGAGCGCCGGCATTTATAAAGTATGTGCTAAACCACAGTGCGTGTTTTGTAAATTACATAAAACTGCGCAGCCTAAAGGTGGGATGCCAGGGTGGACTTGTACTTGGTTCCCTGGTTCTATAGTGCACCACTTGAAGTGCACGGGTGTAACGCAGTTAAATCCAACCACAGACGATTGACAATGTCCTCAGGAATTTATTTATAAAGGGCTGCCTTTTCTGGTCTTCTCAACTGCCCTGGCCGTGGACTGACTCTGGTTTTTGTTCGTCCCATCTCACACGCAATGTGACACTTTCAAACAGGTGCCAGTGGTAGCTTGATGCACAGCATGGCATTCTCTTTACTATCCAGCTGTTTTGCATTGGAAAGGCGCACATTTTACAGTGTAAAAAATGGAAGGCCCAGCTTTGTGTCAAGGGGCAAACAGTGACAGATTTTTACTCCATGCCCGACTACGAAAATAGCCAGACCAGGCTCTACATTCAAATAGCAATGTCTACTTAAAGCAAGTGCAAACAACGGGGAATGTGTTAATTTCTCCCATAAATGACACACTGTATGTGTGCTACAGTGCACAGCACACATCCAATGTGTGGCAACCTTTTTGAGTTTGTCTACGCATAGAAATTTGTGGTGGAAAGTTGTGCCTCATGTACAATCCTATGCTAGAAGCTTACACTCCCCTGTGCACCCTGGTGTGAAGCTACCTATCTCACAGGGCAGCCTTGTTTGTGTGACAGCGCAGGGGATGCACTGTATTTTTCTCCTTGCACAAATCAGCACAATAAATTAATTTGGATGCTGCACTGTGTGAAAAAAAGAAAATCTGGGCCTTGTTTACCATGAGCACGAAAGTAAAAGAGTGTAGTTTTGGTTACAGTGCTAACATGTATGTAAAACTCTCTCCTCTCTTTTTACTATGACATATATACACTGACTGGTTACATAATAATTACACTTGCCACATCTCTTACTATCCCTCTCTCATCTTCTTTCTTTCTCTCTCTATCTCACTCTCTCTTTCTCTCTGTTATTTTTGTCCTCTTTTTCTGTTCTTACTTATCCTCTTTTTTGTCTTGTTTTCTCCCTTGCCACTCTTCCTTGGCCCTCTTTCATTTTCGTCTCAACAACTTTACTTATCTCTCTATGTCTTTCTTTGGCGCACACACTGTTTTTATCTTCCCTTGTCCCTAAAGCAAAGACAAAAACATTGCTCAGTTTAACAAGCATTTGCAATGCAATAGGTCTCGCATTTACGAAAGTTTAAGCTATTGCCATTGTAAATAACAATCCCTTTTATTTATTTGTTTTAAAAACCAAAACATAAATAAAAGGCATTGTCATTTACAATGCCAATAGCTCAAACTCATTTAAATGCGAGACCTATTGCATTGCAAATGCTTGTTTTTTTGGTGTCACCACTCTTGGTACATGCCAGCCGCCACTGATCACAAGACCAATACATTTTTCATCCTCCCAAGGTAAAAAGAAAAATGGGTATGGTTGTGGTGTATAATATCAACACTTACCATTTTAGTCTCAAGAGATTGTCAGTGTACACTATATAAAAAATTAATATTGGTTTTTTTCTATGCCTTTGAAATTTGAGTTTTGATTCTATAAACTTGTGATAAAAGTAATAATCACTGTTGAATTCTATGGCTGAGTAATGAGTATCATTAAAACACAAAAAGGGTTCTCTGTGGGGAAATCATTTTAATGGTTCAGTCTCTGCGTCAGACGTGCAAATTCAAATGCTTGCACCTTGAATCAAATGTCTGGCTGACAATTTCATTACATCAGTGTCAAAGACAAGTTAGCCAAAGTCAGACAAACTTTCTGTATGTCAGACTGAGCATCATTATGATTTTTCCCCAGTCTGTGTAATGTGTAGTGAATAAAATGAACTTGAGGTGATGATGTCAAGTCCCAAAATGCTCTTAAAAGAATTAAGTACTCTGACCCACATTGCTGTCCTCTCAAATATGCCTGGGATTACCTTTGAAATGTGCCAAGATACAAAAAGGAAATGAGGTATGATTGATGTCTTACATTTCAGACACGAACGCACACAGTATATGACACATTGCTGAATTTGCAAACAATTGTGCCAGGACTCTCGTCAGAAGGCTACTGCAGCTTGCACCACAGATTGCCAAAGCCAGCACTAGCAATGATGGTAGAAACACAACTACTGACCATCACACTCCTACAAATGTGACAATTTGGACTAATTCAGGCCCCCGAAAGCTATATAAATGACTTGGGCAGCAGGCAAGAGTCATTTTTGGTGTATATTGAATTAATAATTAACTGTTGCTGTGGTCATCTCTAAATTGGACAGACAGCGCCATCTTGTGGCACTCTGTCACAAGCATCGGTATTGACAATTAAGTGCTGCTGCCCAGCACCAGAAAGCACCTACTCAAATTAAGCACTGATGTTACCCATAGAGGATGATCACTTAACAAAATAGCAGAACGTTTTTCTACCTTTTAGTTTATGTATGTCTATATTTTTGTGTTCATGTGAGTCGGACTCAACCCAATTAGGTACCAAAGCAGTTAGACCTATTGTAAACATGGGAGATAAGAGTACTTTCAGCACTGTCATAAGGGACACCAACTTGTGCTGCAAAATGTATTCACACGTTGTGAAGCAAGCCTCCTTTGTTTGTTAAAAGTGAGCAGATTCCAAGATAATACCATTAGATGGCACCATATGCTGGAGCTGGTATGATTTCTCTTTGGATGGAGGATATCCTTTTTTCAACTTGGAAAAGGGTGCCTGGGATATGGGCTCTGCATGAAATGTTTGATACTGTCATCAACAGCTCTCTTATATCGAAGAAATGGATACAGGATAAGTAGTGAAGCATCATTTCCATGTCTTGATTTTGGACAAGTATCTGGCTAGAGTACCGTTTTGGTCCAACCATGTCATATGAGCAAGCTGTTAAAATAGGATACTGGAAGGAAGTGTGAATCACTTCCAATTAAGTGTGGGCACTCAAGTGTTCTTTAAAAGATTGAGCATATTTTAATCACCCATTATAGGCGTAGGACACTTGCGTTTATACTGATGAACCTGGAAGAGATTCACTGCTTCGGTAACTACATTTTCATTGCGGAAGAAGTCTTGTCCTGTGCAATGCAGGGCAAAGGGACAGACTCCTTCTTGAACGTGCTTTGTTTAAATGGCAGTGATGAAAAATGTTATTCCATTCTCTGGATTGAAACGCAGAGGAAGTGCTAGAGACAACGCTGTAGTATGTACCTTTGTGATTTTTTAATCGAACACAAAAAATGAAACCGGGGCTCATATGACTGTCAAAACCACACACTCACCTCACTTTTTTTGAAATTCTTTAAGTTTCAAATGCTCCTGTGCTAAGGTTGATGTATAGCAAATTAAATGATCACCAATTCCAAATTCAAATGGGTTTGCTAACCTCAGAAGGATGAACGTCTAAGTTGACCCGGCCGGGTTTCGAGCCCATGATCTTCAGATCACCCACAGATACCATCCCTGACTGCTGAATTTTCTGAACTATTCTCATTCATAACTAACTCTTGGCAGCACCCGCCTTTAGGTCTCAAAGTGAAGAGAAGACATGAACTTAATTGCATTTTCCACAATGTACCACATCTTTCAGAACATTCCATGAGGAATTGAATAAGTGATCATTCTGGTAAGGAAGGAGTTACATACAGCCTCTAGCAGGAAGAAGGGAGCAGAGAAAGATCTCCCCAACCAAAGTTATAGCCTCTCTGCACTCCTGCTGTCCTCCATCCCCGGTCCACACCACCACGAACAAGAGAAAGAAAACCTCCCCATCTGCCACCTGCTCCAAGCAGTCGGCAAATGTGTGAAGGTTCTTGCCATTATCTCCACCAGAAAGTGATAATGCATGCAGAGAGTGCACAGTTGGCTGTTTATTTACTTTGTTTGTCGACTATGTTTTTTTCTCTTTCAGGTCAAACCTTTTTAAAGAAATATTCTACAAAATAGGTAGGTAAGTCAGTATTAAAATTAGTCAACACTCTTTTGCCACAGACCCATCCCAGAGTGACCAGGGTAAGAAACATATTCACCATTTCAGACAACTTGCAGACCATTGTAATACCAATCAATCATGGCAAGGGCCTCATCAGGATAAGCATAGTCTGGGGCATCTTTACCTCATGTTAACTGATCACAATGGCCCACTCTACCACTTCTATCGTCCCCAACATCATTGTAGGTGAATGATGGTGGTGAAGCAATTCCCTTACCACTGGGCTGAGAAAAAAGATATTCTGTAATGTTATCCCCTGCAGGGCCCATTGGGTATTGCAGTGCCTGCCCAACGAGGAGCACGACCTGATGATGAAGCAAGCCACCTCAGTGGGCGAGGGACTGTGCCTCCGATAAAGGATACTCCCCTTAGCCTGTAATAATTCCCTGCCCTAAATTTGGGGCAGTGGGTTCACAGAACGGCACACCTGTTTTTGATTATATTTATTTACTACTCACCTATTAAAGTCAGCAATAAATGATGTTGATGGTTGTACAGAGATTGAAATACATAATCCACAGCTTACATGCTGGTCTTTTCAGTGGATGCTGGCCATGCGATTACACATCAA
This sequence comes from Triturus cristatus, assembly GCF_964204655.1. Classification (NCBI taxonomy): domain Eukaryota; kingdom Metazoa; phylum Chordata; class Amphibia; order Caudata; family Salamandridae; genus Triturus; species Triturus cristatus. Next base: position 682,605,689 of record NC_140580.1, on the reverse strand, counting down.
TCTGGGTACCTAGTAAATTAGCCTAATGATCCTCATTAGCATTCAAACCCATGACTCACAGATTACAAGTGTTCTGTAAGAGACTCAATAATCTTGCACAACCTACAATATGGAGGATTTAATATAGCAATCCCTTCAACTAAAGTTGATATTCAAAGAGATTCTCAAAGAGCAGCATTCCAGAAGCATTGTAAAATAATACCAAAAATGCAGGGTGTAGGGTACCTATAACTTTATTTAAGTGAATCATTGGATCGAAAAATGCTTTTCCAAATGATATTCTTTCAAACAACTATAATTCTGAAATATTCATTGTATTATTCATTAGATCCGATCGCACTCTGTTGGGAGGCAGAGCAAACACATTGTTAGGGTAAGTTGTCATAGAAACAAAACAAAAGCAGAGGTTGCCAATTTATGATAAAAGGTGCGGATGAGTGAAACACAAAAGCGTTTTGTGAAGTGGCATATTTTCCCAAATAAGTGGAAGACAGATGTAAAATGACTTTTGTACACATCCATAGTTTGAAGTAATTCTTTAGCACTGTATTTTATAATTGAGCATTTATAGTTCCATGTGCTTCTGCACACTGTAGCTGGCATATAATGTACAAGGCACTTTCCTCAACAGTTTTTGCATAATCAAAGCAAAGTATGTAATCTTTAAAGCCATTTTTATGGAAATCAGTGTGTTGATTTCTGAATAATGAGAGTCTGAGTTCAACGAGCCGGAATTCTAAACCATGACCTGAAATGTACATATCTACATGCAACACGATGTCTTTTAAGGGGAATTCGGTCAAATTATACATGAAGAAAGCAAACACTTTCTGTAAAACCTCAGATAACAAATCACACTAGCCTGTGGGTGGTGGAAATCCAGGAACCTCTCACTAACCAATAGAGTAAAACTTCAGAGTGGCAACCCTATCCACCTTTGGGGCACCTCCTGTAGGCTCTACTCAAAACAATCCTACAGTGCCACATTCTGCCCAAACTCAATATAGCAGAACGTTTCTTCCCCTGTGCAGAGCTTCTCTGCCCACTCCACAGGTGTATTCAGGGAAATAGGCCTCCTCTACCCTGTTGTTGCTGTAGACCAGTTATGGGGGCAGTTAATTTCCTACTGGACTAGGTACCTGACTGGCTAGGGAGACAAAGGCTGCCTTTGACAGTGTAGGCCTCTTTGAAATAAAATAAGTTCCTGGTCATAGCCTAGATGTGCAGCCCACTAGAAAACAGAACTCCTCCACACATCCAAGGAGTTTGTTTCAGCTTTAGAAGCAAGTCCACACCTCATCAAAGAGCGCCTGGGGGACAGCTAGAAGCTCATGCAAATGGGCTTCTAGAGGCCTGATGCAGATAACAGGCAACTTTCTAAAATGACCCGGTCTAAAATATTTATTAAAAATCCAACTTTACAAATGCGTTGAACTTGAAATAAATATTATTTAAAAGTCCAAGAATTAACTTTGTAGCTGCTTCCCAGTCAAAATATCATTATTTAATTTTAATATTCTATCTCAATGCTTTCCCCTGAAACAGCAGGTGCACTACAGTGAAAATAGCTGATAGGGATTTTCATAGTAAGAAAATGTGAACCTTTACATGTCCTACTTTTAAATACTTTTCACCGTGCCTTAGGGGCATTAAAACTTACTTAGAGTGACTTATAAATATTTTAAAGGAAGATTTATGTCTGTCAAAAGAGGAAATTTTGACAGCTCAAATTTACACATAAAACCTGCACAGCCAAGTTATACATGGGAGGTCTGCCGTCATGTTTGGATTGTCAGTGCAGTGGGAAGCCCAATAGGTGCTGAAGCCCACTGGTGACATTTATCTTACAGGTCTTGGGTACACTTTAGGCACCATATAATAGTGACTTATCGATAAGGTAAAAATACAAATTAAGATTACGCCAATTTCATCATGTTGTAAGAGAAAGCACTTTACTGTCCTACGACCAGCAAAAAAGTAAAGGCAAAAATCTTGTGATACACCAAGCACAAATGGTCATTTCCAAAAGGATTAAATTGAAACCAATGAAGAAGAAATATTGCAGCATAATATTCTTCAAATTCCTGGCCCACTTGACCTGGTGGAGGATTGACTGATCGCAATTTATGTGCTGTTAATATTTTGGTAGTCACGGACACAAAAAAGATCAGTTCCTGTTAACTCAAACCCTTGTAGTCAAAAATCATCTAAAATCTTTAAAGAATAAGCCTAGCTTAAGAATTTATCAGACACAGGATGTTATTCCATGTATATAAGGCCATACTAAAAGGTTTGTTAGGTACGCTACATAACCCTCACCACCTTTGGAGACCACAACATTTATCAGTCACTTAAGGCTTTGATTTTGCCCACAGGGTGGACTTTGGTTGTTTTCTAAAGAAGGGATAGAGCGGGAAAATGTGACATAATTCATGGAGGTTCCAAAAGTGTCATGTATAGGCACTGAAGGTTTTGTGGTTAGTCTTTGGCATGCAGGTAGTATCTGCCGTCTATGATTTCATCCCACAATTATATAAACGCTCCCATACTAAAATGAAATCACTCTAAATTCACTCAAGGGATGTACCACCGTACAAAATATCCAGAAACAGAATATGATCTCAATACAATGGCCATTTCAAAATTAGTGATGAGGAGATTTAATAGTTCTTAAACAGCCAAGATGATCATAGGTGGTGCTCAAGATGGTATGCAAGTTTATGAGAGGAGTTAGACAGCTGTGTGTGAAGCTGAAAGGGATAATGGACTGACAGTGAACAGTATTTAAGGGGATGGGATTGTATAAGGATTTGAAAAAAAGAATATAATTATATGCATCCCTAAAAATGTTCTTATTTTAGATCTTACATTGCCCATAATGAATACTTCAAAAATTAAGGGCCACATTTATAACAGAATGGGAAAGCGTGGCGTTAAACAAAAATTGTTAACGACACGATTCGCCATTCTGAAAATGCAGGGATGTGCCGTATTCACAGGAATACGGTGCATCCCTGTGTTTCTCCTAGTGCTGGTGCTAAATCTAGCTGCCTAGAGCCAATGAAGGTACCTTTACACCATAGTGCAAGTGTATCTGCGTTAGGGGAAATGATTGGGTATGTGCATGAAGGTGTCCCTTCCTGCACATAAACAATCTATGATGCCAATTCGAAACTCCTTTGTGTTCTGAGTGTGTACACCTTCCTGCACATACACAATCATTCAGGGCAATTTGCTGTTTTTGTGTGTGCTGCACAATGCAGCATGCATGAAAACAGCCAAAAATGAAGAGAAATTAATAATATCTCCTCGTTTCGCCATGTTAAGACCAGATTTTCCCTTTTTAATTTTGACGCTGCCTCCTTTTTACACCCCTCTTGTAAATAGGAGGGCAGTATCAATATAAATGGGTGTTGCAGCAGAACACCCACTGCCCACCCCTTTCATGCTAAATGTAGTGTGAAAGGGGACCTTATTTACAAGGCGACAATAAGCCACGTTAAGTGGCCTAGTGCCGCCTTGTAAATAAGACAACAGGAACGTCACAAAAAGAGACATTCCAGTGGCGCTAAGCTCTTGTAAATATGCATATTTACGTCTGTATGGGTTCTATAGTAGGTTAACATATTCCAATAGATGTATCTGTGTGGTAACAAATTGTGGTTTCTGTGAACTACGTTACCATGAAAACACTGAGCTCATGTGGTCACTTTGGTGTCATCAACGTCAAGCCATTTAATTTGTCTAAAGATTCATATACCAAAACAATGTACTGATACGCTTTCTATGATAATGTGGCAAAGAAGCTTATTACAAGGTGTGGTAATACCAAGGTGCAGCAATACCCTCCTTTCCTGAATTTGCCACAAAGGAATTAATGGCAACCATTTAAATTAGTGTTTGTGAACCGATTCATGCATGCATTTTTCACATCATAAGCATATTTCCCTGCACAAATTTCACCAGATCTACATGTGTAGGAGGAAAACATCTCAGCTGATTGTTGTAATGCTGAGTCCTTCAAAGTCCTGTTTTACAGACTGATCAGGATTACTATAGGTCATGTGATGAAGGTCATCTTGGTAAAAATGATGCTTTGCATATTCATTTTAATCAATTATTCTTTACACAGATTAGATCAAAATAGTTCAGAATATAATTGAACCACAAAACATTCCATTAGGAAAAATTCCATATGACATACACAGAACCCACGAGTATAAACATTGATGTCTGTATAATAGGATGGAGGAGGGGATATGAGTAGAACCAGGCACTAACAGAAAAACTGTATAAATTAGTGCACAAAGTGTAGTCAATCACACTCACAATTACATTTCCTAGTATGGCAGCATTTCATGAATGTTCTGAAAATGTCCCATTAAACAGAACTGTGCAGATGTAGATAAAATGTTCATGCAGAGAAAAAGATAAGAGCTGTTGATGTTCGGGGACAGTAGGACCCCGCTCATTGAATCCAAGGGAGCAGGAGGTTTATGTCGTATTGTTAGACCTGACAGCCTTAGTGTGGTCTTCCCCCAACCTTTTGGGGGCCTGCAAAAGTTTTTCTGTACCCGTTCTTTCTGGCTTTAGGACGCTGCACACTTTACCATTGCTAACCAGTTCTAAAGTTCATGGACTTTCTCCCTAAAAACATGATAACATTGACTCATTGCACCAACTTTGGTGGTACACTCCAGCAAAATCTCAAGTAAGCATGTATTAAGAACTGCATTTACCATAATGCTAAGGGGCGAACTGTGCTGGGAGGTGAAGCAGTGTGCTCCCACCCCTTCTTGTTTTGAAAAGGCTCCCTTGAGCCATTGAGCTGATGAACTTGTAGAGATGCACCTGTGCGCCTGTGAGAGGTACTGAGACCTGTAAGGATTGTGGCAACCTGCTCAGCAACCCCATATAAAATTTGTTTTTATCTCTACTGATGACGGATGAAATCCAGAAACACGTGTCTAAAGATGTACAGCACTAACCTGCATCAACTTCGTGGAACACGCCAGTAAAATCTCAAGTAAGCATGTATTAAGAATTGCATTTACCATAATGCTAAGGAGCGAAATATGCTAGGAGGTGAAGCAGTGTGCTCCCACCCCTTCTTGTTTTTCAAAAGGCTCCCTTGAGCCATTGAGCTGACGAGCTTGTGGAGATGCACCTGTGCGCCTGTGAGAGGTACTGAGACCTGTAAGGATTGCGGCAGCCTGCTCAGCAACCCCATATAAAATTTGTTTTTATCTCTACAGATGACGGATGAAATCCAGAAACATGTGTCTAGAGATGTACAGCACTAACCTGCACCAACTTTGGTGGAACACTCCAGTAAAACCTCAAGTAAGCATGTATTAAGAACTGCATTTACCATAATGCTGTGGGGCGAACTGTGCTGGGAGGTGAAGCAGTGTGCTCCCACCCCTTCTTCTAACATCGACTCATACCCAATCTGCATATTTATTGTACCTATAAGTCCCTAGTAATGTGCACTACATGTGCTCAGGGCCTGTAAGTTAAATGCTACTAGTGGGCCTGCAGCACTGCTTGAGTCACCCACCTATGTAGCCTTCTAACCGTGTCTCAGGCCTGCCACTGCAGGGCCTGTGTGTGCAGTTTACTGCCACTTCGACTTGCTATTTAAAACTACCTGTCAAACCTTAAAGTCCCCTTTTACTACACCTAAGGCCCCCCTAAGGCAGGCCCTAGGTAACACATAGGGCAGGGTGCTGTGCAATTAAAAGGTAGGACATGTACTTTTATGCTTAAATGTCCTTGTAGTTACCAACAGCTAAGTTTGTTTTTCACTGCTGTGAGGCCTACACCTCTGATAGGCTAGTATTGGGAATTCCTTTGGAATAGTAATGATACATACTCTTTATTAGTAAAGTCAGATTTAACATTAGAATTTTAAAAACTTCACTTTTAGAAAATGTTAATCTGAATATGGTCAACCCAATAAACCCTTGTGGGCTTTGGCAAATAAATATGAGGTAATAGTATTTTATCTATAGTATCTGATGTCTGTCCATGACATCAAAAAATCAATTATGACCAAGTTAAAGAACAGAGTTGATTTTTTGTTCTTTAAAATATCAATTACAGAGAGGTCTTGAATCTTCATATGAGTTGTTCGGTCCTGAAAATAGTCTCACAGATGTACCACAAGAAAGACCAAAACGGCAATGTCTTAACCCAATTTTACTTTTAGCTTTTGTAAGACTAATCTGGGGAGATCTAGGTCCTATGGGTATTGGGTTGTGTTACATTGATGACCAGTAAAATCTAACTGGGAAGGAAATTAATTTCTGTTATCAATGTAGTGAAGCAAGTTTTCTTTAAATACAATGAATGTTGCAAATGTATTTAATATCTTGAATAACCTATACAAACTTGCTCATAATTGATTTTTTGATGTCATGGACAAACATCTGATACTATAGATAGAATTCAACAGAGTAGATCATGAAATACATCCCTTGTAGGCACAATTACCTGAATGTTAGAAAATAGAAATTCCTCTGCTCTTACTGCTCTGTGTTCGTTGCCACCTGTCTCCAATACACGTCTGTGCTGCGTTACAGTTACCCTTTGTGAATTACCTCCAGACAGATACAAACACAGGAAGGCTAGGTGTGGCTAAGTACCCCTCTACATACATCTGCACTCTGACTGCCCTTCTTGGGGAGGAAGGGGCTCATACATACACTTTAAAGGGTAGTGGTCGGACCCCACACAAAGGACTGATTACCCCCCAAAGATAGCCTGGCAGATAGACCTGAGTTGAACGGGATAGAGGTGCAATTCAAAGCCATTCTTTGAAGTCTCCTACCACTTCAAAGGCATATTTGGGTAAAAGTACTGTGTCTCTGACCCCAGCAAATCAAACAATTCTGAACCAACACATGAACCCATGTCAGAAGAACTGCTATGCTGCTCAAGGGACTAAATTGGACTTTTGATCTGGAAGGCCTGCTTTTCTGTTTGTTACCTTGCTGCTGCTGCTCTTTGACTTTGCTGAAGGAGGGCTGGACCCTGCCTTCTTCCAAGTGATCTCTAAGGGCTTGTTAGCTTGCCTCCTGTTGCTTGAGACTCGGGTCTCTCAAGGTATCTACCCTTGCTCCTGTGCCTGGCTCACTGGAAATGGACCAGATACTTGCAAAGTGGATTTTGACACATCACCTGTTTTTTGTGTAGCAGAACCACAAATCGACCCAGTTGTGGGTGTAAAATCGGTGCATCACTTCAGAAACAGTACTTTTTTCTCCAGAGATTGCATATCGCTGCCGCTGCCGCTTGGTGACATCAATGCATCCTCTCGAATGCATGGCAGAAACTGACACATTGCTCGACGCCTCTCGACTCTGGCACCTTTCTTTGGAACTGGTGGATCACCTTCACTGAGTGGAGAAGATTGACTAATCTCTTTGACTGAGACCAGGAATTGTACTATGTTCACCGAGGCCTGCGTGGATCCTATAGCTGGCCGGTGCTCCATCGCGATTAGCCTGAACTTTGACTTTGTCCCGGTGCAGCACACCCTAAAGTAAGCTTTTTAGAGCTATGTGCTTATAAATGCTTTAGTGCATTTATTTCTTTAAAAATCAATATCTAGACCTCTACACATTGGATTTTTGTTCTTTTGGTCTTGTTTTATTGATAAAGTCATACTTTATTTTTCTAAACTGCTGTGGATACTTTTTGTGATGTTTTGACTATGTTACTGTATGCGGTATTGCACAAATACTTTGCACATTGCCTCCTAATTCAAGACTTACTGCTCTATGCCAAGCTACCAGAGGGCTGAGCATAGGATAATTTAGGTTGTGTTGTGACTTACCCTGACTAGGATTGTGGTCCCTACTTGAACAGGTTGCACACCTCTGCCAACTAGAGACCTCATTTCTAACACAGATATTAAAAATAATGAGTCATATCTCTGAGGGTTGTTTGTCACTTAGGTGCAGCATCATCATACCCCACTAAATTAAGGAGATATGGCCATCTCGCTGCCTCTGTTGGGGGTCATAGTATTTCCCTCAGCCTAAGCTAATTTTTGAAAATTCATGGTCCCAAGCAATTTGCATAATTTATGGTGCCATGTTGCACATAAGGGAGAGTGGGGGATTTCAAGTTTTGCGCGATGAGGTGCTTCTCTATTAAAAAGGTTAGATCTGTCATCTGGATTTAGTTTTTGTGTTTAATTGAGCTTGACATCAGACCTTGTATAAAAAAATGTACATTGGCTCTAGTTACTATGATAATAGTAGATCTAATGTGACTCCAGAACCACTTTACTGAGAGACCATCTCAGAGCGCATGTAGGAGACCAGTCCCTGTGTACTGAACTCTAGGACACGACGATGAGCTCTGGGAGAGCAACCTAGGCAAGAACAACAGGCTCACATTGGTGTGATGTTTGAGATTATGTTGTATGACTTTGAAATGGGAATATGTGGAAATTAATTTAGGGTCAGCTAGCATTTGAGTCCACTGTTTATCTAACTTAGAGCATGATTAATAGTTGCTTGCTAAATTCCATCCTGTGACAAAACTCCTGTTTATGCACTCGTTGGAATTACAAGTTGTTAGGTATTTAACCCATCTGATAGTTATTGAATAACTCCCATCATTAAATTTCGGCAGGTCAAGCCTGCTAGTATTTACCGTTGGATAGCCAAACAGTTATTATGGTATCATGCAGAATTTTGTGCTTTAAACACCAAAATCCGCCTGTTATGCCCCAACAACTAATAATAGGTTGTATTTATCACACTTGATAAATACCGCACCCCGTGGTACCGCTATTTATCATAGGCAATTAAAACCACCTATACTCACAATCAGGACCACAGTAGTGTGAAGATAAGTTTCACATGTACCAAGAAATCGAAACCTGTCGTTATGTAAGTGCATTATAAAGCCTTGTGACGGTGATTCTAGTGTTCCTTGTTGTCAATAGAGCCTCCAAGACCTTGAGGCTAGATCAGGACGGGGAGGCCAGAAACCTTTGAGTGTGTTACTCTCCGCAAAAAAAAAAAAAATCAGGTGTCGCGCAGAAGGGATGAAGGAGTCTTGCTGAAGCGTTTAGAATGTGTGATACCCCCAGTAGTGGCTCGTGGAGGGAGTGCTGTGGGGCGGTGAGGCAGGGCAGGGGATGGGCAGGGTGGGGGGTAGTAAACTATGGCATACGGCCGAACAGAGTAACTAAATAAATAAATAAAATGAATTTCGCGCGTGCTGCATCGCATTTGGCAATGCAGCGCGCACAATGTAATTTGTTTTATTTATTTATTTAGTTACTTAACTTTGTTTGGCCGTATGCCGTAGTTTACTACCCACCACCCTGCCCCACCCCACCCCACCCCGCCCCACCACCCCGCAGCACTCCCTACACAAGCCGCTACTGCGTATCCCTCATCAGAGAACAGGTCTCCCAGTGTGCTTCGACCCAGATGTGCTCATCAGAGGCCGAGAATAAACCCCAAATATGTGGAAGGTGCCCCACCCATAATCGGGGTGAGAAAATGTGGATGCAATGTTGAGTGCACATTCCTCTTCAATTTTGTCGTGCTCTCTGCAGGATGTATATTATAAATCAGCAAGGTTTCTTCAAATGGAGCACGTTCCATCTCCTTGCAATACAAGCATTGGGGTACTTTCTTTCAAAATAAAATTAATTCGGTGCGAACGCAATTAATTTGGAAAAGTAGTACTGCAGCCCCGAAAATGACAGTGTGAACGGTGAAGATTGACATTACAAATCAGAACTCACCACCCCTCATGTAATATTTAACACAACTGAGGGTACATTTTTCGAGAGGACCCCGAAAATTCACTTGAACTACCTACAATATGGAAAAGGATTTAATATATCGCAACCTTATGTAAAAAGTCAAAGACATTCTCAAGGAGCAGCGTTCCAGAGGCAATGTAAAATGGGGGCAATTATGCAAAATGTATGCAGTGCGTAGGGTACCTCTGACTTTATTCTCGGCGAATAATTGGATTGGAAAGTACTTTCCGAAATGATATTCTTTAAAAAAAAATAATAATAATTCTGAAATATTCGCCGTACTATTCTTTAGATCTGAGCATCCTCCGTTTGGAGACATGGCAAACACATTTCTGGGTTTAGTTGTCATAGAAACAGAACAGAAGCAGAGGTTACCAACTTATGATAAAAGGTGCAAATGAGTGAAACACAAAAGCATTCTGTGAAGTGACATATTTTGCCAAATAAGAGGCACATTTAATGTAAAATGACTTATGTAGGTATTCATACTTTGCAAAGATTCTTTAGTAGTGCATTTTATAACTAGAAATTCATATTTCCATGTGCTTCTGCACGCTCCATCAGACACATAATGTACATGGCACTTGCTCCCATAGCTGTTTCAAAGCACAGTGTGTAACCTGTTACTATTTCCCATTCTATCCCATTTTTATTGCAATCATTTTGTTGACTTCAGAAAAATGAAAGGCTGATTTCAACAGGCCAGGATTCTATTTTTAAAATATATTTGTATTAGTTATGCATAGCTGTTACCATTTAAATGCATTTTGAGAGAACTATGTTTGGTATCTATACGCAGCAAGTATTTGTCTGCCACATTACTTAAACATTCCTGTGGAGTTGGCGTGTCAGACTTGCCACACAGCTGTCTGGTAGAATTGTACTTCATATTAAAGCAAGCAATTAAAGTTATTAAGGTAAACATACAATAAAAGATAAATAAAATCAAAGCCCTCGCCTGGCCTTTTGGAATTGGTCCTTTTTGCAGGTTCATCCCAGCACTTTTTGCCTTCCTCTGGTATTTTTTCAGACCTGTTTTTGTTGGTTTTGTGACTCTGGGCACTTTACCACTGCTGATCTGTGCTAAAGTGCATGTGCTCTCGCTTGTAAACATGGTAAGATTTATTTAATTTACCTGTAAGTCCTGTGTACAGTGTTATCCCATATACCCGGGGCCTGTAAATTAAATGCTACTAGTGGGCTCACTGCGCTGCTTGTGCCACCCACTGAAGTTGGCCTGCAAACCTGTCTCAGGCCTCTGCTGCTGCAGGGCCTGCACGAGCAGTTCACCGCCGCAGTGATGTGGCATGTTAAGTGGTTGCCGCCTTCTGAAACTCCCCTTTTACTACAAATAAGTCACCCCTAAGGTAGGACATGTGCCTTAACTGAGTGGCATGTGCTGGTACTGACAAACAGCCTATTTGGTTTCTCACTGCTGTGAGTCTGCCCTCTTATAGGTTTGCATTGGGAATTCCCTGATATGTGCTTCAGTGGTAATTTCTGATATGAGAGGGGTAGCATGCCCATATTTGGTATGTTTGGAATAGTAGTGATAAATCCTATTTATGGGTGAAAGCGGATTTGTCATTACTATTTTAGAAATGCCACTTTTAGAAGTGAGCATTCTGTGTGCTCATGAGACTTTGTGCCCTGCCATGATGGGCATTAACCATCTGGTTTAGACTGACAGGAGAAGGGGATGTGTATTCACTCTAGGCAGTCAGTAGGGGCATTGGGGTGTGTCTTGCCTTTCCTAGGTGACTCAGCGCTAGGCTGAATAGACCTTGGCTACATTTGGAGTGGTGGGAGGAGTTTCCCTTGCACCTGAATAGGCCTAGTCTGAATTTAGAGTAGTGGAAGGAGTTGCACCTGCACCGGAATAGGGCTGTTCCTGCCTTTTAGAATGCCATCTCCGCCCCCTGTAGTGTGTCTGGGGCCAGGGCTGGGAATTTGAAAAGGGGTGCTGTGAACTTCTAAAAAGTGTTTGAAGTGCCCCCAAAACAAAGACTTTTGCAGTATAAGCAAAGGGGCTGTGACCCCATGATTTGATGCACTGCATGGGACTTGTAAGCAGATGCTGCTGGTTCTACACCAGAGGACTGCTGTGTGCCAGGTGGAACTGCCATTTTGGACTACCTGCTTGTGGGACTAACCTGCTGCCTGCTGGGTGGCTGAAGGGACTGGCACTCTGCCAAGTAACCCTTTGTTCTGGGCAGCTTGTGTCCTGTTCTCTGCCCCAGTGTTCTCGAGAGTATAAGTGGCATGCCCCCTTCCCTGTTTTTCTTTGTGCTCATCCTGCACACAGAGTAGGGAGAGCGCTTCCACAGAGAGAGTTTATGCAGGAGCGCTCCTCGTTTTCCCCCAGCGCATGGTGAGAGCTTTGTTCGGGGCAAAGCTGAAGCATGGGCACTGTTTGGAGTGCTCCACTTGTTCACAGAAGCATTTTGTTATAGCACTGTGACTGCTTTCTTGACCCTGAAGGAAACCCTTGGTGTATGCTCCTCTGTCCATCAGTGTGGCAGGCACTTCATGAAGATCGGCATGTGGGTAATGCGTCACGGGACCTAGGTCTGAAGCGTGTGGTGAGCGCTGACTTTGGCCACCCAAGAAGATCAGGGTGCTCAGAAGGATCTCCCCCTACATTCTTCACTCCCTCTATGCCGCCTTCCCAGCTGGAGAGAGAGAGAAAGCCGGACGAGTCTAAAGAACGGTGGGACATAATCCCCATTGCACCCCTCTGGGTGCAGACAGAGAGTCGTGGTAAGTGAGCAGCACCTCACTATGGAATAAGGAGAAGTGGTGGGAGGTTGCGAAGTACCAGCGTATTTCTGCCCCGAGTCGCGCTGCCTGGGCAAGGCAGCACAAGACAGTTCAAGGTCTCCAACACACTCCCTGAGGAAAAGGGACTGAGGCAGCTGCACTACACGGTTTTGGGCAGCCGCTACTGGGCCTGAGAGGTCTCCCCACCTCTTTTAGCAGAGTGCATGTCCCTCGTGGGGACTTGCGTTGGGGGCACATGTTGTTAGTCTGGCAATAAATAGGAACCCAGCACCGTCGCCCTGCTGAACTGGTGTGTGTGCCACCCCCTCTCCGTGTGGCATACCTTTGTGGGCATTTGCAACTTCGGCTCTCAGGAAGGAATCCTCAATGGAGGCCCATTCCTACTGAAGACATCAGGCACTGTTTTACGTCTAATAGGCACACAGGTGCCTCGAGCCATTCGTTGGAGCCTTCATTACTGTATAACATGTAAAAAGAGCACAGGAGCTCTGACATATGGCTGTGCTGTAGTTCATGCCCTGGTGTTAGGGTACATGCCGCTTATGCCTTGTGATGTCAGGGTAACAAGTATAGTTGCAAGATCTGCATACTATGTAGTGTTGGTGTAGGGTGTTTTTGAAACATGTGCTACCTATAAGGTATTACTGTGTTACTGTATTTCACTACATTGTAATGTTATGACAATTGCCCAATGGCATTGGGACTTTTATGGTCTTTGTAACATCATGACAAGTGCCTAGTGACAAAGTGATTTATGTGATTATGGTCTAAAGTGTTTCATATGCAATACAAAGGATATTTTTATATAGCCTTGTGTGGAGTCTCTTTTTGTGGAGTGCCTAAGGTGTCACTGGTGTGGGTGTGTTGAGAAAACGCTTTACAAATTGCCACTTGGATAAGCCTGACTGCTCTTTCAAGCTACTAAGGGGGTGAGCAGGGTTATCCTGGGTGTGTAACTCCCTTACCCTTACTAGAGTGGTGGGTTTTGCCTGGCTTAGGTGCATACTCTAGCCAACCAGAAACCCCATTTCTAACATGGTCCATTTCCAGTTTTCCTATTTAAATGTACCAACATTACCTTGATCATACCACAGTTTTAGCAGGAATATGCACAGCCCCATTGCTCATGGAGAGGCGAATCAGAGGTATTAATGTGCACCTCTCCCGCGTGACTTTCATAACAGGACATTGCGCACAATACAGTTAGTCTTGACTATTTGCAAACATAGCCATACTTTAATGCCGGAGGTCTGGCAATGGAGTATTTATGTTGCTCCAGTTGTTCCTCATTTCGCAAGCCAGCACTCTCTGCTGCAGACCACTTTTTAACCTCTTCCTTCCATCTGCATCTGGAAGGGATCTCTGGGGTCCCCAGTGCATGGCAATTGCATGTTTTCCAAGTGCAAAGGCTAAGTCCAAGAATTTGGACCTTGTATAGAAGCCCAGTATGCATGCCTCAATAGTGAACAGATTCTCTCTGCCTAGCGTCCTCTCCAGTTCAGATATTACCTCTAGCCAAAAGGTTACGATTGTTGGGCAATTCCATGTCACGTAAATAAAGTCCATGTCTTATAGGGGTAATATAGGACAATGTGTGTCTTCAGTTGTAGTGACAGCATTCAACAAATCTGAGTAAAACATGTAAGGTGTCCTGGATCTGCAGTTCAGTATGTGGTACTGTCCATAGCATTCCCAAAGAGCACCGCAAGACAGCATATACCAAAAAGTGTGAGCCTGGAAGACAATCCTGTCTGACCACACTCTCCAACATCCTGATATTCCTGGCATCATAGCTTTCCCTCAGCTTATGGAGCCTAGCCTCTGCCCATACCTCCAGTCACCTTGCTGTGAAATACTCATCCCTCACGCTGGGAATGCTCACTATTGGGAGCAGTGGTCGAAGTGGGCAGGAACTGAGGGGCACAACGTGCCCCATACTTTTTTGATTTACGAGAAACCGTTTCCCCTATTTTTTGTAAAAAGACAAACTTTCCAGGATGGTTAATTCCAATAGTTTAAATGCTTCAGCTGAAGCATCAGTCGCCTGTACTGTGAAGCTGAAGCCGGGCAGACAGCTAAACAAACCTTCCTGCCATGGTGCCTGCTTTCCTAAAAGAAATGCAAATGTGATCTATGAGTTAATTCTGCAAATATAAAGGGTAATATGCAAATATAAAGGATGCTTAGGAGCCGGTACTTGCTTTAATTGATCGAATCACTCAATGTTTGTGACGACAAGATTTATTCTTTTTGAGTGATAGTGCAAAGAGTTAACAGCTGAGCTGTGAAGTGTGTGCTTTTAATCGCAATTCAAGTTATATGACTACTACCCCTGACGAGGTGTTGATGGGACAGTTATGTAAAACATTGCATTATATACAGACTGGGTATTACTAAAATCTATACTTTGGAAGCACCATTTTATCTTTAACCTTTTTGAACGTTTTGTAGCAGTCTCAGACTGTGTGTAATGCAAGTTTGAAATACCTCATAGGACTTAAAATACACAAGTCATTATTCGCCACTGCACCATCCAAGATTTAAATTTGTGGCTCGCTGTTACACACACACTCTTGCAGTGAACTAACTAAACGAGGTTTATAATGTACTATAGTGCATTTCCCACTAAGTAAAATATGTTTGTATTTATTTTTTATTTAAGCTGTGCGTCATTTTACATGTAGCTACCTGATGTTGAAAGACTAAAAAACATACAGAATATTCTGGTTTTTTAGACACACTTTTGACACCGCCCCCATGTTTACTGACTCAGCCCCATTGCATGCAGCACCCCAGTTCCCATACTTTTTTAATGCACTTTAACAACTGATTGGGAGCGAAAGGTATGTATACTTGATGAGATGTAGCCCCAAGAGTCACTATCCTCCAGCAAACAGCCCAGAATTCGAAATCACATCCTGAATCTTACGTACTTCAATGCAGCATGAGGGTAACTCATCAAGACCTCTATTTTGGTTGAATTTGCTCAGTTCAAATATGAAGAGAGCAACTACTTTCAATAAAAACGCAGATAACAAATCTGAAGGCTGAAATACTTTCCACCTACATATATATTTTTTAATAAATGATGCTCTGCATCAACAACATTCACTACAGGTTCCTAAAGAAGCACCTCACATACTAAATTGACATCAATCAAGATAAAGGATGGCAACATAATATTTCCCACTGATCAATTGATCGTAACTTATGTGCAATTAATATATTGGTACTCAAGGACTCAAAAAGATTCATTTCTGTTTGCTCATACTCTGCTATTTCATTCTTGAAGAGCTTCAGTCACTTCCACTGTTAAATTGGTATTATGCCATTGTGAGAAACTGGGTTGTTGGTTGATTGGGGTATAAACCCTGGTCACGCAGCAACCACAATCCTTGCCAGGGTAAGGCACAAGCCAAACTTTAATTAACCTGTGCTCAACCCCCTGGGAGCTTGGTACAGAGCAGTCAGGCTTAATTAAGAGGCAATGTGTAAAGCAGCTCAGCAATATTTCAAATAGGAATAAAGTGAAAAACACCACACAAATAAGATCCCACACCAAGTTCAAGGTTTATAGTGAGAACTAGCACCAAAAAGCACATATCGCTGTTGGGGATATCTGGTCACCGGACCTGGACAAAGTCACAAATTCAGCGTGACATGCGATGGAGTGTAAGACGGCTATAGAGACCCAGTTAGGCACATTAAACGGAGTGCCTTAAATCCTGGTTGCAGAGCATTGCATGGATCCATTTAAAAGATGTGTTGCGAAGCTGAGGCAATGCATAGGTTGTGAGATGTGGTGAGGGTGCGGTACTAGGTTCTGTTGCGTCAACATCAAGGATCTTATTGACTGTGGCTGCAATGCAAAATCCAGTGTCGGGAATGTGATGTGCAGGAGAGGCGATGCGTTGATTCCCATGAGCGGTAAAGCTGCGATGCAGAGTTCATCGTCGAGGCTTCCCCTGATGATAGATACAAGGCCTCGCACAGTGGTGGTTCCGAAGGCGATATAGAGGCAGCAATATGAGTCTTTTGCGGCAGGTCCAATCCTCACAGCAGGAGTGATGCGTCAGTTCTGCATGGGGATGCAGGGCTCAGCCGAAGAGATGTGTCGGTTCTGCTCAGGGATGCATCGCTCAACAGAGAAGATGCATCGGTTCCGCTGGCAAGCACCTTAGACCCTCTTCCAGGGCTCCTGGACTGGGGTGGTACCTAAACTCACAGATGGTAAAGTCCAGGTGCAAGGGGTTGGATGCCTATTATGTCCCTGAGACTTCAATTCATTAGGCTAGCCAACTAGCCCTTGGTGTCAATATGGGGTCAAGAGATGCAGGTCCAGTCCTTCCCACCCCTGCAAGAGGGCAGCAGGCAACAGATCAGCACTGCAAAGCAGGAGTTCAGCAGCGGGCAGTTAACCTGAGTGGCAGTCCTTCAGCAGCAAAGCAGTTCTTCTTTCTGGTATCCACAGGTTCAGTAACCTTCTTGTTACAGGCAAGCAGCTGATGCATTTTAATATTGCGTTTTAACCCTTACAATCAGTTTTTAACCTGTGTTGGTATTTGCACAATTACGATACTCTTTAGAGGAGCGTTTTTCTTCCTGCTTCATGACTTTCCGGTCCTCCGCAGCTTCTGCTGTTTGCGAGGAGAAAGCCCTCAATTTTTTCCACACTTCCTGTGGGCAGCTGATTAGCGGTCTAGTAGATCGTTTCTGCTGGGCTATTTAGATCGATGTCAGTGGAGACTTGCACATACTAGTTACGGGCAAGCAGCTGATGCTTTTTATTATTCTGTTTTAACATTTACAATCAGTTTTTAAACTGTGTTGGTATTTGTGCTATTACGCAACTCTTTAAAAGAGCGTTTTTCTTCCTGCCTCATGGCTTTCCGGTCCTCCGCAGCTTGTGCTGTTCGCAAGGAGAAAGCCCTAAAACTTTTTCTACACTTCCTGCAGGCGGCTGGTTATCAGTCTTGTAGATCATTTTCGTTGGGCTATTTAGATCGATGGTGGCAGCAACGTGGTGCAGACACACGCAGTTGGAGCTCCTTAGGTGCGCCAAAGGCAAGTCCATCTGCTCCCTTCTGCATTAGGTTGTTGCCAGATGCCAGAACCCCTGCACTTTTTACAGTCGAGCTACGGCTTCCAGTAGGAATTATATACTCCTCAGCTGCATTGCATAGTATTCATTGCCTCCTTAGAGCCTGTGCCTCTCATGATACTATCTGTGATAAATGCTTTCCAATTGCCTTAGAAGGTTTGGTAGCTTCTGTGCAGTGCGGATTTCAATATTCAGGGGAGGGTTCAAAAGATATGAGTAACCTTATTAGGACTAAAGAAACTCCTGGTAACCTCCAACCTACCCTTTTACCTCTACCAAACCTCCGGGTCCCCAGGGCTTAGAAGGTATCCTTCTTAATGGTAGGTCTTTGCCTAAACATGCTACGCAGCATTGGAACCTGCTCTTTTCAAAGCTCCTGTATTTAGGCTTCCTCGCAGAAACCTGGCTGACGCCTGCCTCCTCCTCTGCCCTCACAACGGCCCTCCCCCCTAATTATTCTATGTTGAGGCTAAATCGGGCCCTCGGGACTGGGGGAGGAATTGCGATTATCTTCAAAAATACAATAAAGTTTTCAGTTATTGACACTGAACCGATAACTTCGGGCAGAAATTTGTTTATTTAGATTGGAACTCTCCCCTAAAGTGCACTGAATAAGTGCATTAGTATATCGACCACCGGGGTCAAAAAAGGATTTTACTCAGCATCTAGTTGAATATATGTTCTGCTTGGGTTTTCGGATCAGATAGAACCCGCTCATCAGAGCCTCACTAACCCAGCCAGAACGTTACCCCCTCCCTAGAACCTATTTACAATCCTGCAACCACATATATCTACCACCTAAGGACAGGGGATTCCTACTATGCATACCAAGACCTCTTATAATCGGCGGCCTCGCGATCCCATACGGATCCAGACCTCTCTGCCCATACGACAGTATCACAAGTGGCGGCCTCGCGATCCCACACGAATCCAGACCTCTCTACCCAGACGGCAGTCTCACAAGTGGCGGCCTCGCGATCCCACACGAATCCAGACCTCTCTACCCAGACGGCAGTCTCAGCACAATCGGCGGCCTCGCGATCCCATACGAATCCAGACCTCTCTGCCCATACGACAGTATCACAAGTGGCGGCCTCGCGATCCCACACGAATCCAGACCTCTCTACCCAGACGGCAGTCTCACAAGTGGCGGCCTCGCGATCCCACACGAATCCAGACCTCTCTACCCAGACGGCAGTCTCAGCACAATCGGCGGCCTCGCGATCCCATACGAATCCAGACCTCTCTGCCCATACGACAGTATCACAAGTGGCGGCCTCGCGATCCCACACGAATCCAGACCTCTCTACCCAGATGGCAGTCTCAGCACAATCGGCGGCCTCGCGATCCCATACGAATCCAGACCTCTCTGCCCATATGACAGTATCACAAGTGGCGGCCTCGCGATCCCACACGAATCCAGACCTCTCTACCCAGACGGAAGTCTCAGCACAAGTGGCGGCCTCGCGATTCCATACGAATCCAGACCTCTCTACCCAGACGGCAGTCTCAGCACAACCGGCGGCCTCGCGATCCCCTACGAATCCAGACCTCTCTGCCCATACGACAGTATCACAAGTGGCGGCCTCGCGATCCCACACGAATCCAGACCTCTCTACCCAGACGGCAGTCTCAGCACAAGTGGCGGCCTCGCGATTCCATACGAATCCAGACCTCTCTACCCAGACGGCAGTCTCAGCACAATCGGCGGCCTCGCGATCCCCTACGAATCCAGACCTCTCTACCCAGACGGCAGTCTCAGCACAGTCGGCGGCCTCGCGATCCCCTACGAATCCAGACCTCTCTGCCCATACGACAGTATCACAAGTGGCGGCCTCGCGATCCTATACGAATCCAGACCTCTCTACCTAGACGGCAGTCTAATACGACAGTTCATCCTATGATCACCATAACATACAAAAAGGGAATCAGTCTCACTATTCATCAGATCACACAAGGATTGCCAGTTCGAGCATAGCCTGTTCTCAGGTTCGAGGGGCTCCTCTTTCCCTTATTCAGTTACCACTTACCTGATCAGGGTTAACATCTGTTCATGTAGCCGCAGCTGACTAGAAGAATAGGCTACCCTCTCATACAAGAACACGCAGCACATGTTGGTTCACTACAAATTGGGTAATTTATTACTCATTACATACACAATCACATAACATTACGATATAACACATAACCTGCAAAGAAAAGTGAAAGATTAAGTTGTACACTCTAATAAGAAAGGGTCGACATCACCTTAGTAGTATGTAGCCTGCACTCAGTGGTCATCTAGGTTCACTTCTCGTCTGTGCCTCGGCTCGCCTGGAATCACCCTTCTCCGAGTCACTGGGACCTCTTCCTTATCGGCTACTCTCTCCTCTCTGGCTATTCTGCTAGGAGAGCATCTGTCTCTCGGTTCTTCTCCGCCTTCAAGATGGCGTCTGTCTTCCCTGGAATAAGTAGTAGCTTTTCTGCTAACGGCTAGATGCCGCCTAGGGACTGAACATGTAACTGCCTCAGACTTTCACTAATATAGAGGTGCGTTTCCTCATGGAAAATTCCGGCCTGTAACCTGCCGCCCACCAAATTCTTGTACCTCCCCGTACCAAGGACACGTTCCCAGCAGGCCGGCCTGATGTAGTGTCTTCGGCATGAAGAAAAATACAATCCTTCGATAAGGGCCGGCCTGAACCGGTTCTCTCCAAGCGAATAACACCTCATAACTAAAACATTACATTTGACCTAGAAGCATCCCAAGCTGCCGGAGCAGAAAGAAAGATGGAGTCTCTCCCGTTTGAGGCCTACCAGGCCTGAATTCAGCACGGCTCCATGAAATACCCTCACTACAGGACAGGTTATCCCTAATACTAACAAATCTATCCCCTAGGCTATGTGTGCGAGCCCTGATCTATGGGGAAGAGCACAGAATCATGTCGAAGTGCCTAGTAAATAGGCTCCATTCACTACTCTAACCCTTAGACTTGAATGATAAGAGACTGAAGTCACATTCCATCATTGTGCCACACAAGAAGGCCGGGAAAATCGAGCAGAACAATATATTGCTCCACATTTCCTGTCGGCAAAATAATTTCTCTTGATCCGAGATTTTAATTATCATGTGGAAGATCTTGATAACGAGGAGGTGAGCCAGGTTATCACTGATTTGGCCACTCTCGGACAGCTTCAAAGATTGAGCGGGCCCACTCATGCCGCAGGGCACACATTAGATTTGGGCTTCACAAACTTTATGCCTCTGGTTTGTAAACAGACACAACTCTTACTTTGGACTGATCACTCTTTGATCAATTTCAATATTCCTATTACCACAGAAACGCATACAGCAGTCAGAGTAGACAAAATCCCATGTAGACCCTGGCGTACAATTTTGCCGGAGTTCTTTGCCAAAGTATCTGATCACTGTGCTCTGGCAGGCATCCTAGACGTTGATCTAGCTCTTTCAGACTATAATAATGCGTTACACAGTGCCTTTGATGACTTCATCCTGTTCCAAAGAAATCATAACTACACTTGTGGTGCCTATACCCCATAGAATACGTTGGCTCTTAGAATGGAGAAATCATTATGTAAAAAGTTGGAAAGATAGTGGCGGAGTTCAAACTAAATCTGCGATAGGGAGCTGTATAGAACTGCACTTACCTGCTACCATTGTAATATAAATACAGCGTGAAAAGTATACATCTCAGAGCAAATTGTGCATTAGAAAAACTCCTCCAAAAAAGTATTTAAAGTTCTAAATGATTTTGTTAACCCCAGAGCATGCTCTCCAGCTATACCAACATCTCCGTCGCTCTGCGATTCTTTGGCTAACCACTTTGAGGAAAAAATAAACATAATCTATCAGAACTTCCCCGGCCAACTGGAAGTAACTGGGTCTTTTTCTTCCCCCACCCCTAGTTTGGCAAAGTTCAAAGAATTCTCTTTGGAAGAAATCCGGATGGTTCTTGTCTCAGCCTATTCAGGTTCTACTCTGGATATTTGTCCCCCCAATATCACAGCTGCCCTCGCCCATCATCTATCTCCTGTCATAAATTCGATATTCAATCTTTCAGTTTATTCTGGAAAAATCCCGGTCACCTGGAAGGTCAGGCCAACCTTAAAAGAGACTAATCTATAATCTTCAGACCTCTCTAATTATCGGCCAATCTCATGGCTTCCTTTATTGGGCAAAGCTCTTGGAAGGACTAATTAATAAACAACATACAGAGTTCCTTGAGTCCAACAACATCTTAGACTACTCACAATCGAGTTTCAAACCGTCCCATAGTACTGAGACTGCCTTGGTAGCGGTGATCGACCATATTAGAGGCTTGTTAGATGCCAATATTCTAGCTATGCAAATATTACTCAATCTGTCAGCGGTGTTTGACATTGCATCCCATTCTAAAGTATTACACAGGCTACAGGAGATTGGCATCCATGGGACAGCCCTAAACTGGCTTAGGGATTTTCTATCCAACAGAACCCAAACTATCATCCTTGATTCTTTTAAATTCCACACTGTACTATTAGATAAAGGGGTTCCCCAAGGTTCGTGTCTTAGCCCACTGCTCTTTAATATATACGTGGCCCCTCGTGCCAAGATTGTAAGAGCTTTCGGTTTTGAGATCATTACTTAAGCAGATGATACACAGTTAGTAATCTCCTTTTAAAAAGACCTAGTTAAAACAAAGCAATATTTCTCAGATGGACTGACAGCAATTGCCTCATGGATGACAGAAAACTGTCTCCAGCCTTACGTGGAAAAAATGGAGATTATGTAATTTGGCAAGGCGCAGCAAACATGGTCTGCTGACTGATGGCCAGCCGAACTTGGAACTGCTACCTCACCTAAGTAGAACCTGGAAGTACGCATGGACCTACCTCTTGAAGAGAGCAGGTGATGTCTACCTTTGGCTCCTGTTTTCTCTCATTCTCTGCAAGGAAAACGGTGGTCCAGGCCCTAGTTTTTAGTCCCTTGGATTACTGCAATGTGTTGCTGGCTTCTGCTAATGAGATGTTGCAATCAATACTACAGGTGGTGCAGAACATTGCCTTATTAGTAATCTGCCTGCTATGACCGCCTCTGCGCCCCTTTTTCAAACCCTTCCTTGGCTTCCAGTTCTGAAGAGAATTATCTTCAAACTGTGCTGTCTTACACACAAAGCCTTAACTGGTTGTGGCTCTGTTTACTTAGCTACCAAACTTAGACAGTACCACCTGCATAGACTGTTAAGATCAAGTGACAAATCACTGTTAAGTATCCCGCGTATCAAGAGGGCCCGCTTGGGCAGAGGGTCCTTTTCCTATTTGGCTCTTTTTTGTTGGAATAAGCTTCCATACTATATTAGGACTTGTGTGGATCATTTTCGCTTTAGGACATTACTGAAGACAATTTTGTTTTGAGATAGTTGAGTTGCGCTGAGATACCCCTAGGTATGTGAAATTTAACAGATAAGGAGGTTGTCTATTACTTGTGTGCAATGAAAATCAAATAAAAATAATTTACACAATAAAAATGGCATTAACATTAACAGAAGTGACTGAAGTGGTGGTGTCTGAGGTCCAGTATTCATACCCAGTGGTGCCTTTGAAGTGGGGGAGACTATATAGGACAGGCCTTTGAAGTGCACAGATGTCCTGCCTCCACTGCCCTGGCTCTATACTAACTACAGGGGGTATGCAGCTCTTTGTGTGGGGAGAGGACATAGCCTATTCTGGTGTAAGTGAGGTTGTGCCCAGCTCCAAACTCCCATCCTGCCAGTGATGGCCCATTGAGACACATCTAAGCTCCCATGTGTGTGGCTGTCTGAGAGGAATACATAAAGCTCAACTGCCAACTAGATGCAGTCAGGTGACTATAGACAGGCTGTAGACACTAAATGGCAAGAAAATGCCAACGTTCTAGAAGCGGCATTTTAACAATTACAATTTAAAATCCAACTTCACCATTAGTTAGGATTTTAAATTCCGATAGATCCCTCTTCCTGCACATAAACAATCTCACTCTCAACACAGGCACACTTGCACTATTGTGCAAGGGTGTCTGCGTTGGTGCTAGGCAGCTAAAGTTAGTGCCAGCCAGGGGGAAAAGCAGAACTGCACAATATTCTAGTAAATATGCTGCAGCCCTGCGTTTCGCCACTTTATTGTAAATATGTCCTTAAATTTACTTGGAGGAACGCTCTTTAGTTAGTCGGAGGATGGAGGGGAATTCAGATAATCATTTTTTTTAGCACATTCATTCATCAATGTGTTCATTAATTTATACAGTTTTAGCATGTAAAATGAATTCTCTCCAAGCGCTGGATGGGATGAGCGGTGCCACATACATAGACCAAGAGTTGGGTTAGATGGCTCATGATATGTCTCAAAAGAGTAGAACTAGGGGTCTTGAGTGTCACCTTTGATGGTTAGGATTTGG
Source organism: Triturus cristatus (assembly GCF_964204655.1). NCBI lineage: Eukaryota > Metazoa > Chordata > Amphibia > Caudata > Salamandridae > Triturus > Triturus cristatus. The sequence goes on along the minus strand of NC_140580.1, from coordinate 682,581,599 downwards.
GTGTCTCAAAGGTCTACTTGCATGTTAAAGATCCCATACACTATGTTTTATTTTTATGTTTTTGACCAGCTGGAATATCTAGACTGCAGGAAAGAATGTGAGTGGGTTGTATAATGCCATCCAGATCGTGGCCTTTCAGTTGCATCTACCCAAGGTAAGCGAGAAGATGAAGTGCAACCTCCCAGAGGAATCAGGTTAAAGGCAATCAAGATATATGCTTTTTTTGTTAAGTATTTTTTATTGAATGGTAGAGGATAGTAAATAGTACAGTAGTTAAGCAAAATATAACAGGTTAAACTGAGTTCAAAGTTAATGAACTCGTTTGGAGGAGGAATCTTTAAGAACATGAAAGTATGAAATACAAATGAAGTGTTAAACAAAGTGAACCAATGATGAATATTTATGTTTTATATCGTTTTTACAAAAAGGGAAAGAGAGAAAAGGAGAGGTTACAAAGAAGAAACAAAAGAAAGAGAAAAAATGAAAAAGAAAAAAACATGAGCTTAAGGTAGGTGACGAATGTGAAGATAGAAAAGTGGTAAAGGGTAACCGGCAATCAAGACATCACTGGAAAATTTAGAGCAATGCTGAGAAGCAGCCGGCAGTACAATCACCGTGATCTTCTGCTCCTGTTGTAATGGGATTGCTAGTGTGGGTAAGGAGTATCCAGCAGTAACGAGGTAACTGACAGTTAATGATGCAGATTTTTAAAGGTCTTTCATTCCATTCTTTAGCTGCCAGTGACATTGATGGAAATCACCACATGGAGTTATGGTAATTATCCGTTGAAAATAAAGGGATAAAAATACACTCTGAAAGACATGTTTTCCGATTCTGCTGCGTTTACCGCAAATCGTAAATCAGGACATTATTTTATTTGTGACACAAACCTCGTGATGCTGCTGTCAATCAATCACTGCCGCTCTGGCCCGGCCGGAAGTGTCTGTAAAACCAGTGAGCCGTCAGGACCGCACGAGGCTGCCTCGTCGCGCCTCTGGCCGTGCCGCTTTAAGGCTGATTCACCGCTCGTCCTTATACCAGTGTCTGACTACATGCTGAAGTTGGCATGCTTTTGTAATGCTTACGTGCACAGACATTGAAAAAAAGTGCGCCGAATTACCAGCCAATAAATCAGAAGTGTGAAGGTTGGAATGGCAGCTTTTAATGGGTTTCCAAGGCCGAACTCCTCCACGCTTGGATGCATATTTCACAAAAGATGATCTTTCTATCGCTGGAGACAGATAACGGCACTGTATTTTCTGTGGCAGCGTTAACGGAGAGACTGAGAAAACATAATGTAGTTGCTGGGAGTTCCAAAGCGGGTTGTGTTTTTTTTTACATTTATTTATTTTGTTGCTTATTTACTTATTTGTTTGTTTGTTAATTTGGTGATTAATTATTTCGTTTTCTCTTTCATTTATGTATTTATCAGCAATAAGAAACGTTTGCAAAATGATTATAATGGTAGGTACATATACATGTGAGGGCTCGACGGTTAACATAAACAGCCTAGGTATGGATATAATGGGTAAATTGTATGGATATCATTGTCAAAAACAGACCCACACGCCTCAAAGAATGACGTTTCTATTTTTTTTTAAACATAAGGTATGAAGAATTCTTTAATGTTGATTAATAGAAATTATTACAAACAAAAATTTTAAAAAATCAATTGGGTTGCGGCAAAAGCTTAATTATACCAATATGTTCTAGCTAATATCATCTCTTTACATGTCATAACATATATAATGCATTAGGTTGAAAATAATATCAAAGTACATTATATTTCGGTTTCTAGTTATATTAAATGCCTTTGCAAAGCTTTTGTGTACTGCAGAAAGGAGCCGTTTCCGAAATACCTTGTGGCACATACATCAAGTGAAATTGGCCTAAAAGGAAATTTGGAGGATGCATGAAAGGACTTTGGTGTGACTAGGAAATTATGGTAGGTAGATTATATGTTCCTAGTAGAAGGGTCGTCTGAAAGGGCACCAGGGAGGTAATAGGCAGTTGTGTCATTCACTGCTTTTTTAATACAAGTATAAGTGCCTCGTGTATGTCCCAGTTTCTGATGGAAAGCGGGCATTTAGATGGCCATTTTACGAGGTGGTAATACTCAGCAAGATTGCACAGAGTTCTGGGTGTGAATCTTGGGACTTTATCAAGTGGGACGATTGGATACTAGATGATGCACTAGTACTAGTAGTCTGTGACAGCCACTAGACTAGTACAGGAGTCCAGTCTAATGAGTACAATTTAAGCTGCCTTGGATAGGATGTGGGGTTTGATCTTGGTCATGTGAAAAAAAATCATGACTCACTCAGTAACACACTTGAAAAGTTGTGACTAATGCAGTTTCCGGCCTGACTGCTGAGTTTTGTGAATAGGAGAAACTTATAAACGTATGGAATACAACTTGTATGAGTGCAGATTATAGTGCTTGTAGTCTGCAGTAAAATCGAACAAACCAACCTTCTCCAAACTCAAACTCTACTTTTCACACCCTTTCAAGGGCATACATGCCAACCCACAGGGTGCTGCTGTTTGCCACCCAGAGTTGCTGAAGTCTTGACATGTTTACATACTTGACCAGAGCAGGTTCCCTCATTCCTGCTCTATTTAAAGTGCATTTAATTTCTCCCACTAATTATCAGTGACCCATTTTCCAGACCTATTTCCTCGAATAAGTCGCACAAAGTTGTGCAAATAGCATCATTTATGAGCGCAAATTCAATTTTGTGAATTTCAAAATGAGTATTTCCCCTCATATGTGGTTATAGCCATAATACAATTTACACCAGTACAACACAATTCTAAAGCTGAGTACATCTGTATACTTCTGGGGGATACCAGCATTTTAGGCTGACCCTTGAAGTGTTTATTTACAAATATTTTGCAAGTAGTTTTTCACAGTCAGGTGCAATACATGCACTTAATGTGCAGAAGCCTAGCTGCCTTCGCTGAACTTTGTCGGGATGAAGATTTTAACAGTCCTATGGGTGTGACCTGCTCAGCTCGGCAAACTGCTTTAAAATCAGCAGCAGCTTTAGTTTTAAGCCCTGAATTGCCCAGGTCTGAGTGTCTATCAGTGACACTTCGTCACAGAGTGGGGTGGGGTCATCAGTCACACTGACACCATCCCACTCTGTGAGGAGTGATGGACTGCTTCCTCTTTCGGTCAGCCAATGGGAGAAGGGGGAAGACCCAACCCTTCTTGAATCACAGAGGCTTCCCTTCCGAGATGCTGCTGCAGGTACATTTTATGTTTTTATTTAATGTTGGTGTGTAAGTGAGTGTGTGTATTTATTATGTGTATATCTGAGTGCATGGCGTGAATGGATGTGTGTGCGCGTGAATGCATGGGTGTGAGTGGCCCCCACTCCCCTTATGCTCTAATTACCAGTCGCCACTGAAAGGGATCATTATGTTTTTGAGTAAACAGCAACATGATGCTGTTAATGTTTTAAATTGGGTGTCACTTTGATCTGAATTCCATCCGAAAACCACAATAATACTGGAGCAATTAATAGATTTTTCATTTTACTCAAGAAGGTTTTTTTTTCTCAAATTCAGTTTTTTGCAGTATGCTATTTTTTAATAGTAGACAGATCAACTGAGCCATAAAGTAATATACTATGAATCAGTCAAATTCCGAGTCAAAACACATAAAAGTGATTCATAGCCCTGGAAAAATGCAATACCCAGTCTTCAGGAAAAGACACTGTTTAGAAGGGTTGGTGAAAAATGGCATAAAGTGCATGAAATATGGAACTAAAAAGTTTCAGGAAAACATGGGACCGATTTGAAAAGCTGTTGAACACCTGAGGGAGGTGAACTTAAGAGAGCAAAAAACATTTGCTCCAGATCCACAGAATCAGGGCTAGAGAAGATTCAACTCTGTAAATGGTGCTTGCCAAAACTGACGTCACGTGACCGAGGTGGAATATGTGAATTAGGAAAATAAAAGGTTAGTGCACATTTTTGGTCATGTTCTCCTGAAAAAGTTGTAGAACACCCACAGATACAGGCTCGTTGGTATTCTCTTATGATTTGCTGGTAGTATTCCATCATGAAATGTACAAGGTTGAATCCAACCAAGGGCAGAAGGGACTGTGCTTTTCAGGTGTAAATGGAGTGCTACAACCTCCAGAGCTGATGAGGAAGAAGGAAAACGAATTTCTCCCCAGAGAAAAATGTGTTAGCCCCGGACAGAAATAAAAAGTCCTGAACTTGCTCCAAAAATTGAAATCATCATCAGAAAGAAAACTAACCGTTTCTGAATTAATTATCTGGCGTTTCCTTTTTTTTTTTATTAACTCATACCCATATTTAAGTGTGTGAAAAGTACTTTTCAAATTTTTATCTAAGAAAATTAATAGGAAACAGCACTTAGATTCGAAGACATAATTAACAACAAAATGAGCAATCCATTCTGCATATTACTTTATGGCTTTGCCTATATTTAACATCACAGGCCATATTTTATCTCCAGCTTTCCTATAGATCCCCACTAGGCTTTTTTAATGAGAATTCAATGCTCCTGCTAAAGGCGACTTTGAATTTCGGTATATATGTCCGCTGAATGCGCTTACAGGAAATGATTTGTGGCACTCTACCCTCTGTGTTTATGACACGCTAACACACTGTGCTCCCTTACTGTTTATAACTCACTGGCCTACATTAAACAATACTGAACGTTCGATAAAGTACATTTATTTGAGATTCGTGCTGTGTGGTAGGCGTAGTATCCTTCTTAGGAAATGTACTTTGAAACTCTATTTCAGCATCTTTTTTCTCATTAAAGAAAGTAACAATGGGGCATATTATCAAGAAACAGCGTTTAAATTGTCGTCGCTTTAGCGGCAGAAAACTGCCGCTAAAGTGGCGATAATGGGCTTGATAATATGCCCTTGAGAATTCCAATAGAAGCCCACGTTCTGGTGTCAACATGGGTTTCTATTGGAATTCTCTGCGGCATATTATCAAGCCCATTATCACCGCTTTAGCGGCAGTTTTCTACCGCTAAAGCGGGGATAATTTTAACTCCGTGCTTGATAATATGCCCCAATGTATTTTGGTTCTGATTTATTAAAATGGGGTGACATGTTTACAAGGTGTTTTTGGCTCTTTGGTCAATGTGACAGAGCATTTTCACTGCACATTCGGCAATTCCAAAGGGTATAGGCATGCAGAGAAGATGCCCAGGGCAGCAGTGCAAGAGCTGAGCTTGGATTGGCCTTCCATGAAGACTCAAATAGTGTTTTTGTGGCAACTGCTTGGGGTCCACTGGCATTCTTTTTTGAGAATGGGAACTATTTTTAATCGTCAGACTTTGGCCCAGAGCAAGAGAGACAAAAGCAGCAAAAGGGGAAACAAGGAGACAGAGCAGCAGAGATAATCAGCAAAGGGAGAAACCAGGGATGAAAAGGAACCTACAGAAGTTTCATGTAGGGACAGGTCCATTGTGTTGGTGGAAGAAAGAAGCATTAAGTGAAATTAAGACTGGACTGCTTCGACGACCCTCAACAACCCCGACATTCAGCCTAATTGCCATCGGGCTACTGAGAACATTTTTAGTCCTTTCAATTATTATTTCACAAATTAAACAGTGCACCCTGGCTCCTCCCATGGTTGTCAGGGACTCATTTAGTTTCTCGAACTTGAAGGGGCTGTGACGAGGGAAGTGCTGATTAATTTTCTACCTTAGGCCAGGTAGGAACGACCACTCTATTCAGAGTACGCTAGATACACACTGACTGATAACCTGCGCTCACCATCTGCTAGCTTGGCACAGAGCAGTCAGCCTTATCTAAAGAGGCAATGTGTAAAGTACTTGTGTAAAACACACACACATTAACACAATGACTATACCATAAAAACACTCCACACATGTTTAGAAAAATAGAGAATATTTTATCTGAGTAAAATAAGACCAAAACAACAAAAATCAAATCAGTGGAAGTTGAGATATTCATCTTTAAAGATTAAATGCAAAACAGTCCATAAAAGTCACTAGCGGACAAAAGGTTTCGAGGGATCGGTGCAAATCCAATATTCAGTCTGACCACGATGGAGGGCAGGCCAGCTACAAGACCCACACAGGGCCAACTGTAGGAGCCTGCTCTGCGCTGATTGGCTATAGGGTCTGGTCTACAGCCTCATGTTCTTGAACTTTGTCACAAACCTGCATGTTGCACTTTACCCACATTTTCCTAATTTAATAAGTATGAGGATTAATTCAATTCAATTCAAAAACTTTATTCGATCATAAATTAATGATCATAAAAGTACATACATACATTAGTATAAAAACATGAGGTTTCAGCAAATTTTAAATTAATCACATTTCATAAACGGTGCTTTTCCTCATACATATCGATTTTAAAATGTATACAGCAGTAAAATAACAGATGTCCTGTGAGTTAAGCCCAAATAAAAGTCCCATGGCTGAAACAATATTAAATACTTTATGTTTTTTAAAAAGTGGTTTCAGGTATATTTTTCGAAGATGGAGATAAAGAGGGCATAACAGTAGAAAATGCTCCGTACTTTGTTTAGTAGTCCCATCACACGGACAAGGGGCAGTAGTATATGTCTTCATTACGGGATACGCAACAAGCAAATGAACAGTTCCCATCCGGAGTCTTGTTAACACAAATTGATGGGAACGAATATTAACCATTTTAAGGTATCCTGGGGGCCCCATTTCTTCCTTGTTATATTTGTTATAAAAAACATGTGTGGAGAACTGGACAGTAGCTGCGTTACGCTTCATCCTGCTAACCCTCAGGAATTCATGTTTAATCTCAGTCTTCGTGATGTCTAAAACACAGGAAGGGTTATCACAAACCCTAAAATTAAAAAGATCATCAAATGTTCGAATGATATAGTTAAGCCACGGGATACGGGAACATTTATCCAAGTTTAGACAATCGGAGATTATCTTTCTAGTAAAACCAGTCTGTTCCTTCGACCAAATAGATCTCCATACTAACAGGGGTCTTAATCTAATCAGGTCAGATAGATGTTCTAAGCCAGACTCCTGATGGATCAACTTTATTGAAGAAGAAGATGGCAGACAAAGGAGTTTTTTAATAAATTTGTTCTCCTCTACCTGGAGCATGTTGTTGTTACAGTGGCCCCACACTCCTGATCCGTATAGAGCCAGAGCAACACATTTATGACGATATAAGTATAACATGTCTAGTATCCGTCTAGAGCCTAGCTTGGATGCAAACCTAAATAGGCCAAAAGAGCACTTAGCCATCTTCGCTCTAACATTTATCATTTCGGAGGTCCACATCCCCCCACTATTAAAAGTGATACCCAAATAACAAAATTTGTCCACCACTGTTATGGTTTGATCTATAACTGTAAAGGGCCTTAAGTTCTTAATTTTCTTGCCACAGGGCATTATAAAAGTTTTTGAATTATTGATTTTTAATTTTATCCCCTTGATAAAATCTGCAAATTTATTCATTAGTTTTTGCAACCCTAAAGGGGTTTGGGAGAGCAGAACCGCGTCATCTGCATAGAGCAGAATTGGGATGGGCAAGCCACCAGCAGTCGGTACATCTGCACTTATGGAGCGAAGTTCCGTCTCAATTGCATTAATAAAAAGGGAGAAAAGAAGAGGTGCAAGGACACATCCCTGCCTAATACCTGATCCTATTTTAACACTAGGGGTACACTCCCCCGATTGCCCATATCGTATTTTTGCTGTCAGATTCCTGTACAATTGGGCCAGGAAATAAATAATATCTTGAGGTGCCCCCATGTCCAACAAGGTTGACCACAGAAGACCGTGGTCAACCAAGTCGAAGGCACTGGACAGATCGGCAAAACAAAGAAACAGCGAGCCTTGTTTGGCTCGTGTATATTTACATATAATGAGATCTAGGTTAATGCACTGTTCTATAGTGCCCAGCCCCTTGCGAAATCCATACTGTGAATCTGCAAGGATCCCATTGTCTTCTGCCCATTCTTCCAGACGACTTAATATTACTCTACTCATTATTTTTAGGGAAGCAGTAAGGAGGGAGATCGGGCGATAATTTTTTGCCTCGCCCCTCTCCCCTTTTTTATATACCGGAATAATGATTGATTCCCCCCAGGTCTGTGGAGCCGCAATCGTCGCAGCTGCATTAAAAACCTTTGTTAACAATGGGCTCCAGATGGAGATCTCAGCTTTATAAAGGTCAACGGGTACCCCGTCCGGGCCCGGTGCCTTTCCCCCCTTGCTAGCCCGAATGGCTGCATCTACCTCTAGAATTGTAATATTGAGAGGTATGGGGGTTAAAGCCATGCTTTCATTATCCCCCCCTACAGCTGGTCCTTCGGGGTTGAAAATACTAGTAAAGTGAGACACCCATTGTTCCTCAGATACCTGGGCTGACATTACCGGGACTTCTTCATTTTGAAGGAAGGGGCTATTTACCGTGGACCAGAAAAGCTTGGTATCCTTAAGGTCCACTGCTTTAGTCAAATTGTTCCAAGCCTCTTCCCTTAATTCCTGTTTCCTATCCCTCAGATGAATTGTGTATTCCCTTCTGAGGGTATTAACTGCTTCCTTATCTCTAGGTTTACCCTTGAGAGCAGCTTTAAGTCTTTGTAAAGATTTGGTGCATTCTCTGTTAAACCATCCCCCATTACTCCTAGGGCCCTTTTTTATTCTTCCAGTTAAAATTTCAGCGACATTTTTATTAATAGTGTCGAAACTAACTAGAATGTCAACATTATTCTTTCCGGGTTCAAGACAGCATTCCACCTCATCTATACAAGCTGACACGATAGTACAAAGTAATTGTTCCTCGTTTTGCCTACCCCATTTAATTCTAGGGCCATTGGGTCTGTGTGGGACTATATCTGTCACTACACCATTTAACCTCATTTCTTTGACCCCCCACAAAGAAAGAGACATTGTTAAACAGGTATGATCACTAAGTGCCGGATCTACTATTACAGGTAAGGAACACTTAGCTACAATACTGGTAGAGACAATGAGGTAATCGATAATCGTGGCACAGTTCCTACCAATAAAGGTTGGTACCGAGTTACCCTCACTGTCTACCCTAGGTATCATAATACATAAATCCATCTTTAACAAAAACGAATTAAGAGAATCCCCATAAACCGAGTGCATAAAATGGGGCTGTTCTTCCCCCACATCATCCCCATACCCACACACCCTATCGCCAGCAAGTGGGCACATGTAAATGTTAAAATCTCCACCCCACAAAATATCAAAATGCACGTCACTACACCCATATAGGCTTTCCACCTCTGCTTCAAGTTCATCAACCATGTCGGTATTTGAGTGGTTAAAGGCATTGTTGTAGTGATTTATAACTAAAACATTTCGCCCATTCCTATTTTGTAACCACAACAACTGAGAGTGTTGACCGACTATCCGGTGTATTTTTACTCGAACCGGTAGACTCACAGAAAGCAATATCACCATTCCTCCACTGGCTCTCCCCATGTTGGATGGTTGGGCATGGCAATTATAGGCAACATACCCATCAAGATAGACATCTTCGGCCGCCCAAGTCTCCTGGAGACACAGAATATCAAACTGGGTTATAAATTCTGGCCATCCAAGACGTTCTAGCTTGTTATTCCATCCCGCAATGTTCCAACTCGCCATCTTATATCCCCGTTCCATTAAACTATCAGCCTCAGTGGGTGATGGGGACAAGATGTGAACATGGGATGATTCCCCTGGCACGGGATCTACAGATGGTAAGATCTGACTGATACTTCCGTTAGCCGGGGAAAGAGCCTTGAGGTTGCAGTCAAACTGGGCAAAATTACGTGTACTACCCCCAGAACTACATGTGACATTGTATCCATTGGGTGTATTAATATCTATTAGACCTTTTTCCCCCGTTCGTCCGCCCATATCTCCCCCTCTATCGCCACCAAAAGCCCTCTCCCTCTTCCCTGTGGCTCGATGGCATCAATCGCAATCTTCCAGACCACTAAACACCTCAAACCTGTTGGTGGTATCTAGGGGTGTGAAGGGTTTGAGATGTTCCATTCTCCTATGTATTGGAGGGTTATATCTTGGGCCTATAGTGTTCCACCCATACATATCTACTGCTGGTGGTAGTTGCCTCTCCCTAAACATAGGTCCATTATTGTAGATGGGTGGACAATATGGGTTTGGTTGCATTTGCCTTGATAATAGTGGGGGGGGAGCTCGCTGTGAATAATGATTTGGTGGAAACACCACTGAGCGAGGGTAAAAATAGGTTAGAGGACGGGGGATAATTGGTTTGCTATCGTGGTCTGTCGGCCAATTAAGTATAAAGTGAACAGCATTCTGATCTCTAAAATTAATGACCACTATATCTCCCTCAATATCCTTGGGTCTTCCTCCCAACCAGGGAAGGCGGCGGACATGAATAATTTCTCCATTAATATTATTTGTAATAGGTCTGTGTAGACTTAGCCAGTGTGATATTTTATTTCTCAACTGGGTAAAGCTCTCCCGTTTATCTTTCTCCAGCTCCGGTACCCCAGTAAGAACTACTACAAGGGGTACTGCTTCTGGCGGAAGTTCTGGAAGAGGACCCTTGTTATATTTATCTCGGGCAAGTCGCTCGTTACCTCTCTCTCTATTTATATTCCCTACAGCTTGACCAGAGTTATTCCGCTGTCCGTCAGACATTTCAGCCTGTTCTGATATAAGTTTACTATTAGGTCCAGCAGGAATATTCCCTGATATACTTCCACTCATACAAATTGAGGGTTGAGGCTGAATAATAGTCTGTTCAGGGGTAGTTAATGTTATGGTAGCGGATGTACCTGATGAAGAAGGTACCATTGGGGCTTGTAAAGGGAGAATAAACGGTACATTGTTGGTTACGAGCTTTTTCTCCAATTCTTGTTCTATATTCCCAAGTCTGTCTTCTAGTTTATCAAGTCTTTTTATGATAGCCAGGGAATAGGTCCTCATTATGGACTCTATGCTCTCAATCAGGGCCCTATCTGGAGATGCCTGTAACTTTCCCATCGTAGGGGGGCTATCGATAATAGAAATAACAGGGTCAGTAAACGGAGTTACACATGTATGCGTTGGAGAAATTACTTTCCTTCCTTCGTCTAGTACTTTAACCGATCCTCCTTTGGTACTAACACCCTTTTTTGTACCAAAGTCTGCATGATTAAATTTCCTCTTGGAAAGGTTACTTTTACGCCGTTTAGCTGGAGGGGGGCCATGAATTTTAGCTTGCATAACTTTTCTAACCCTATTGTTGACAACTTTTGTATAATTAGGGATTGGGGTAATTTGCGCTTTAGTTATCACAGCTGGATTAATGGTACCGGGAGTAATGGCTGTGACTACCTGGTTGCTAATAGTGCCCAAGGGTTCGGGTTCCCTCGTAGGTGTACCTTCTCTAAATATTAGAGGGATACTATCCTGTGAGGTAGTGCAAATATCACCCTTAGAGCTCATTAGCGCCGGTGACAGCGGCAATGGTCTGTTCTTTAAACTTTCAATCGACCGCCGTCGTTCAGTTCGTAGTTCTTCAAGAGTAGGGGTAATTGAAGGATCGAATAGGGATTTCTTAAAATACCTGTCTAATGTTCCGTCTACCAAACCCACCGACTTCACGTGGCCAGGTAACTCCGGGGTTGGGATTTCAATGGGCATAATGTTCGTACAATGAGCCCCACAAACACTTACACGATGGTTCTATGTTGATCGATATTCGGCCAGGGGTTCTGGCCCAGTCCAGTCTCCTCGTGTCTATGAGGGTCTTAGAGGGTCCGCCCTTAGTCCGGGCTTTGTCCCGGGTGATGTCCCGCACACGCGTCCCGCTAACGCGTGATGTCCTCCGGTCTTATATTAGTCGAAAATAGAGGGGGCGGAGTCACGGGAAGAGGCTGCAGGTGTGCTCGATACAATACGCACAGCCTGCTGGACCTCGCAGTCCCGTCCTCCTCCACCACACTCCCTCAGGCTATTTTCTTGGTCCACAGGGGCTCCCCGCATTCAAGTTCAAATAAAATCAATGCCCGGCAGGGCTCCGCACAGCTTCTGGCAAAGGGCTTAGATCAGGCAGGGACTCCTTCGGCGAGTGGCACCCGCGTAGCGGGGGCCGCGAGCTGTTTTCACCGGTCAACGGGGGGGGCGGAGTCACGGGAAGAGGCTGCAGGTGTGCTCGATACAATACGCACAGCCTGCTGGACCTCGCAGTCCCGTCCTCCTCCACCACACTCCCTCAGGCTATTTTCTTGGTCCACAGGGGCTCCCCGCATTCAAGTTCAAATAAAATCAATGCCCGGCAGGGCTCCGCACAGCTTCTGGCAAAGGGCTTAGATCAGGCAGGGACTCCTTCGGCGAGGATTATATTTTAGGTGTCCTGCTGGACTATGAACGTATGCATGGTACAAAGCACATGTAGCTAGTTCGGTTCCTGAATTGTGACCTGGTTGTGGCCATGTTTTCCAGAAGTAAACTAACTAGCCTGATTCTGCATTTCACACTGTTCTGTTAGATGTGTGCTACACAGTTTGGACCGAATGATTAAGTATGCAAGGTGTGTATACTTTCAGCTGACTCTTTTGTGTACAATAATGGTTGCCAGTTCCAGGAAAACTCAACACTTTGTAATTTAACCATCCTTTAAGTCTAAGGGGCAGATTTATAATAACTGGCGCATCCCTGCATATCAGCAGGGATGCGCCAGTTATTGTGCGCCACAGCTCCGCCACCATGGATGCGCCGCATTTACAATGCCGCGCACCATGGGTCAAAAACGGCACAGATGCGTGACGCATCTGTGCCGTAAAAGTGGCGCATTGCTGGAGTTGCGTCGCAAGCGCGACGCAGCTCCAGCAATGCTTTGGGGGGACCTATCTTCACAATGCTGCGTCAATCCTTACGCCTGCTTCAAGCAGGCGCAGGGCTTTGACGCAGCATGGGCTCAAAAGTGACTGAGTGAAATCTTGTAGATTTCACTCAGCCACTTTTAGGAGGCGTTCCTGCGACGGAACGCCCCCCCCTGCACAAGTACGCCTACTGCTGGCGCAGGGCTTTACAACGTGACGCATCTCCCAGATGCGTCACGTTGTAAATACCCCGCAGCATGGCGCAGGATTTGAGCCGCCGCTGCGTCACAAAAGTGACGCAACGGCGGCGTAAATGAGGCGCAAGGGCCTCATAAATCTGCCCCTAAGTGTTTAACTTTAAATGTCCCCATATGCTTCAATCTTTTCCACAAAACTTTGTTAATGTTATCCAGCCAATATTCTATATTAATATGTAATGTCTAAATTTCTGTGTGTCGTACATATTGGAGATGTTCTGTTTATGAACCCACAAGTAAATTAATAAATAGAAGAAAGCACGCTCTATTGGTTGTAAACATACCAAGTAGAATTGATTCCACTGGAGTGATCAGGCACCAGTTAAAGAAGTTTGACAAGGAGGAGTTGGCCAGACACTTGTTATGCTCTTACCAAACACTTAGCACAAAGAAAGCTTTATGTTTATGAGTGCTTTATAAGTTCTATATCACACGACAAAACATAATATAACAAAACACAGTATAATGTATGATTATATAATGTAACAGAGCATTGTGCCCTAGAATTTGTCTCAGTAATATTCATGGAGTCTCAAGGTCTGAGTTGTCTTAAGGAAAATTTGCCTCTCCAAAACTACATCTTTTTTTGAAGAGATTACTGTTATTGGTGGTCACCTTCAAAGATAAAAGTGCTGTGAAGCAGAGCAATCTCCTTTTGACCCATGGCATAATATTCAGAATCAACAGACAAAACAAGCTGTAAGCTTTTTAATAGGAAAGTATCCATGCACAAACGCATTTTCTGAGGGGACTGGTTCATGCTAAGCTGGGAAGGAGCTAGTATAGTGCTTGTCGGCAGTGCTCATGAACCAGCCATCCCATACGAAGGGCGCTGTGCCCACACTCTCTATGAAGATGGAAATGTTATCAAAAGGCTTTTATGACCTGCATTTTTCAATTTTCCACATTCTCCTACATAGCACCGGCTTTGGATTGTGACTAAGAAAAAAGTTTATTATGCAAGCAAAACTTCACGTAATTCCTGACTAATAGGGTTTGCGAATTTCACCTATTTTTTTCCTCTCCCACTAAGCATTTGTGTACATTTTTTTTCTAGGGACACTGGTTTGACCTGAAAAATAGCTTTCAGGAATGGTAAAACTGATGTGTGCAATACCTGAGAAACATTTTGTGCTCGAAACATTTGCACGCCACAACATCATAACATAACCTTTCTGCAGGAGGTATGTGCTGGTGCGCAATTGTAATACAGAAAAGCGACGAAATGTAGTTTTCATAACATACCTATTGTTCCTGGCAAATGTGTGCATTACGCAAAGTCAATAATTCTCAGTTTTTTTTCCACTTCTAACTGAGACAGGCCTAATAACTTCAACTGGGGCTGCATGAACAGTGCATTAATTTAAACATATGCACTTTAAATTCTAACATTTGTTGAAGAAAAACATTCAAGCCAAAATTGTCGCAGATACACTGTTGGCAGAAGTACAATGGCGGTAATACAAATATTTTGAATTCTTTTTATTATTGTATTTTGACTTGTTCCACTTTTTATTGGAGACGTGTATGACATTCTCATTGACTTGTTTATATATATTTTATTATAAAATGGGAAACAAAGAGTGGAAGAAGGTGGACTTAAAACAGTGGAGAACGCACTTAACTTTGCTTCCCTTTTCAGCTGAAACACTCATGTGTCTGAAACCTAAAAACTTGTTTTTGACATGTCTTCAGAAATGTTACATTTTGATAGCGGTGCAGCATAAAGTTGATAGCTTTTCTCCCATAGCTGCCTCTCTCCTGTTGGCAGGTTCTGGTTATGAAATGCTTCTAGACTTTCCGTTTCAAAGATGTCAGAAAATCACTACCTGACATCTGTGGACAACATAGCTCCAGTGAAAATATGTGACAGGAGGTGCAATTGTCCAGCATGTACCACTTAGTAATCTGTTTCGTTGGGCTCTTTTCATGCCGACATTTTATAGTACGGTTCTAACTGAACATTGTGCCATTTTTTTCTTACCACTCCATCGGATTTATGGTTTTACCCTGCTGAAGACTAGAAGGCATGGGCAGGTTGCTCATAGACAGAAGCAGATAACACCTTATTACATGTTCCTGGACGAATGGAAGGATCAATGTCAGGGATGTAGGTATCAATAGAGCACGAGGTCTAGTGGCACAGAGGCCTGCAATCCAAATCTGGTAGTATTTTACCACCCAGCAGAGTAAGGGGTGGTCAATGTTAGTAGATTGCATTAGGGTTCACGGCACCCTTGCTAATCCTCTAACCAACGTAATAAACAATTGTCTTTGACCTGACTCTAAAGAATCTGTCCTGATTAGCATAATTTATTATACCACATTTAATTTTACTTGGTGACTATTTTCAATTAAATAATTTTATCTTTATTTTGGCAACTCTTTAATAGAATGGAATGGAAAGACCATGCAGGAAAAGTCAGAGGAAGACATCACTAAAATGGGTAGAGGAGGAAATATTACAAGTGGGCAGACAAAGTTTCCTTGTTGTTCGAATATGAATTTACCTTGAAGGAACAAAAGACAAGAGGTGTTGGGCACAACACGAACAGTTAGTGTCATTGAACACTTCGGCCGGGAGTACAGTTACAAAAGCAGGTCTGAGAACTGTCTCAAAGTACAATCAATCTGAACATTTCTTTTGGGTATCATCAACTACTTCCAGCGATCCTTTTTTTGGTAATAGGATGCAAACCCTGTATTTGGAGTTATAAATAAGGCCCCTGATGACAATTGTAGGTGGTCCTCGACCTTGTGTGGACACAATGTCAGCCTGTGGGTAACGTGTCATATTTCCGGTATCAGGGGCGCATGATCACTCCATGCACTCTGTGTGCTGTGTCCTTATCGACTGCGTGTTCCTAACTTCATGTGGCATCTGACTTTATGGTGTTTTGGGAATGTGCGCACCCCTCTGACCATGTGTGCTTTATTGCGGCTAGTTTCCCTGGACCATTGTGGTGTCACTGTGCTTACCTGGGGGATGGACCTGAGTTCCCTGTTTGCGCATTTGTCTGTCGGCTACGTGTCAGTCCACCTGTGACCTGTCAATCAGTAACCTTAGGCCTAGGTCACAGAGCCTGCCTGATCATGTATTTCTGAAGTCTATTTTGATGCAGAGTTCATGCACTAATGTATCATTATAAACATTCGTATTGAGTCTATCAATATTAACATCCTCAAAATTTACTGTCTTTCATTTTGGACTAAGTATGAATATGGACATCATTTAGGGGTCACCAGGAGTCACATTTGGGACACCTGGCTTGCCCTTGCGATCCCAATCACTACTCTTGCAACCCCTTTCCTAGGAGTTTGCTAAAGTAGTGTCAAGAATGCTAAACAGGTCTTCACTGAGCATTTTTCTTTAACTCACAGCCAGCAATTAACATGTTGCCTGAAATAACCAGTGAAACTACACTACTCTGAAAACAAAATGTTATGATTTGTGGCCTGTGCTGCCTGGGCTGAGCTGCTTTTGCTTTCATGCATCTCCAGCAAGAACGCAGCACAGTGGTAAACAGAATATAATAAAACTATGCAAAATAATTTATTGTTGCTGACTGAGGAGGCCCACAAAAGGCGACTCCAGGTCTCTTTCTGTTTTTGGACATGTCAGGGGAGAGGCGAAAAACAGCAGATAGTAGAGAGTAAAGAAGGGTTAAGAGATGAATGAGGGCGAAGCAGAGGGACCAAAAAAGAGAAAGAAGACACAACAGATACAGAAGTAAGTGTGTGAGGGATAAAGAGAGAGAAAGAAAAATAAATAAAGAAATGAGAAAGATGGAAAGATAAAGAAATATATCATGAGAGATAGAGACAGACACGTGTGAGAGACCAAGAAAAGAGAGATGTTTAAGACAGAGAGGTGAAACAGAGACAGCTGACAAACTGAAAGATAGAAATATGACTGATGAGAAAGATACAATAGAGACGAAGAGTTAAATATTGGAAAGATAGAGACAAACAAGTGTGAAAGAAAGAGAGACAAGAGCGGCTGCTGAGAGAAGAAAAGCAGAGATGTGACAGGCATATCAATGAGAATGGTGCAATAGAGATATAGAAGGGAGACAGGTGTGAGAAAAGGGCTAACCAAGAGACCGGCCAGAAAAACATTGCACGAGGGGACAGGGTGAAAAAGACGCATCTAAGAGATGGGTGAGAGATAGGTGAGTGGGAGGCCTTTTTAAGAGGAGAAGTAGGAGGCAGGTGTAAGAAAGACGATATAGAAAGACAGGTGTGAGAGATCTCAGAAAGAAAGAGGTGAGAGAGAAGGAACAGAAACAACTGAGCAAAGAAATAAGTTATAAAGAGACCACTGAGAGAAGGTGGAAATAATCTAGAGTGGTAACAGGCAATTGATAAAGAGAGGTGAGTAAAGGGGCTGGTGCAAGGTAGATGATTAGAGAGAGTGGCGAGAAAAGGAAGGAGATGGATGAGAGGTGGGAGAAGTAATAAGGAGGCAGGTGAGAGAGACAAGTGAAAAAGACAATTCAGAGAATGGGTGAAATGGGAGAGATAGGTGCAGAAGACTTTGTTGAGAGATAGTATGAAATAGGTGATGGGGAACCTAGAACCCGATGCAGTACTTTAGAGAGAGGGAGACAGGTGAGAGAGTAAGGACTGATTAAGATGTAGCAGCTTAGATACAAATAGTGAAAAGAGTCAGGAGGATTCACAGGTGAGATGTAGGTGACAGACAGCTGCAAGAGAGGAGAGAGAGAGAGGAGAGAACAGAAACAGAAAAGTAACACGTTTAGAGAGAATTGATGTGAAAATGTGAGTGCTTTGATAAAGAGGCAGATGGATGAGGAAGAAACAACTGGCTGAGAGAGAAGCAGGTAAGAGGGATATCATAAAGAAAGTATCTAACCTCTTTATCCGCCTTGCACTTAATGCATGATTTGTAACTGCAGTGATGTTCCTTCTCATGGTGTCATCTTAGCAAAATGTCATGTGACACCACTTCCTAGGATGATATTAGGTTAACGTTTGCTTGATGTCACTTTCTGTGATGTAACTGGGGGAGGTCAAAGGGCAAGGCTTGTCATATCCGCTACCCCAGGGATTTTGTTGACTGACATCCATGTGTATGAACCAAATTTAATTTCTACCTTTTTACTCGCATCAGAACATTTTAAATGCAGAAAAAATGTGCACCACTAAAGGATATTGATGACATCTAGCACTGATATTGTAGTCCTGCATTTACATAGTTTGCACTGGAAGAGGTGTGAAAAATGTATAGCTTCACTTGAATTTAAAATTAAGGGTAACTCATTAAAAGTATGAGAAACTGATGGGCTTCTCTTCTTCAAACAAAGGTATGAAAAATTCCCACTTTTCAGTCAAATTACAAAAACAAGAGAAACCACTACAGTATCTATCAAATTGATTTTGAGTAACAGCCTTAAAGCCAAACTACTAATAGGACAAGCTTTTAATCCCTTCAAAACAGAAATCGTGCTATTCATCAAACTACTCCAATCCTGGCTCAAAAACCCTGAGCCTGGACAGATTGGAACACCAATTTTCAACCAATGTCAAGTCCGTGAGATTCATACAAGATATCAATCTCACCATGAGGAAACACATTGCAAACAAAATCAAGGCGACTTGCATCAGCTTTCTCTACCTAATACTTTGAAACCAAACCTCCTAGAAAGCAACTTCAAGCCCTCATACTCTTGCAGATGGCTCGAGGGACTGCTTTGCTCCATGACTTGCCAGACACCACATTGGGCCTCCTTAAAGGTATCCAGCATGCTGGAGCACACATCATTAAGGGCATGAAGAAAAATGACCACAATACCCCAGCCTGATGGAGCACCACTGGCACCCCCTGCAGATTTACGCCATCTTCAATACCAGCTGCAACATTTACAAAATTCCTCACACCCTTTACCCCTCACAACACCATCTTTAATGACTCTTTGCACATGCACAGCCAGAACATCATCAGACTGGTGACGAAGAACTGCAAAAAAGGAAAATAAACTGTCACCAAGCCTTCTCCATCCATGAATGTGGGATTCGAAATAATATCTCCATATCTATCATTGCTGCTCCATTCCTGTTTTAGCAAAGGAACTCGTTCAAGTCTATCCTCTTTAAAGAACACTACATCACGAGACAGTACTGTGAGCCAATTATCCCTCCTATCACACGTTGACTCTATCTCAGCCTTTCATTCTGTGCACACTCCCCTGTCTTTCTGAAATGTTTGCTGTATATAAATACCACATGCATACATATATAATTACAAGGCATGCATGGCATATATATTCCTAAATAAATTGTACTAATAGCTCATAAGCAGTTCTTAACTATAAACGAGTAGTTAATGATGTATATAAATGCGTAAACCATATTGCTATGTTTTACTACCCAGTCTAAATAATAATGACAGTGCTATAGAACTTAATAAGGTATGCGATTGGTGGATTAAAAAGTATTCAGTGCATTCAACACTTAGAGCGCATAGCCTGTTGCATAAAATGAGCTAACATATTTCATAATTATTTTAAACTCCAGTTAGTGTTTAGGCAGAATGCTTTAAGATCAGATAATTATATGTGTTAGCCAACATTTAAAATTGGCACATGAATAAAGGAACATGCATTTAGCATATGTAAGATTGAGCCATCCAGTGCAACGAAAACTGGATAGTGAACGTTTGGTAGCAAATTTGTCCCTTTGTGTACAGTGGGGGTACATTAGCATTGTTGAATAGTAATAATATAACCTCTCAACATGGATCCACCCTGACAGTATCTGTAAGTACAGTAATTGACCCGCTGATAAACACTTTGAATGATTCTACTCTACCCTCTTACTGAGACGGGTTTTGACTGTGGAAAGGGTCAGGGAGATAATTTTCAGCTCTTGTTCTGCAACATCTCAGGCTTAAAATCCAAGGTTACTAATGCCTTATGGTTAGAGTTCCTGAGAAATTCTTACATTATCAGCCTGCAAGAAACATGGGCGATAGACCCTATACATATAAGTGGCTATAAGACCTTCCATTCCCCAGCTATTACTTCCTTACATGGATCAATATCAAATAATTAATTTGCATATAGATGGTACATCCTGCCTGGTGATATTGAACTTCTATAATAATGCTACCTCAGACATGATTAAAGAAGTATTGAAATCCATGAGCCACCATTTACATAATTTGCATACTCGTTTAAAGAAGGAGATATCCATGGTATGGGGTGTGGATTTTAATTAATAGTTATGTAAACATATCGACAATGAGGTATGTGGCCTGGCATTTGAAAAAGACATTATATTCGCACATTTTCCACACACAATGTATGGTGATACACTAAATGGAATCATGTTCATGTTTCATTTGGGGTTTGCAAATAACCTGTGTTCACCCACGGCGCCGTTTAGTCCCACCTTTAATGGCCGAGGTACATTTTCTACTATTGACTTTATATTATTTTCTAGTAGATACTCCTCACGTGTTAGTAATTTTAAGACACATGAGATTGCTTTAAGCGACCATTTTCCCCTAAGTGTGGACGTGAAGATGTATAGTCGCTGCATTAATGCTAGAACTAATTCTGCTGACATTGTTGAGAACATTGCTCTGACTAGGCAAAATGGATTTGCACTTAAATGGGCCAGGGTGGATTCTGAGGAATTTGTTACCAAAGTTATGTCAAACTGTAAAAGTATGTTTTTAACTTGTCTAGATGAAAGGTCCCCCAGAGATGAAATTATAGAAAACTTTGTGGCCATCTCTAATTTTGTGAAGAAAGCACTCAATGTCGAAACTAAAAGGAGGCATGCTAAGAAACAAGGATGGGTGGACACTGAGTGCAGGAAGGCATATACTAAACTTAAACATTCCCTCCACACGATAGTGAAAAATAGGGAAGATATAATAGAGGCAAGAAGAAACTATAGAACAGCTGTAAAAGCAAGAAAGACCGCATTAAAGGAGGAAGCATGGCGCGCTTTGCACGACGCCTCTGAGTCACGGGATTCTTCTGCCTTTTGAAGGCGGTGAATGCGCCTTTTTTAGTTGAGAAGGATATGGCCTCTATAGAGATTGCCATTACTGAGCCGGAGTGGATACAACATTACTCAACGCTGTATAGTAATTCCGCAATAGACCAACATGAGACCCTATCTAATATGGAGACCTTGGAACAAGAACTACCAATGGACTTTACATTTAGTGAAGTTATAGCAGCAATTAACTCAAGCCTGGGTGGTAAGGCTCCAGGGCCTGATGGTATACCTGTAGATCTTTTTAAATCTAAGGTAGTTTTATGGGGACCACTTTTAACACAGGTTTTAAATGCATGTCGTGCACGTGGTTTTTTATCTACATGGTACGAATCCATTATTGTGCCAATTTTTAAAAAGGGAGATAGGGCGCACCCAGCCTGCTACCGCCCGATCTCACTGTTGGACTCAACTGTTAAGATCATTGGGAGGATTTTACTAGATAGAATGCAGATATGGGCGGAGGAAAAGAATGTAATAAGTGATCTCCAATACGGGTTCCGTAAGGGCCTGGGTACAGTTGAACAGGGTCTTAATCTACATATTATATTGGATAAATATACAAGGGCCAAAAAGGAAAGATTATTTATGATTTTCGTTGGCCTGATGGCAGGTTTTGACTGCGTCATACATGATAAACTGTGGTCAATTTTAGAAAGCCTTGGGGTAGATGTTTTAATAATTACTTTTTTAAAGTAACTCTATTCAGGGGCAAAGGCTAAAATCCGTTAAGGGCTAGGTGGAGAATGCCCTAGTCACTTTAGTGTAAGGAGAGCTGTGAGGCAAGGCTGTGTCGTTGCCCTATTCCTCTTCACTCTGTATATAAACAATCTGGAAACTATTTTAGTTAAAGAGTGCAGGGATCTACCGATGGTAGCGAAACATCCAAACCCCGCACTCTTATATGCAGATGATGCAGTTTTAATGGCCCGTACACCGCTTGCACTCCAAAGGGTTGTGAGTTCGTTTTCTAATTTCATGTCACAGCTTGGGCTCTCGCTTAATTGCTCTAAAACATTCACAATGAATGGTGGGGCAGGGTCAAATAAGAGAATTAAATATATCATTATTGATTCTAGGTCTATAGAGTGTACAAAAACATTTTCTTATTTAGGGATTGTATTTGACGGGTCTGGTTCTTGGTCTGAGGCAATGAAGATTAGACGCCTATTGTTTGTTAAGTTACTAATGGCATTACCAAATTTTAGCCGTAAACTAGGCAGACGCCCAACGGGGGAATTATTACACATCTATAGGGCCAAATGTGTGGCAGTAGCCACCTATGGAGCGCAAAATATGGGGCTTCGCAGAGGTACATACACTGCAAATTGCGGAATACAGATTTTTTAAATTTCTTCTTTCCCTTCCTGATAGTACCTCAAATTATATCTGCCTTCAGGAACTGAGTATGCCATATTTGGAGGACACAAGTAAGATCCAACTGGTCCTCCTTTGGCATAAAATTTGGATATCAGATGAGACTGGCTTTAATCGGTATATACTAACAAATACGCTGGGGATAGATGGTGCCAAACAAATGAGATGGCTAGAATACGGGAAAACATTCCTTTTAAAGTAAGGACATCTGGAATATTTCACTGAGCCACATTTAATGTGCAGTGTCTCAAGAAAATCCCTGAAGGACAGTTGTATGAGTCTTTTGGGCGAATGCAGAGTGACTACTGAATTGAGGAAATCTATGGTACAAGCCCATCAGTTAACCTTGCTGACCCCAACGATACAGCCATACTTATTATTAATAGTTGGTGATTTTGATCGTCTCCTGTTGACTCGTTTCAGGGTAAATTTTTTACATAGATTTTTAAGTTTTCCTAAGGTAAATGATTGGGCTAGAGTTTTGTGTAAGTGCCCATGTGATGACATTTCTGTACAATCAACTATTCACATTTTGCTATTCTGTAGATATTCTGATATCCCAAGAAGGAGATGGATCATCCCCGTCTTAAAGAAATTGGGGCTGAAACAGTGTCGACCTGCATTTCTAGCAATACAATACCTAGAAAATGAATATGTTATTTCATCAGTTTTTAATTTACGGAAAACATTAATATTGTAAATTGTAAATATGAATTCAAATGCCCCTGAAACCCCTCCATTGTATGAACTATATTGTGTTTTTATGATTATTATTTGCAACCATTATGTATTTAAGTAGCAAAGATTTGAATGAATTTTACAGTGCTTTTATGGTTATTTGTACTATAACCGAATAAAGACATTTGAATTGAATTGAATTTAATAGTTAATGAGGTATATAAATGCATAAACCATATTGCTATGTTTTACGACCCAGTCTAACTATTAATGACAGTGCTATAGAACTTAACAAGGTATGCGATTGGTGGATTAAAAAGTATTCAGTGCATTTAACACTTAGAGCACATAATCTGTTGCATAAAATGAGCTAACATATTTCATAATTATTTGAAACTCCAGTTGGTGTTTAGGCAGAATGCTTTAAGATCAGCTACTTATATGTGTTAGCCTGACAACACTTAAAGTTGGCACATGAATAAAGGAACATGCATTTAACATATGTAAGATTGAGCCATCCAGTGCAATGAAAACTGGATAGTGAACGTTTGGTAGAAAATATGTCCCTTTGCTCATAATGTGGAATAATATTGTTAACAGACGAGCTGAAATTGATTTTTAGTCTTGACCCTGCAAACGCTGGTCTCTATGACTGGAATGAAATGTCCTTATTATTTCAGAAGATAAACCTATCTAACGTCTTTAGTGGCCACCAGAAAGGGAACTGCAGTAAAATAGAAATTAAGTCATGGTTGGATGATGGGGTGGATGTGGTATAGCTCTGGTCTCTGAGTGTATTTCTCTAAACTCTTCTTTCTTTCTGGCATTGTTTTGTAAAAATCAGTCTGTGTGAGTTTAAAAAGTTCACTATATCAGATTAAATACTCCTTTGATGTTCAAGATTGTAAATATTACAAGAACATTTAAAAAAGGAGAAAAATGAAAGGATGCCAGTGTAACACATTGGAACCGATTCATAAGAATGTCATAAATCTACACATACATGGCTACAACCTAACACATGTGCAGATTTATGAATTATAGCTGTTTAACAAATCTACTGGAAGTTCAACTTTCAATCAGTAGAATAAGCAAATGCTCATATGGTTAGTTCATTATTTCACATAACCCTATACCTAGTGACCAATTGTCACAAATTAAAGTTTTCACAAACATACTCTTAAACTTAATTCTGTTAATGTGGCTGAATATGTAAAGCTTTCTCCAAAGAAGTGGCATCAGCAGTTTAGTAAAAGATTATTCAAACCCAAAATACACCTGAGCACACCCAGTTGTAGTATCTATGATCCATAGGTATATTTAAAACCTGAGTATAGTATCATTTGATCAATTTCTCAAATGTCCTTAAAAACATTGGAACAAAATCTTCAATCAGGTCCTTTTGCAGAGTTTTAATTGTCAAGAAACATGAAGAACAACAGCAGCATTTTGAATGGATAAGCAGATCCTTAAGCAAATACCCATAAAGCTTCTGATGGAATGTAGTAAAAGATTATGTTTCTTAGTCAATCAATGGAAAAGTGGCAAATATTTATAGGAAACATTGATCCAGATTGACTGCAAAGGGTCAAATATATCTAAAAAAAACAATCTACAAAAAATGAGACACATTTTTCAGGCTTAAAGAATTATTCATTTATAAAGTAATTGCAAATAGCAAGCTTGATTGAACTGGTCACTCTGGAATTTCCCAGGTAAGCTGCTAGCTCTGGGGTTGCTTTCAAGAGGACAAGTTGACCTGCCACAACCCATCCATTCTGCTATGGCCCATTCTTGTTGCTGGCTTTTTCAAGAGGTAGTTAGTTTGATTTTTTTTTCCAGGGCTGATGTTGATTTCAAATCCTGTACAGAAATCTACAATAGGAAAATCAGTATAAAAGACTTTAAAACATTATTGATTAGAGTCAGCGGTAACTGCATGCTGATGTGTGTGTGTGTGTGTGTTATGATGTTACAGGCTTCTCAAAAAAATTCCCAGTACTACATCTTGGAGATGGATAATTTTTTACCTTTACAAACGTTTCCAGTTGCCTCGCTTTTATGATTTCTGTGCCTGAATGAGGTTGTCAGAGTAATTAGACTGAAGAGAGTCTGCAGTTCCCACTATTTAAGTTCGGCTTTATGCTGAATAATCAATCCCAAGGTGCACAACAGGACTGGTGTATGTCATGCACATCTCTCACTTCTACTGTCCATATTTAGGACATATAAAGAAAGGCACAGCCAGACCCTTTGACTTTTAGAAGTGTCCCCTCAATATTCCTTACTCTAATAGACACCAAAGTAAGTCAGGGGCTACAGATATTTCAGTCTCTTCACTAAAGAAGCAACAGGCAGACATGACACAAAGCAGCACCCAGGACTAACTCATTATTTATAGCGGTACACTGATGAGCTGATTGTTCTAACTCTTATAACAAGAGATGAGTCCAACTAAAGCACTGGACACAGGACACACATTTCTTCATGTCTTCTGTTTTCACCTTCACTGAGGAATGAGCTTTGGATTTTTGGAACTAATACAGCTATTAACTGACTAGAACATGGCACAGCAGAGGTGAATCGTGACTTATCAGCAACAATCACAAACTGCACATAAGTAACTGTGCTCTTACTTTCAAAGCAAGTGACTTCAGCAGAATGAAGTGTTAAAGGAAGTGAAAATTTCAAAATTTAATGAAGCACTCCTCTCTTTTTTCAGGGTGTCTGAAGCACCAACAAAATTGCCAATGGTGAGACAATCAGATTGTATGGGCAAATGGGATGGTTATTAATCCAGCAGAGTTTGGGTTAGCACTGCAACACAGTTATCTCCTGTTTAATGAATGTAAGTGACTTTTAATGGGCTGATCTCTTAGGTCTGAAGTGTATTTCTTTTACTAGGAGATTTCAACTGCATAGATTTAAGTCTCCTCAGACAAAATGATCTGGGATATGAAGTGGCAGCAGAGGGAGACAGAAGACTTGTATTCAAACACATTTTTATGATGAAGGTATATAATGAAGTAGAAAACATACAGGTACAGGGCCCAGGGGAATGCATCCAGTTCCAACGACTCCCTGGTATCATTCCAGTCAGCCTCAGCCAGGAACATCGAACACACACATCATACCTACTGTCACAACACAAGACCACAGACTATACCACAGCATGGCACACTCTGCTCATTTAGAAGCTTGTTTCTTCGCTGCAGGACTTTGCTTAATGTGTCCATAGCATGCAACCTATGGTAAACTATAATTTAAAAACATGCTTTCAAAAATAAATAGCAATTTTTTGCTTTTCAATGCAAATGAATATACTATGGAATGCATATATACATTTCTGTGACCATTTTTCTGTTTTGAATTTAATTATTTAACTGTAAGAGATTATGTTAAATTGTAAATGTAAATTGATACTTGTATAGCGCACTACTCACCCGCAAGGGTCTCAAGGCGCTTGTACGAATACCGCTGTGGAACCCATGCTGGCTTTCCCTGTGAGGCATCCACTCCCGGATACCCCAAGGTGGAGGCCAGGCATCCTTAGCGTTGTGGGGGCCGTTGTGGAGATTAAGCAAGCTATTGCCCATGGTTGCAGAGTGGGACTCCATGATTGGAATAGGCACCGAGGCGAGAATTGTCAGGTCCGTGGAATTTTTGAGCCCAAGACCCGCCAAGGTGGGGAATTGATCCCTGGTCCCGGGTTAGACCTGTGCATCAGGGTCTGCCGCTCTAATCATTGAGCCACACTTCTCCATGTTCCAAATATTAGGATTAGACAAACACAGTTGTACTTTGAGTACTTATTGTCAACATAGTTGCCGGGATGTGGCAGCTAGAGGCAATTATATTATCTCACTGTACTATTAAAAGTGCCATACTATTACATTTCTTGTTATCATTACTTAGCTGCAGTCCAGAAAAAGGTCATGCTCATGCAGCCCACGTTTCATTTGTGCTCTACACAGAAATATATAGGTGTTATTTGTCTAGCATTAGGGTTGACCTCTGGTCAGCCACTCTACTATTACCAATCCACTATGCACATGCAGAAAGGGTTTAGGACCAGATGTATCACACAGTTTTACCAATTCTGTGTTCCTGGCCCTTAGCACTTAAACAGAAGTACATGAGTGTATAGACAGCTTTGTATGCCTCACACACTAATAGAGGCCAAAAATCAGGTTATATTAAAGGCAAACATATTGGCAAACTGCATTAGGGTATGTGTAATTGCCCACATTATTGAACATTTTAAAATGTAGAGCATGTGGCCATCCTGTGGTGCCAGTATGCTTTTCAATCACACAATCTTGGCAATGTGTGACAAAAATGTTGCCTATTTTTGTAGCTGATTGGTAAGTACAATTTCAGTATAAGCTTTGCTTATGGAGTGGCACTGCATTTCAAAGTGGCAATGGAAAAATCTATAGGTTTGGCTTAATCAAGTCTTCAACAATGTTTTTCTTTATTTTGTTGTAAACATGCAATAGACAAGAAAAGTTTAGATGTAATAGAAAGTAAAAATGTGGCAGACTAAAGGTGGATTACATATTTTTGCAAACCATTAATTGGAAATGACCCATCAAAAATATAAAACATAAAGCCCACAAAAATAAAGCCAGAATGAAAGCAGCACCTAGTGAACTGTATTCTAGTCAGTTAAGCATATGTGCACTAGCAAAATGTTGTTAGTCACAGTGAAAATGAGACAATAGCTGAAGTGGGATGACCTATTGACCCATTCTGTATGCAGTGGTGGGCGGACACAGAATGTATATGGCACTTGAACAGAGCAAACACCAGCACACTATGCTTCCTCCATAATGACTCACTTTAGGAAAGCACAGACAAGGGTGACCCACATCAACCGGACAATGAAACTGAACTGTCTGTTAACCAGGTAGCTCATTGTGCATTATTGGATTGCCCACTGTCTTCCACCTTATTTTTCAGCAGTGGAAGCCAGAAGGGGAAAAGCAAATTTGAATGGATTCATGTCAAATCTGTTCCCAGTTTCCGTAGGTTGAAAAGGAATATTTGCTATTTATGATAATATACAGAGAATTATCACATAATCGATATTTGAATTGCATAAAGGTATCAAATGTTGCATCACAGCCTGGACAAGATTCCTACAACAAACACAGTAAGCAAGGTTTAGCACTGACTTCCAGAACCCAGAAGACTCATCAGTGTAAAGAAGGTTTGATTAAATAAATCTGATTGTTCCAGACTTTTTGATTAATTGAAACGCAGAGAACTTGCAAGAATTTGTTATATATGCACACAAAATGATGTCATTGATAGAGAGTTTCTTCCATAGGAAATAAATCATGAGACATAAATCTAAGAACAATTTAACACAGAAAGCAATTTCCATAAAATAAAAATGGTGAACCAGTGAAGCCAAACAAACAGATGCATATACAAGCTAACAGCAACCAACACACTATAAGTAAATAATGGAAAGTAATGAATAATGGATGATGCAATAAAAATATTAAATGACGGAGATCTGTGCCTAAAGGTTTGCTTAAATCGCTCAACCGTGTTCAATACGCTAGACCACCAATCACTACTGCAGATCCTTAATTCTAGAATGGGACTATAACTGAACTGGTTTGCATCTTTGTTCTCTTCAGGATCTCAATTCGTGAAACTCTACACTTTTGAGTCATACTCTCTTTAATTCAAATATATTGAACCACAAGGATCCATCCTTTCGTTTTACCCATTCTACTTAGATGTGGATCCTCTTGCAAAGATCTATCAAGAAAACACGATCTCTATTCATTAATATGCTGACTACACTCAGCTATACCTTCGAGTGTCTGAGCTGTCAAATATACTGAATAGGATGCAATTAATTACACTGTAAATGAATCCTCAAAAAACCACATTTCTTCTCTTATTCTCTACTGAAACCTCCATCATGTCCACAATTGACTGGCCACTTTTCAGCATTTGGGTATCTTCATATTCCTGGTTCCAGGTGCTAATTCAATTAGATAATGATTAAACAATTACCTCACCCTAATTGACCAAATTGATAAGTTAACTAAATTGGTATCCTATCGACTCTATCTACACTAAGAAGTAAAATTTACCATTCCACGTACAGACTTCAGATCCATAGCACAAGCCCTCATACTCACTCATCTAGATGAAGGAACAAATAGCTGAGGATGGCCTCTAAAATCTATGACCTCGCCCTTTAAAGCTGTACTACTCACACCTGCCTGACTAGTAGCTGGTGTGAGGAAATTTGATCACCTACTCCTGCTACTGCTTAAAGCAAAAGATGACTTCACGTTTGCATGTATTACATTGAAAGCTATAGTCCTACCTTCTATCTGAGCAATAAACTCAATCATTGGGTGGACAATTGATATCTAGAGACGGTGTTTGTGTACATATTCCTAAACCAAGTAAACCAAACCAACAAGCAAGAATACTTAAGCGTAACTCCAAGATTGAGGAACTCTATTCCTGACAACATAACATTGATTCCAAAATGTCTTGCTTTCAGGGAAGACTTAAAACACTTTTCTTCAGGTTTCCTTTCCCAACTGATTCAAATGCTAATTCCTTCTAGTTTTCCTTTCGATATCCACAGTACATTGTTTACTTATAGCTATAAATGCCCATGCTTCATGTGCTACCTGTGAAGCAATCTGTTGCTTGGTGGCTGGGTCTTTTTAATGTTTTAAATATAAATAAATAGATAGATGGAAACATATCTCTCAAAGAAGTTTTATTTTAATCAACTGCTTAGACACTCCCAAAATAGTTTGCAAAGACTTAAACAATATCGCAAAATAAACAGTAGCTGATTAAAAATCCTCAATGAATGAATAGTAGATGTCTCATTTTAGGGCACATGTGTAATTGAATGCTCTAATCTAGAAAGAGGCTGATGTTTTATCTGCCTTCATAATTATCAATTAAAATTTAAAGTAAATAGGACATGCTATCTCACAAAATAGTTTTGGATTGAGGTCATGTTAGATCTGACAGCCTTAGGGTGGTCTTCCAAAAACATTTTGCCTGCTTGCTGCATGTTTTGTTAATTCCTTTTTGTTGACCTTAGGACTCTGAACATTTTACCCATGCTAACCAGTGCTAAAGTGCATGCTCTCTCCCCCCAAAACATGGTTTGATTGACTTATTCACAAATCGCACATTTATTTGACCTAGTATGGATCACTATGTGTGCCCTGGGCTTGTAAATTTAATATTAGTGGGACTGCAGCACTACTTGTGCCACCCACACAAGTAACCCTTGAACATGTCTCAGGCCTGCCACTGCCGGAGCCTGCGTGTGCAGTTTACACTGCCATGTCGACTTGGCATTTAAAACTAGTTGCCAAGCGTTACACTTCCATTTTATTACATACAAGTCACCCTTAACATAGGCCCTAGGATGCCCATAGGGCAGGGTGGTGTGTAATCAAAAGGGAGGAAATGTGCGTTCAAGTTTTTTTTTTTTTTTTTTTTTAATTTTTTGCAAGATCCAGAAAAACAATAGTACAGAGAAAAAAAGATGTACAAGGCGCCCAGCCCTCCCCCTCCCCCCACTCTGTGAATATACTGAATCAAAGGCGCTATAAAAAAGGGTAGACATAGTTAGATGGCATTTATAAAAGTCGGGAGAGAAGAAGAGAAGAAGAAAAGGTAAGGTAAAATAAAGGAGAAGGTAATAAAGGGTAGACCAGATATCAGAAGATAGAGAAGCAGGAGAAGGAGAGAATATAACAGCGTAGGAGAAAAAGATCAAGCATGGAAAGAAGCACAGGCCGGAACAGCCCGGCTATTCTAACCAAGATGTCAACTTTCCCCACACATCCAGGCCCTTCTTCCGGCTTTTACGCCCTTTCCTAGCGTAGACTGCTTTTTCTAGGTGGTATGTAGCGACTAGTCTGGCCAGCCACTGAGAGAATGGTGGAGGATCAGCATCTAACCATGCGGAAGCAACACAAATCCTCCAGACTGCCATTGCAATGAAGGTTAGGCCCTCGCTTTTAATCCTGATGGTTTCAGATTGAGTCCCCATCAGAATGACTGTTGGGGTTAGTACGGTGGTCTGGGTGGTGACTTCCCCTAGAAATTCCTGTATTTTACGAAGGGTTGGGGCGAGTTTAGGACAGGTTGCGAAAATATGAATCGAATCGGCTCCAAACTCAGAACACCGGGGGCATAAGGTCCCTTTGCCAGTTCCCCACTTGGCGATCTTGTTGGGGGTAATGTACAGGAAAAAAATAGTTTTAAAGTGTTGTGCCTGTAGTTTGGCTGAGAGCAAAATATTTTGGGATAATACTAATGAATTAAAAAATATACTAGATGAAGATTCGAGTTTGGTATGCCATTTGTCGGCTATCTTTGGTAAGTCGTCTGGGGTTTGTCTGTTTAGTATGTTGTACAAAAGACCTATCCGGGGGGCCGTGGCATCGCGTAATTTGTTGAGAAGGTCTACTTCCGTGAATCCTGCCTTACCCCCAACCTTTCTGCAAAGGAAGTTTGAGATGGATAAATATTTGAAAACATCTTGATTTTTCAGGCTGTATTTAAGTTGCAGGTTTGCGAATGATTTGACTCCCTCGCTGGAAATGAGATCCCCCAGTTTTGTGATACCTGCCCTATGCCAGTCTAAGAAATAGGACCTGCCAAAAATAGCGGGAAGATTGCAGTTTGTCATTATGGGGGAGTAATAGTTGAATCTTCCCAGCCCATATATTCTGCGGATATTACGAAAAACCTTGTATGAGTTCATTAGGGTCTTAAATCTCACACGTTTGTAATATCCAAAAGAGGTCTCTCGGAGAAGACAGCCCCAGTGGTCTTCGCCGAGTAAGAGTTTAAATGGTGATGAGAGACCAAATGTAGCTACGAGGGGGGGTTCTCTCACCAGCTCAGAACTATATTGCATAACTGCGGCCAGTAGTAAAGCATAATGTTAGGGAAGGCCCACCCGCCCCGTTCTCTAGGAAGAGATAATTGCCTTAGAGCCCTCCTTGGTTGTGAGTAGGCCCAAATAAATTGCGTGAAGATTTGCTGAAATTTCTGCAGACTAGCTTTGCTGAATTCCAGAGGTATGGTACGGAAAAAGTAAAGCAGTTTAGGGAAGTATGTCATCTTAATGACGTTGCATCTTCCAACAAGGGTCAGATGTAGGTTGTCAATCTTTTTAAGGGCCTTCTTGGTTTCTACGGCGAGAGGAACCAAGTTATCTGCTACGATTTCATCAATACTAGCAGATATAGAAACCCCCAGGTATTTAGCTTTTGGCACCACCCTTGCGTCGATCCAGGTAATTTCTTTATTTATGATTATTTGTGTTTTATTTTTGTTCAAGGCATAACCCGAGATTTCCCCAAATTTTAGTGCCTCTTGCTCCAGTGCAAGTATGGTATTTTCAGGGTCAGGGGATTTTACAGCCAGATCGTCCGCGTAGGCCAAAATTTTGGTGGTAATGCCCTGGGTGCAGATTGCCAAAATGGCGGGATTCCTTTCAATTTGTTTAATGAATGGGTCTAGGTATAAGGCGAATAGCAGCGGGGAACAGGGACAGCCTTGTCTTGTGCCCCGGGAGATATTAAATTGATCAGTAAGCCGCCCGTTAATGGAGACACATGCCTTTGGTTGTGAATATAATGCCTGTACCGCCTGAGTGAGTCTCGTCCCAAACCCCATCCTACCCATAACAGCCCACAAAAACCGCCAGGAGACCCGATCAAATGCTTTTTCCGCGTCTAGTAGTGTTAATGACATCGGGTCTCCTGTTACCTGTGCTGCGTCGAACAAGGTAATCGCCCGCCTGACATGTTCTGTGGTGCCTTTTTTAGGAATAAAACCATGTTGCCATTCAGAAACTAAGGACTCGATCACCGACGAAAGTCTGGATGCCAGTATTTTGGAGAAGACTTTAGAGTCGCAATTAATGAGGGTGATGGGTCTGTAAGAACTCATCTCTAATAGGGGCTTATCCTTTTTGGGGAATATAGAGATTCTAGCATTGGACCAGGAAGCAGGAGGGGAAGCCCCATTAAAGATAGATATGACTACATCGGTGAATATTGTTTTGATTTGAGGGGCGAAGATCTTATAGAACTCTACGGGTATACCATCCATTCCTGCAGCTTTCCCATCTGGTAGACTAGTTAAAGCTTCCCAGATTTCATCCCAAGTTGGAGTAAGTTCTAGTAATTCAGCGTTATCAGGGGTGAGCTGTCTAAGATCTATCTCGCTTAAATAGCTGGCTATTTCGCTTTCAAGCAGGCCAGCCGTGCAAGACTTCTCCTCGGTGTATAGATCGGAGTAGAATTCCTGAAATCCCTTCAGTATTGCGTTAGGATCATTGGTCTCATTCCCTGTATTTAATTTAATTGTGTGTATTTCAATACTTGTAGATTGTTGCCTGGATTTGACGGCTAGATGATGCCCAATGCGATCACTGCACTCGTAGTTTTTTTCCCGCTGTGCTGCCCATTTAGCTGCAGCTTTTTCCGCAAATACTGCCCCTATTTCTGCTTTGGCAAGGACTACTTCTTTTTGGGCATTTTCAATTTCTTGTCCTGACTTAACCAACAGAACCAGGTTTGTTTCTGCTCTTCTTAATTTCTCCTGTAGATCATTGATTACCAGCTTCTCCTTCCTGTTTTTCCTTACTGAAAAACTCAAAGTTTCGCCCCTAACCCCTGCCTTTAGTGTATCCCAGACAGTCATTGTAGAAGCGGTTCCGACGTTTATTTCCAGGAATTCTTGGATCCAACCTTGCATATGTGCCCTGTAGTCAGGATTTTGTAGAAGGGCCTTCTCGAAGCTCCATCTAGGTACCTCCTTCCACTTCCCTAATCCCTTAATATTTACTATAAGAGGATTGTGATCTGACATAAAGCGAGGTGCAGTGTCTATGGTACAGTTGCTAAGGAGTGAAGATGAAACAAAAAAGTAGTCTATTCTAACAAAAGTGCTATGTGGGGCCGAAAAGAAGGTATAGCCAGGTTGCGTGGGATTTAGGCTGGCCCAGATATCACTCAATCTGTGGGTCTGAGCAAGGTTCATTAGTGCTTGATATACTCGAGGTTTTCTGCCTTTATATCTCCAATTATAGTCTAATTTCCAGTCAGAGGGCAGATGTATGTTGAGGTCGCCACATAGGATGATAGGAGTAGGCCAGTGGGCCAGCTCCACTGAAACCATATTGATACTCCCTGGGTCATCTACATTGCTGCCATATAGTGAGCAGAGGGTAAAAGGAAGATTAGAGGAAAGGTGGCATTCAGTTATGACCCATCGGCCCAGCGGGTCTGATTTAACCCGGGGATTGCTAAGAGAAAGTCTTCTATCTGCCAAAATGCCTACCCCTTTTGTCTTGGCGCCCTGCGTAGTAGCCCCAACAACTTTATACCCTAATGTATCTAACAGGTGCTTCTGTGAACACTCTATGTGGGTCTCTTGAAGACAGATTAAATTGCCCCCTAATGAACGTAAACCTTGAGCAACATTTTGCCTTTTAAAAGTATCATTCAGACCGCAAATGTTGGCAGAGACAAGCCTGAGTGGATCTATCCTAGCCATCTAGATGTTAAGAAAAAACTATTCTCCTTACCCAATGTCTTACCAAGTGAGTATGAAAATATATATGTGCCAAAAAGCGCCCTTAATTCTTCTGTACCTTTTCTAGTGCCCGTCGGTTCCCTCCCCCCCACCCTGCCCACCCCCCCCCCTTCTTCAGAGCAATCAGGAATAACCTGAATGATGGTAGTCAGTCATGAGGCCCGGCTGTCAACCACGCCTAAGAAAAGAACCAAATTAAGTTTTTTTCATTTGGCTAGTAGCCCCCTTGTTTGACTTTGAGAAAATGAAGTAAACAGCGATACGGAAAATCATAAAACAAGAAAAAACCCAGAAGGGTTAGCCACTATGTCAGGTTTAAAGATTCACGTGATGCTGCCGTAGTATAGCCATAGTCAAGGTCCTTGAAAGCTTACGTATTTATAGAAAGTAAGAATAAAAGTAAAGAACAGAGATAGCAGGGGCAGAAAAAAAAAATGAACTTTTCATCTAGGACTCTTTCTAGATTTTAGCTCATTCAAGTATTCTCCAGCTTTTACTTCAGAAAGGAAAACTTTAGTCCCCCCATTCACAATTACTTTAAGTCTAGCTGGGTTCATTAAATATACTTCGGCCCCTTGCTGCTGAAACGGGGAGATCAATTGTCTCAGACGCCATCTTCGCTCTACTGTTGGCCATTGGCCCCTTTCTTGGTGTTGGGACGATCCTGGTCGTATATTAACTGTCTAAGAAGGAAATTTCCAAAGTGAACCAGGAATACCCTTGGTTGTCCTCCAGTGCTGTTGCCGCGGCCATGTTGTTGTCTCTGGTTAAAGGGAAAGCGGTGCGCTCTCTGGACCTCATGATCCCAATCCCAGCCCTGTTGGTCAGGGAAGGAATCTTGCAAGAGTTTCACGATGAAGCGTCTCGGGTCGTCCCCTTCCTTCCCTTCCGGAATGCCAAGCAGGCGAAGGTTATTCCTGCGCTGGCGGTTTTCCTGGTCCTCCATCTTAGCCATTAGGTCTGCCAGGCAGGCACTGTTGGATTTGCTCTGTTGTTTAACTGCCACGGCTTCGGTTTCCAAGTGCTCGGTGCGTGCTTCAACCATGGAAACGCGGTCATTGATATCAGTGCAGGTTTTATTCAGCCTTCTTATTCCTCCCTGAAGTTTCTTAGAAGCACTTTTGGCCGCGCGATTATCGGCCCGGACCTCCTCTTGAAACTCTTTGATGGAAGCTAGGATAGAGGCGAGGGATAGCTCAGCTGGGTCTACAGACAGGTTTTTAGTAGATCCCCACTGTGTAGTATTGGGATCATCCTCGTCCAGAGGGTAAGACATTTGGGAGTCTGAGTAGTCCCATTTCAGCTGGCTACGCCGCTTGTTCTTACTTCTAGGTTTCTTTGGTCGCTGAACCGTGCCAGTGTCCTGGATTGAGGCCTCACTGTCCCCTTCACTTGTATTGGATCCTCCCTCGCCCTCACCCGAAGAGGTAGGTGTGCTATCAGAGACAGAGTAGAAATGCTCAGGTCCTGCTTCTGGGGTCCAGGGAACTTGTGCGCCAAGAGAAGCCTCTAAGCGCTGAATAAAGTTCCCTATACCCGATGTCTGTGTTTCAGGCGCAGTGAGAAGGGTATCAAGGGTATCAACCTTTGAGTCGCTGCCAGGTTCCTGCGCAAGAAGAGACAGAGTAGGTAAGACTTGTTGCATGGCCCCCCCTTTGGGGGGTTAATAGAAGATACACAGAGCGAGATGCCTAAGTTTGTAGCCTGGTCTGATAGCGCCACAGAGGTGCCATTGGTACTAGTGTCGCCGTCGGTGCATAAAATTTCCCTGGGTCCGGTTTCAGCCAAGACAGTTTCTTGGTTAGCCGCTCAGCAAACCTCTTGCTGCGAGCTAGATGTAGATGCTGGCGATTGCTGCAGGGATTCGTGGCTTCTCGGAGAAAGCTTCAGCGTTCTCAGCGTTCTCTGTGTTCTGGTAGCTGGCATCGCATCACGGGGGCGCAGGGCGGCTAGCCGATCATCTACGCGTCTTGCGTGAGCCGAGCAGCGCGAACACTCACGCTGACTTCATCTTGCTCCCGTGCGTTCAAGTTTTAAATGTCATGATAGTGAAAAACTCACACATGTATTTTTTACTACTGAGTGGCCTACCCTTCTTATAGGTTAACATTGCGGATACCTTGTTACATTTAATAAGCTGTAATTCCTAATTGAGAGAAGGGTGAGCTGTTATGTTTAGTACCTATGGAATTGTAATGATAAATACTCTAATGGTGAAGTTGGATTTGTCATTACTAGTCTGAAAGTGCCACTTTTATAAAGTTTGGCATTTTCCTGCTTTTAGCCATTTTGTGTCTCTGGTCACTGGCTAGGCTGCGTGACAGTTCACTGTGTATTACTTCTAGACAGCTATGCACAAAAGAAGGCTAGGTGAGACTTTATGCATCTCCCTGGGAGGAAGGAAGGGAGGAGCTGGGCACAGCCTCATACTTACACCTGAATAGGCTGTGCTCTGTCCACATAGAAAGTGCTGCGTACCCTCCTGTAAAGCACCTAGAGCCAGGGCAGAAAGAAAGGACCTCTGTGCACTTCAAAGGTATAACTTGATATAAGTACTGGACCTCTGACCCCGGCAACTGAGTACACTTCTGGAAATGAAACCAACTTGCCAGAAGGAAGAACTGCTGTGCTAAGGACTGCCACCTTCATCCCTTGATCCAGAATATCCCCAAGGGCTAGCTGACTAGACTCCTGTTCTTGGAAGACTCAGGAACATCAAAGTCTTCTATCCTGCTTCTTTGCCTGGTTCATTGAAAGTTGACCCAGGTGCTTACTCCAGTGGAACTGACACATCCTCTGCTGCTAGAGCGGAATTGATGCATTGCTGCTGTTGCGGGATCAGAACCCGTGCATTGCACTTGGAAACAGTGCATCACCATCGGAACTGCCGTATTGGAACCACAGCACCGCCGCCACTGCAGAAGGACGATCGAGGCATATCTTCGACTGCATGGAGAAATCCTGCATTTCGGCTTCAGACCCAAAGCATCTGGGAAGCAGTGCTTTGCCTTCAGAACTGGTGCACAGCCATAATTGCGTGGAGATGCCCAACACAGCTCCTCGACTGCGCGATAGACACCGACGCATCGATTGGCTGCGCCCCCCCATCTCGTTGTTTGCGACCAGAATTAAGGTACTTTTAAGGTTCATTTTAAGCAGTTCAGTAATGAGTCTTACAACACATAGTAGAAAACCACACATTTAGTCACAATAAATCTATTGCTAAGTAGAAGGGTCCATGAAAGAATAACTAGGCTAGGGTTACCTAACACCAAAAAGGACAGGTGAACATTTCAGGAATGTTCTCTAAGCATGGGCAAAAGGGTTTGATTAATGTCCACTGAAGGGGAGGACATGTGCACAGCAATGGGAATGCAGCTCTGATCAAGGGAGTGCTCTGGTCTGGTCTCTCACCAGACAGCTCCAAATTGTCCAGCAGACAAGTGCATCATTAAGAAATGTCAGTAAGGTAGAGGGGAAGAGGGGAATCCACTGAATAGCTCTCAAATCAGAAAAACTCTCTTCCTCACTCCTCCAAGAAAGTCACCTTTTATATTCCATGTATTCCAGTGATGACATCAATTGTCAATCCACTATGGTCCAATTGATATGTGACCATCTGCTCACAAGGTGCAAAATAGTATTTTTCAAATTGTTTCCCAGGTCTGTCATGCGAAACGACTGTCCATTCTGTCCACACTGGTTAGTTGACAAAGAGCCTATTTACTTTGAAGCTCTTCGTGTGTTGAGGTTAAGAGTTTGGGTTCTCATAATTTTATTCGCGAAAAAGTGTCAAGAAAAGTATTTGTTTCCCTTAGGAATGTCATGTTAAAGTACAAGAAAGGTACATTGGTGAGAAACGTATCTAATGTCTTTCTCGCCAAACTATGAAACAGTGAAGATCTAAGAGAAAGAGGTTATGTAATGCATGTAGAATAAACATTTCTTAATTAGTAAATGAGCTCCTAATTAAGTTCAAGTACAACAAAATGTAATCAAGCATGTCATATAATGAAACAATTGTTTCCTTTGTCAATTGTTATTGCCTAAAAATGTTCAACTCTAAATATGGCCTACTTCTACAATTTTCACCAGACAGCTCCAATTCGTTCAGCAGTCAAGGGCATCAACAAAGAACTCCAGTAAAGTAGAAGGAAAGAGGGGAATCATCTGAATATCTCTCAAATGGCCTACTTTCACAATTTCAAAGTGCATACATGCAAACTATTCTTAAAGGTCATTATAAAAATATAATTTTAGGAAATCTCAGACTTGGAATGAAAAATGCCTCCCAAAGATGTCCGTGCTCTGTGGTTTTCTTCGAAGAACAAAATGCCCCGGCAGCATTCCTTGTCTCCCTTTATAGAGAATCCGTGGTTTGGTTACATTAGTATTATTGCCAGTGAGCATGTGCCCATGGCCTGCAATTCTTTGTGAAGAGCTTTAAACTAAGATGCACAGCCTTAATAGGTTTGGGAATTACGACGAAGAAATATACCAACAAATGAGGCATAATATGTTTGTAAGTCAGTATAATTGTACTGTAATCAGTCAACTTCACGAGAATTGGAGAAAGGACGAAGGTACTGAAGAAAGAGAAAGGTTACTAGATCACCCTCTCCAGTAAAATATAGAAGAGCATCAGCAAAACCAATGGGTATTCCCTGTGAAACCTAATAGCTTTACCAAAGGCTCTTTTTTTCCCTAGATGACACTGTGACCATCTTTAAATTCAATGTATTTTCTTTGAAGAAAACTATTCGAAGATGGCCAGCCAGATGTATGCATATGAGCAGCAGTACTCTTTAAAAGTGTTTTTATAATTTAAGAAAATGCCATCAAATATGGCTGCAGGAGTGCTTGAGGATACATGGCCGTCATCTTTTACAAATGTTCTTTTCTTTCAAGAAATATATTCAAAGATGAAGCTAGAGTCATGGATATCTTTGAATGGTTTTTCTCATACTTTAAGGAAATTGATTCAAAGATGGCTGCCAAAAGTATACATACAGCAGTCGTCGTTGAATAAATGTTCTTCTGTTTGAAGAAAAACATTCAAAAACATTCAAAAATGGCTGCTGTGAGTTCATGTTAGTAAAAACATGATATAAGACTCCCTCAACTGTATGATTACTGAGTCAAGCTACAGAGAAAATCTGATTAGTATTTGACCCTTGTTTGGACAGAACTATATTGAAACTAAAATTCTTCAAATATTAGCAACATTTTGTTTGGGACTGTGAGTCTGTAAAATTACAGAATTCAGTTCAACTCAAACAAAGTAAAATTATATATTCGTTGTGTGACATTTTAAAAAATAAAACATCATAGATTTTGACAGACACAAACAAATGTATTTCATCACCAGCTATTACTTTTATCTAAGAAATACAACAGATAGAAAAAGAAAGGCTTGACATACTTGGATCAGACATGATGGAATCTGTTTTCGGCAAAAATTGATCACAGCGAACTCCTTGGTAGCCTTCTTTGCATCTGAGGAAAGGGAGAAAATGGCAGGGAAAATTAGTTCAAATGTAGCTAGTGACAGCTAATATTTTCCATGCCAAACAACACCCACATCTTTAACATTTCAATCATGTCAATGAAGCAACAGTTTTTCCATCGTCTCTACCGTTGATACATTTGACTATTGTGTATATTGATAGAGGGAGAACTATTGGGACTACACATTTGTGCTTGCTCATGTTCTTTGTGATATGTCTGAAAAACCTTTACGTTCAACATTCAATGATATTCTTGGGTTCTAATTGAGATACAAATATATTGTGGTACACATCAAGTAATTAACAGCTAAATCGGAAAATCAAAGATGTTCAAGCAAATCACGCAAAAAAGAGAAGATAAAAAACACCAGACCAAACACAGTTAAAATAGGAATCCTGCGTAGCATGCATTTTTATTTCAGCCTCACCAACATAGTATAGTATTTTTTACCAATTTCTTATTTTTATTTAAAACACAAGAGGTGTAGTACCTAATGTTCCCAAGAAAAGTGACTGTTTTAGCACAGATAACTTTAAATTCAATGTATTTTCTTTGAAGAAAACTATTCGAAGATGGCCATCCAGATACATGCATGTGAGCTCGAGTGACAAATCAAAGGGCAACATTTTCTTTTAAACACAAAAAAGACAACAAAGTAGGGAAAAGGTGGCATCTACTTGCTACTCTGCCATATCTACTTGCACTATACAATCAACGTAAATTCATGTGGAGGTAAATTTGTAAACCAATACTTCCCTATGTATTTTTAACCTGATGATATACTGGTAGTTGATATTTTGGAGTCAATGAATGTGCCCAGTTCAATGTTTTGGAGTAGATATTCTGATATACAATAAAGAAGGAGTTTCCTCTTCATGACCATGCATCCCGACAATCCTGCCTTTTTATGTGGTTAATTCGGTAACCTATACAGATGTTCAACAAAGCTTTATTCAATTCACAATAATGTTCTTAGAAAAGCAACCATTTTCGATTGAATGACAATGGTGCTCAAGTGACAACTCAAGAACCATAGTTTTCTTTTAGACAGAGGAGAGGACAACAAATTAGCTGATTCCAGGCCCGTATTAAGTATTTTTTATGTATTTTTTAGCCCTCTCAGAAAAATATGTTGGATTTTTTAATCTTGCCATTTTAAAGCTGTTGTGCTGAAATATTAGAGGCAAAAATGGGCAATCTTTTATAAAATTTCAATAACATTTAAATGGTTGTGTTAAGGTTCTGTTCTTAGCATGTTAAAGGGGATGGGATAGATTTATTAACTGCCCATATTCAGAACGACAAGTAAGCCCGCCGCAGCCACAGCAGCTTCATTCCCATCCGCATTTCTCATTCCAACAGCAAACGCACCTGCCTTGGTCCTTCTGCCTGTTATTATCCAGATACATCTTTTTGTAATTGGTTTGACTTTGGTAGTAGATCCATTTTAACTACTCTTGCATCTGTCTGTGGCCTGAGGGCCAGCTTGTCTTTCCACATTGTTCTGTATGTGAATCCTTTAATTAACCCAAGAAAAAGCTGCAGGTCAGAAGTGTTCCTCTCAAATATCATTTCTGTCGCTGTTTCACTACAGACTAGTTGCTTGTAGAAAAAAATAGTAATTAATTTAATAGCAAATAGTGTCTTTGAGGCACGTACATTTTATCGTAATAAGTCACTATAATATGGTTTTAGATTGTAAATTCCTTTTGTCAAGCCAGACACTGACAAATTCATCTTCCCAACTCTTTGAGTTAAAAAAACACAGGAGAGCACAATTTGACAACTCAATACTCAATACCAAGAATGCTTTCGTTTGAGTGATAGGAGGAGTGATGGGTTAGAATTGAGACGTTGTCAGAGCGATGAATATCGCCTATGCTTTTTTTTTCTCTTCTTAGAATTTGCCATCGCCAGCCTTGATTGTTAATACATTATATCAAAGATTTTCATATCAAATCTTTAAAATAATATATTGTCATAGGTGTACAGTGAGTTTAACCCCTTGAGTGCCCCGCCCTTTCCCCCTTCTGTGCCGGCCCTTTCATTAGCGGGCGGGGTCCATGACGAGATAGTCTCGTCATGGGCACAGCGCAACCGCGCTCCATGACAAGACCATCTCGTCATGGGCACAGAAGGGGTTAATTACTGGTAAAATGGGATTTAAAGTGTACAGTGCTCTACAAGTGCTTCACGAAGAGATTTAGGAGATAATCAGGATGATCCTAAGACAAATAAGACATATGTGCAAGCAGTGCTTAATTTGAGCGGTTGGTGGAAGGTGGGGCCCTCAAAACTCATTTTTGGGGGCCGACACTTATTTTTCTCACCAGACTTTGACCCAGAGCAAGAGAGAGGAAAACACACAAGGGGGAAAGAAGGAGTAAGAGAAAGGTGGGAAAACCGTGACAAAGAGAGAAAGCAGGGATGAAAAAGACCCTGCAAGAGTGAGATGAAGGATCAGGTGTGTCTGGTTTTGGATTAAAGAAGCATGAGGTAGAATCCAGTGGTGTAACAAAAATTGAAGGAGCCCCCCTGCAAGATACACAGAGGGGCCCCTGCTCTGGATTTAATCTGGAGTTGTCAGGCATGAATACAGTGCTGAGGGGGGCGCCCTGAAGCTCGGGAGCCCCCTGCACCGCGAGGGCTGCGGGAGCCTGTGTTATGCTCCTGGTAGAGTCAATACTACGCAGCCTTGGTATGCGACGGGCTGATATTCGGCAATGCTG
The DNA here is from genome assembly GCF_964204655.1 of Triturus cristatus. Classification (NCBI taxonomy): domain Eukaryota; kingdom Metazoa; phylum Chordata; class Amphibia; order Caudata; family Salamandridae; genus Triturus; species Triturus cristatus. Next base: position 682,538,554 of record NC_140580.1, on the reverse strand, counting down.
GCTGCGGGCTACTGAACAACACTTTGGGCTTGGCACTTATTATTTTACAAATTAAGCACTATGTTCAGGGACTTCACCGCGATAGCTGAGGATTGCTTTAAGCATGACTACAATAGCCTACTTAGATGCTTGTGGATAGCTGCAAATTCCTCATTATGAATGAAGTATAAAAAACACCACCATAAGAAATTTGACTGAGTAAGAGCGCGTACATCGGGCAGTACAGCGAGGTCGCATCTAAGAGTTGTGTGAGGTTCCTGCACTAGCTTCTTTTTTGACCCCTTTCTAAGTCACTGGGTGTGTGGATGCAGGGCAGGTAGGACACAGATAGCTTATTATCATTCCACAATGTGTACAAAGCATCTCCTTCAAGCTGGTTGTGGCATTAATCTTTGCCAGCCTTTACAAACAGTCTAATTAGGCAAATGTGTGTCTTTGGCATATTAAAATCCAATTTACCTTATCACATTGAAGGCGTGCGGGATAATTGAAAGATTCATTTATTCTTCATACTGCAGACATTAATCCTACCTCCCAGAGTGCTCAAACGTACTGTGATATTTAAAGGATTGCTTTGCTCTTCGGGGGTCTCACTTTTATCAAGGATATCAGAAAAGAGGCCCTTCGTGAGTGATTGAGAGAGACCCTCGGAACTCTGCTTTTCTGCGTGAAAGGGAGAGACCTCCCCCCCGTCACCCCCCTCGGGAACCTGTGCAGCCTTTTTGCCAAATGATCAACAGGAGTGTGTGGTCTGGAACCAGGAGGATCTAATGCTGTTTTTTTCACTGACCAACAAACACTTGGCAAAAGGCATCTGAAAGAACACGTGTAAATTACAAATCGTACATTGCTGCGTGCAATCAGAGATGTTTTAAGGCATGGGCAAAGTGGGCTCTGGCCCAGGGCCCCAGCCTTTCAGGGGGCCCCCTGAAAGAGCCAGCTATGTTCTGCAGAGAGTCTTGCCTTCATGACCTTGAATAATGTTTTAACGGATTATTGTAAATAGCGTTTTTCTATCATTCATTTTTAGTGTGTGAGTATTACAGACATTTTGCAGATAAATGTGTTTATATTTCATGCAACATCCATATAAAAAAGTTTCTTTTAGATCAAAACAGGACCTCACTAATGCAAAATGGGAGGGGGTCACAGAGATTATTTGCAGTAATATTGGTGAGCTGCTGCTGTGTTTCAATACTGAAAACAAACATCATTATCCCTAAATATCAGATGTACACACATTTAGAATTTGACCAAAGAGGGCATGAAAGAGCTGAGACTGGATCATAAAATCAAAGCTGGTCCGAACAGGGGCCCCCAAAATATATTTGGCCCAGGGCCCCCAAAATCCTTTAAAGGTCCCTGCGTGCAATAAATTTGCAACTCGTATTTTTTTTTCTCATTGGCCCTCAAAAGCACTGTGCATAGTGTTCTCAGACACCAGTTCTTGTAATTCGCCATCAAATACATTTGTATGCCCTTCTGAGGCCGGTGAACATCACCGTTCTGATAACCCTTCTGATGTTGGTGTACACCGCCATTCTGATGATGGTAAATGATCCCTTTCTGATGCCAGGGACACTCCCCTTCTGATGCACATGAACACTGCCTTTCTTTTGCTACTAAGCACTGTCCTTCTGATGCCAGTAAACACTGCCCTTCTGATGCTGGTGAACACCGTCCTTCTGATGCGAGTGACACTCCCCTTCTGATGCAGGCGCACACTTTCCTTCTGATGCAGGTGACACTCCCCTTGTGATGCAGGTGAACACTTCCCTTTTGATGCAGGTAACACTCCCCTTCTGATGCAGGTGAACACTTCCCTACTGATGCAGGTGAACACTCCCCTTCTGATGCAGGTGACACTCCCCTTCTGATGCAGATTACACCCCACTTCTGATTCAGATGAACACTTTTCTTCTGATGCTGGTGACACTCACCTTCTGATGCAGGTGAACACTCCCCTTCTGATGCAGGTGACACCCCCCTTCTGATGCAGGTAAACACTTTTTCTGATGCAGGTGACACTCCCCTTCTGATGCAGGTGAACATGTCCTTTCTCATGCAGGTAACACTCCCCTTCTGATGGAAGTGACACTTCCGTTCTGATGCAGGTGACACTCTTTCTGATGCGAGTGACACTCCCCTTCTGATGCAGGCTCACACTTCCCTTCTGATGCAGGTGACACTCCCCTTCTGATGCAGGTAACACTCCCCTTCTGATGCAGGTGAACACTTCCCTTCTGATGCAGGTGACACTCCCCTTCTGATGCAGATTACACCCCACTTCTGATTCAGGTGAACATTTTTCTTCTGATGCTGGTGACACTCACCTACTGATGCAGGTGAACTCTTCCCTTCTGATGCAGGTGACACTCTCCTTCTGATGCAGGTGACACCCCCCTTCTGATGCAGGTAAACACTTCCCTTCTGATGAAGGTGACGCTCCCCTTCTGATGCAAGTGAATATGTCCTTTCTCATGCAGGTGACACTCCCCTTCTGATGTAGATGAACACTTCCCATCTGATGCAGGTGACACTCCCCTTCTGATGCAGGTGACACTCCCCTTCTGATGCAGATGAACATGTCCTTTCTCATGCAGGTGATACTACCCTTCTGATGTAGGTGAACACTTCCCTGCTGATGCAGGTGACACTCCCCTTCTGATGCAGGTGAACACTTCCCTTCTGATGCAGGTGAGCACTTCCCTTCTGATGCAAGTGACACTCCCCTTCTGATGCAGGTGAACATGTCCTTTTTCATGCAGGTGACACTCCCCATCTGATTCAGGTGAACACTTCCCTTCTGATGCAGGTGACACTCCCCTTCTGACGCCGGCGATCGCTGTCGTTCTGATACCGGTGAACATTGCCCCTGGGTTGCTGGTGAATGCTGCCTTCCAGATGCCAGTAAATGCTCCCCTTTTGATGCTCACCCATCACCCTTCTGCTACCCTTGTACACTGCCCTTCTCATGATGCCTGTGAACACTGCTCTTCTGAGGCCAGTGAACACTTCTTTCTAAATGCCTCTGAACACTGCCCTGCTAATGCTGGTGAGCACCAATGCCTTTTCTGATGCTGGTGTACACTGCCCTTTTGATGGCGAACGCTTCATTTCTGATGCCTGTGAACACTGCCCTTCTGAGACCAGTAAACGCTGCTCTTCAGAGGCGGTGAATCTTGGCCCCTCCTCTGTTCCCTGCACTGGAAACGTTTATTCTAATGAAGCCAACCTCTGCAAAAGATCCCTCAGTGTGTTGAGGGCCATTCTAGTGAATACCTTCTACTGCCACTGAGCTTACATGAAGATAACTAACAATTCAGGAGTGAATTAAACATATTTGTGCTCATGTAATAGCAGGTCTGCTACAGCACATGGCAGGGCCCTCTACTTCAAGATGGCGGCTCCGCTCACTCAGCAGCCTATTTATGCCACTGTAAAGAAACACCCTGAGCCGGACAGGCATGTCCTCACATTTTCCCTGGGACAGAATCCTCCAACAGTAACTGTTGGGTGCCCTTAGGCGTCAGGGGGTGCGTAGGGTGAATTGGACATCGGGTGTCGTTATTCTCCGCCACCGCAGTTTAACGCTCAAAACAGTGACGCAGCATCTCAATGAGACGTTACTGCATTGTTATCCTATTTGAAACGCTTAGGCGTTCGAGCAGCCCGGGCATCAGTGTTTGGAAAGCCTTCTTTCCAATTCGTGTTTTGTTTGCGTGAGATGGAGCCCTTGTGTCGTTTTTCCCGGTAACAATTTGAGGATGCTTCTTTACACAGCTATTCAATAATCTTTTCAGCTATGAAAGGAAAGCGAGGCTTATATATTTCTGAATATTAAAAGAATGATACGAAAAATATTTAACTACAATTAGCAATAAGAATGCCATTAAAATATATCGTTGTTATTAGTAAAAGTATGGTCACCGTCGTAATTATAACCCGCATTGATAATAGTTAAAGTAAGAATAAGAAAAAAAAGTATTATAATAATACTAATAACATTATTAATAATAATATTATTTAATAATAATAATAACTACTTGGTGGCGGACTTCTTTTTCTTATAATATTAATTGTTATTGTTATCATTATTATTATTATCAAGGACGACGAAGAAGATGATGAAGAAGAAGGACACTTCAACCCAAATTGAGGTAAAAACAAGATCAGATTAATCTTTACTTGCTGCTTCGATGTACAGTGATGATCCTAACACGTTTGGAAACTCTTGCTTAGCCCATATAGGAATCATTCAGATATCATGTTTAGTGGTGCCACCTTGTGGGGCTTTTCATTTTCCCATTTAAGCTGCCGGTATTTTACAAAATCCGACCCAGCAGACACGTATGGAGGAGTCTCTGGTCAGTGAACGGAAAAGATAACTCGCGGTCTCCCGCTGCACGTGACAGCACTGAAAGGATCTGTGTACCGCGAGGAAAATGACAAGTAACACGTTCTGGTGTAAAGGCGACATGAGCCGACAAATCACGGTGAAGAGACTTATCCTTTTGTAAGACGGCGCCAACGACGTTTTCCGATAATGGCACATCCTTAGACAATATCAATGGAAGTAACATAACTGAAACATGACTGAAAAGATGAAAAGAGGTGGGAAGCGCGGGAGGACCCGTTAATGTGTGATCGTGGTTCCTTTAAAAATGTCAGCATCGCAGACCTAAGCGGACTGGACAATACTGGGTTACAGTCATATTAGTTTTGGAACTGTATATGCTACATCCATATCATGCTCTACATCGTCCATATCGAAGGGCCCTGCAGGTCGTTTCCCCCTCCCCTCTCTAACCCAGACTGACGTCAGGCAAACACTGCTCCTTTTACCGTATGTGGCTGCTGTGCCTTAACTGACAGCGCAGTAAGGGGCATATCATCAAGCGGCAGCGATATTTATCGCTGGCCGCAATTAGCGCGCAAAATTTTAACGCCGACTATCGCCGAAATCGATCGCCCGGTTAGCGCACTATTACCAACGCGCATTGCCGAGGTGATAGAAATCCAGGCAAAAGCGGCGGAAAGAGTCAAAATCGCCGGAATTCCAGTGATAGAAAACCCGCGTTAGGGAAAACCTTGTAGATAGGGAGATGTGGACTCAGCATAACAATCCACCTCCCATTATAGATATGGCTTAGTAAGAAAAATAGCAGGCGTTACAAACCGGCGAAATACCCAGTTAGCGCTGATTTTAATATCGCTATGCGTGTTAGCGATACACTTGTAACTAGAGAGAAGCTGGGTTAGCGATAATATCCCATGTTATTTCACAGGACACGCCTCCCTTGCATCTCATTAGCGATGCAAGGCGATGCGATGTTGAAGCCAGCGCTAATCCCATTAAACACGCGTTAGCGTGCTCTTGTAAATAAAGCAATATTTTTATCGTAGCATTTCGTCCGAAAACGGACGCAAACGCGGCGATAAAAATATCGCTAGCCCTTGATAATATACCCCTTAATGAGCACCCAAGGGCATGGTGCAATGTGTGCAATTGACTGCAATACTGTAAATAGAGGACTAGATTTGGAAAATCTTCCATTTTCGGCAAGATGTTAACCTCCAGAACTGAAGATTTAGGTGGAATTTCCACATTCAGGCTACTGTGATATTGGAGAGAATTCCACTGGTGGGTTCTCCGTGGGATCCACAATTTAGAGTATTTTTCTTTCTTGTCCAGCTGTAAATCAGGCCTGGAGAGTGAAAGGAAGTTAAGGACTGCTGGCTAGCCAAACACTCAAATTACGAAATGAAGGCTCAAAACGCTGGATGCCTACACTATGATGGAAAGCAAGAAGAAACAGCCAGTATTCGAGGATAAGGATTCCACTCAGGACAGATGGAGGACAGGTTTTTGTTGTTGGTAGTTTTATATAGCGCTTACTTGACCCGAAGGTATCAGAGCGCTTTACATTAGCATCAGTTGCATTACAGACGGACACGTTAATTTCGGTAGGCACAGGGAGATTAAGTGATTTGCCCAGGATCACAGGATGTTGAGCTTTCCTGCTGAGACTCGAGGTCAACCACTCTAGCCCTAAGGCCACATCCTCTCCCCAGAGAGATAATACGATGCAATACAAAATAAATATGTCAAGTCATTATCATAAATGTTTTAAACGAAGAGCAAAAAATAAATAGGCCTGATAGGAGCCACTGATATTAAAATATCCTTAGAACTTTGGAATGTTTAGAGCACCTACGAAGATAATGAAGTGGCTTAGGCCAATAATGGCTGGTACAGACCTTCTGCTCTAACTTTACAAATGTTTGTCTTTAGATGCCTCCCTTTTTAATTTATACCATTCTAGACTTAGCGGGTGGAATGCTGTAACAGCATATAACCCTTTTGCGTCAAGCAATAATGAGTGTTAAAGGCTCTCACCTTCGCTATATGCCCTGACTTGCGGCTCAGGCTATAGTTCAATTATGGGGACTTTAACAACCATTAGTGTCCTTGGGAGTGAGCTATAACACTTAATTAAAACGATAGAACGCAGGAGTGATGAAATAGTGATTTAGTGCAAAGTATGTTTTCGGTACTTTAAAAAGGAAATACTAAATTGAACTTCCCATCTGGCTTTGAAACACTAAGGGGTATATTTACAAGAACGTGTGATACCTGCCGCAAGAGTAGCTTAATGCAACTCTCAACATCGCAGCCCATCGCGGGAAAATTACGCCATGCCAACCAAGTATTCACAACGCGGCGGTAGCATGTGATAGTCACCAGATAATGCGTCAAATGTCAGTGTTAAAATCAACTCCACGCCGCAAAAATGCGAAATGCGAACGCAAAAAATCATTCGAAAGGCCAATCGCGGTACAAAAATAAGCGAAAACCAGCCACAGGCCTGCAAATCCCACGCGTCTGGCGGGAAAATGCACTATGAAAGAAAGAAAAAAATCCACCAAAACCAATTCAAACTGCGTAGCACCATGGATGCATCCGGACCGAGTGCAGAGGACAAGCCAAACTCCACAAGCCCCACGGAGGACCAGCATGAAACCCCGTGTTCGGGAAAGGGCAAGGAGAAGAGGAAGAGGAAGACAGGGTTCAGTCCACAGGAAGACCAGATCATCATCACATAGGTGATAGAACACTATCAACAACTGTTCATCACCTCCACTACGGCACTGGCAACCCAAACGGAAATATGGCAGTCCATCGTCACCAACGTCAATGCAGTCGGAGTGTCGAGGAGGTCAATGGAGGAGGTCAAGAGGCACTGGCATGAAGTGCACAGCCAAACGAAGGAAAAACCCGCCGCCAACAGGAAGGCAGCAACAACGACTAGAGGTGGGAGTCCTGCAACACAGGAGGAGCTGGATGATCTGGAGGAAATGGTGGCCATAGTCAGCAGTGTGGAGACGGTGGCAGGATTTGGGGGCCTGGACACAGCTCGATACAACCTGACCCAACAGCAACAGGGTGAGTAACGACCAGGGACTGGGGGGATGGGGGGAGATGGGCAAAATGGCACACATGCACAATTATGTGTAGTACACTGCACACCCCCAATGATCATGGAACATGTCCCTGATAGCCTTGGCACACTGCAGCACACATAGAAACACCACGTTGACCCCTGTCCACAATGTGCACAAAGGGGGCCCCCTCCCTAGCACCAATATCACAACCTACCCATGCACATGTGCTGAATCCAGCAAAGCAGCGGCTCTGTGAGGCACACTGACTTCGCAAGTGACACTGCATGCCCAATAGCATGGCAGCAGCCAAAGAACCTGACATGGCCCACAAATCGACATGGAGGTGGCCCAGTGCAGATCACATCCGTAAAGGAGCAGGTCACACTCTGACATATCCACGTGCACCCACAACCAATACCGTACAATACAAGCAGCAGACGAACAATGCACCAGGCCACAAAATCTGTCCGAGAGCACATATGGCCCAAGTCAAAAACAGTCAGCCCCAGAAAAGCACACAATTCAAAGGCACCCCGTCTCAAAGGGAGAAGGGTACACAAAATCAGAGCTGCAGGGTCAACTCCCCTATAATGCAGCACCACCACATAGCAATCACAGAACATCAGCAATGACGGCAATATGGTACAAAGTGCAACATCAACACCACAGGACAGAGCTCAAAACAGGTTCCACTCGTGCGCATCAACTGTCCACTCACATCTGGCATTGCCTGACACTGTGTGATGATAATGTACGGGTACTACCACGCATCCGTCATGGAGTCGAAAAACACACTGACTGCCATCAAATAGCCAGCTCCACCAAAACAGTCCCAATGTACATTGGCATGCAGTCTGAATGTAAACATCTGCAAATCTTCAACATACATATGAAACTCTGTTCACCTGCATCTCCCCTTTACATTGCGGAGGGACAAGCAACACCTCCTGCAGAGCACACCACACTTCTCATCATTGATGAGGAAGAGGACAACCTGCACATATGTCAAGACACCCTCCAATGGATAATGGATAGTCTCCGCACCCAATCCCCAGGAGCAGGGCAGGCCAGCTGCCTCGAGGTGACGCCACCACCTGCACAGACCACACAGCAGGAAACACACACCACCACAGCTGGCTCCCAGGACCCCCCCAACCAAGACATGGCAGTCCAACAGCGTGTGTGGGGTTGCCAGGTGGAGTTGGATGATCAGCTGCGGGTGGGTTTCAAACTTGTGGCAGCCAAACTTGATGCCATACGTGGGTGTCTGAGTCCCATCAGGGACCACGTACAGTCCCTATTGGACACACCCTGTGTGCCCCATGCTCCACCACAGACCTTGGCTGACCTCGCTGGGGCCATTAATCGGCTACAAGAACTGTCTGGTCAGACAGGCACCAGCGATGACAGCACAGAGTTGGCACAGATGCGGAGGTCAATAGAGACCCTGGAGCAGATGCAGGCTGGAAGTATGGCTGCCAGGGCTGGACACCAGCGAGTAGAAGCTGGGAACTTCATTGCCCTGCAGTTCATCATCTTGCCATTGCTGCCACTGACCCTGTCCCAGATGACTGCAGCGGGAACATCGACACACACAGCTCCGACCCCTGATGTGCCAGTGGCACACAGTGATGCAGCCCCATCACCTTCGCAGTCTGATGTGTCAGTGGCACACAGTGATGCAGCCATTACCCCGCCACACACACCGGACACACCGGACATAGAACCCATATCAGGGTAGTAAGATGGGGATGGTAATTACTGTGTGAGGAAGGAGGCAGTAGCATCCATCAGTGCCATATGGCTTGTCCCTGCTTGGTTCTGACGTATGCATCATGCCCTAGGACAATACCTCCCACTGACCCCCGGAACACTCTGCAACATTCTCCCGGACCCCGACACGGACTGCCATATCTTCACTGCTGGACAATTACACAGCAATCCTGCTGCGGACTGCACTCCCCCTCTTCCCAATCACTTTTTAATCCCCAAAGGACTCAGTTTGGCCCACCAGTGGGCTTCCATGTAATGTGGGCTTGGATGGCCATGTACAGCTCCAGCTCTGTCAATCACCTGAATGTGAATAAAACATTCTAAATCACACAGATGTGTCATGACTATGTTCACTCACATATGGAAGTATGGCTGGATGTAGGCAAAATGACTGAACATGAAGGTACACCCTGGTAACTGACATCTATGCGCATGTGTCTCCCTGAGACACATGGCCAATTGGATGACTGTGAAGGTGAGTACTAACTGTGTCCCCATTGCACATCAACAACAATTTCATGACCCCCCAGCGTAGGCACACGTCCATGTATTGAATAGGGCTGTGTGTAGGAATGACCAAATCCGTAGCAGGGCCAGAAGTGGTGTCCTACATCACATGTGACAACCGAACATTACGTCGCATACCTACCCACACACATCTGTGTGGACACGTCTTGTTACAATTCATAACATTGCTCCACATGGTCTGAGTTTGGACACCATACTCACATTGCTGAAGTCACGTAAGTGCACAGTTCGACCAGCAACTATCCCAAAACAATGTCTGGCTCACAGAGGTGGAGCTTGCAAAAGGGAGACACCCCCATTGTACATGCGTCAATCAGTTCCTCCGTGTAGGGACGATGCTCATTGTGGCACACAAGTGGACAATGTAATCAACACTCATCATAGTTAGACACCAGTGGAGTTGCATAGACTTTATTGTCATGTACGTGTCAGTACAGACGAGGCAACGGCCACAACAGGCAGGGACATGCTTAAGACACTTACACGTAGCATGGGAACATGTCGAGGTTCAGAAAATGGTGAGGCAAAAATGGACAACAATCATCACGGTATCAACCCACCTTGCCGTGCTGGACGAGTCATGTGTTGTTTGCCGTCTGCCCATTGCCCCATGTGAAGGGTCACGACTCACTGCCCATGAAATATGCATAGTGCTCTGCCACCGGAGTGCACCGATTGTCTGCTCTGCTGACAGTGATTAGGTGAAAGGGTCCGATAGGTTCACATGTCGTGCTACATTGCCATTTGTGTACTCTCCCCCCAGCAGCGTGTCCGAATTGGTAACATTGCCAAAAGACGCTGTGTTGCCCAACCATGGACCTGCATAATCTTGCACAAGTGTGTGTACATGCGCGTAGTTCCACGCACATGCATCCAGAGTCCTGACGAAGGCAGACATGTCCTCTGTTGTGGTGGGATATGTGAGCATTCCCCACGATGCAACAAGTTATTGGGATCTGTGCTGTGGGTGACAATCCGATGGGGCTGTAGGAACGTAGTTACTCGTCCATGAATGCCCGTGCAGCTTCATGTGCAATGTGTTCCAATAGTACATCATTGTCGTGTTGAAGCAACACCAGGGTGAGCCAATCCATTAACTGGTCCAGGCAGGTGTGCCCAGCCCATGCCGTTTCACCAATCCGCAACACAGCCCAATAGGGGAGCGCCTCAATGTGGTCACTGCACACGAGGAATTGTGCAATCTCCCGTCCACAACTGCCAATACATACGCAGTATGTCAAGGCATCCCATGCACGGCTGTCTCGGTTACACTCCTGTTTGTGATCCAACAGGGGGCGCACACACAAGTCATAGTCCAATTCATCTACGGTTGTGTTGGATAGGCAGACATCCATGGGACACTCGAATGTGCATGTTCGGCAGTGGGAGCAGGGCTTGATGCAGGTGACGTAGGCAAGGTGGAAGCTCAGCCGGTAACTGATCCGCAGCACTGCCAGTGGCAGTACGCCAAGTAATTGCAGCATACGTGCACGGTACTGTTCCACGTGACGGGGGTTGTGCATGTGCCCAGGATGGCCTGCCATTGTGTTGGTTCGTCTCGTGGAACCGGCACTCTTCTGAAGTGCGGCAGTTGTGAGGAGGATATGCCACAGCTCTGAGCAATGATTCGAATGTGTGTGCAACATTGGGGAGAATGGGTTGCTGTTTCCGTGAGTGTCAAGGGCATCCCATGCGGGGGTACCTCAGGCAGGGGCTTCTGTGTGTGGCGTGTGGATAAGTTGGATAGTTCATTTGCGCAATGTGTGGTGTGGCAGTCGTCCCCATCTGCCATGGCATCTCTCTCCAGGTGTTCCAGCTGCGTTCAGGACCAAGGTCAGAGGTGCAGGTGTCCTCCTGCCTTCTGCATTGGAACAAAGAAGCTTTTATCCCTAATGTTTGTCTGACTACTATTTGCGTTTTCGGAATGTGATGTGGCTTTGGTGCTGAGATTGAGACAAGGCCTTGGGCTCATGGTGTAACGATGGCGATACACACACACATGTTGGCATGTGGAGCCAGGTGCCCGAGAGGCCTTGCGCTGCTTGTGCAATCTCAATCCGTCTCTCTTCCTCGCTCTCTCCCTCTCTTTCCTTTGTTGGGCGCATGGCACACCTTCTTCTCTTGGATTTTGTCTTCCAGGTTGTGTCCTACAGATTGTCCAGTGAGGACCCGCTAGGACTCATCCGAATGGTTGTTTTGGCTTTAGTTTGAATGGTGTTTTGTGTTGGTGATTGCATTGCTGTATGACTGATTCTCCATTTTCTGGCCCCGCATGTATGTTGATTTTCCTGCTTGTGCGACATCAGGCAAAACATTTTGTTTTGAGTTTCGTAGTGTTGGTGTGCAGTTTCTTTGTCCAGGGTTAGGGGTGGGCCTGGGGGGGTTGAGCGCCTGGGTTTGGTGTTGGTGGGTGTTGTGGCCCTCTTGGGTGTCCGTGCTGCATGGGCAGTTGCTCAGGGGCATCTGTTGTTCTTCATGTGTGTCTATGGGCTGTGCTCCCTTGTCTGGGCCAGGTTGTGATCTGACTTTGCACCAGGTCAGAGCAGGTGTTAATTTCATGGTGCTAACACGTCTTGTGTTCTTATCGCAGAGATGGCTGGTCATTGAGAATGTTGCGGAGTGATGTTGTCGCTGCATTTTGCTCTGGAACGCCTACTCTGCATCTCATTAGCGATAGTTGCCGGGGTAATCCGTGACGATGTTTGTTGCGGATGCTAACGCCGGAAAAGGGGTGCTGTAGGCTGTTTGCACCGGCTTGTGAATGGGGGTAAATTTATCATGACTTTGGCTGCGGTAAAGTGCCATTAACTCGGACATAGCTCCTTGAGAATATGGCCCTAATATTTATAAGATGTAAAAGAAAGGTGAGATCCTACTAAACTGGCCCAAGATGGACACATTAACAAGGTTATCCTCTTTCTCGTGATGCTTTTGCCGCAGTTCAGAAATGAAGAATGTGGCAAGGGGCCAGTGGTATGAATCCAGACACTTGGGCAAGAATAACCACCTGGAATTGACCCATCCCCACTTTAGAAAATAATGAAAGATTGACAACAGCAAAAAACGTATGTTCCCATCACCCGACTGCACAGTGATCCTTCAACAGTAAACCTGGGGAAATCTGCCCCCCCCTATTTATCATTGTACAAAGCTCTTTTGCTTCATAGCTGGGTTTGGGCTATACAAGTAGCAAACATAAATACATACTTTTATAAAGACATCTTTGTCTATCTTTCCTTTCCAACAACCACATATAGACATGCACGTATACAAAAGCCTAGTGTATCTTGTGAGCATGTGTGCATATGCATACTGGCGTGTGTACTGTATACTGCTACTAGGCAGGTGGTGTGGTTTAGTAGATAAGTTACTTATTTTGGGACATTGATAACTGGGCTCAAATCCTTACTTCAACATATTTTCAAACGTTACTTGACTGGTACAATCATTTGATCTCCTTGTGTCTTAATTAGTAAAGATGTGTATTATGAAAAAGTGCCAATATATGGTAAGTAGATGTAATTAATGTACCAGTATCATATTGTCTCAATCACTTTCACCACAGACCTATTCAACAATCGCTTGACCTATGACCAGATGTTCTGATTTATGTACAAGCATAGCCAAATGCTTAGATGAGTACAAAGATACAGTACCTGGTAAAAAGAGACTGAGTGTGGATGCACCCCTTCCCAGCACTTAGTATGTAAAAAAATAACTTCATGGCCCCAAAGGTTTCTTTGGTGCTAGCAGCCAACACTGCTGAATGCCTGTTTGTTGAATACAGCAGGTGGCTACTTTAACCTACTTTTGATGGTTCTTTTTCATTCCTGCTCTTTCCCATTTTCACACCTTTCTCACTTTATGTTTTTCATTCTTTGTACAATACTCCTTCCTGAAGGAGTGAATCACCATCTTTTGTTTTGGCAATGGCAGCTCCTCCGCTAAGGTGCAGGAGCATTCCCACACTGATTTTCAGCAGTGGAAGGAAAAATAAAATGGTAATAGCTGAAAGGTATTATCATTTTATTTTTTCCTATTGCAGGCAGGCATCTTTGCCATGTGGGGCTGCTCCTCTGATAGAGGAGTGGAGAGGAGGATTGGTTTGTACTCCCTAAAGTGCGCATGAATGTTTCGTCGGACCTCTGGGGCCAACCAAACATTCATGCACACTTCGCATCTTCTCCACCCAGGCTGCATTACAACCTGGGTGGAGAACATGCCCAGGCTTCCTTATCCTATCTGCATGCCGTAGTTTGGCGCTCAGACTAAACACAACACTGCAGTGCAGCATTGTGATTGGCTATGGGTAGCTTCAGCCTGGGTGCTTCTGATGCCTTGTTTCGGCCAACAGAGGAGAGGCGTGGCAAGGGATGACGTGAGGGAGGACGCATCAAGAAGATAAGTTGAATTTAATTTACATTTACTTAGTTACACCTCGTCCCGTCCCCCTTGCCCACGTCCCCCCGCCTCCCCTCCCACCCATTTACCCTCGCCACCACCGATCCGTGCCGGCTGCCACTGTGTTTTAGACCCTTTTGTGTCGATAGAATTAAAGGGACAGAAAGCTGTGGCACACCCCCACACCCCAAAAAAGGTTTGAAAAATTCGAAATGGTCCTTCATGTCTCTGAATAGTTGATATTCTCAAATGATATCATAGGACCATCTATTTTACTTGTGTCGCACCTGCAGAAAATACCAGTCTGCACTACATTGTTAGCATCTGCAGTATTTTTTTTTTTCAAAAAGCGAGCAATCAGTCATTCGAGTTTTGTATCACAAGCCGCCAATTGCTCAGAAAATCAGAAATCAGTATCATCCACATTCGACTCTCAAAGTATGATGAATGATTTACGCAAGGGAAAAATGAAAAAAGGCAACCATTACGTGTGACTTATTATATGTCATCTGTGAGAAAGCATGTGAATCACTTGAAAGTGATGCCAGGATGGAAACACTGAAACAGCAAGAGTACAAATTCAAGCTAGGCCTGCCTCTTGAGAGTCACAGATGAAAAATGACACCAACTGTTTATAGTCAGGGTGGGAATTGCTGCCTGAACCGTACACGTCATGACTTATTTCAAGGGATCTTCATGAGGTTAGTGTTTTAAGTTAAAGGATCAAAAAGAAAGGATTCAAGCAACTCTTGCCTGCCTTTCTGTTTTATCTACCTTTCATGCTGCTTTCATATTATCCTTGTCCTATCAATAGTGTCTCCACCTGAACAGGCTTCTTTTCGCTCTGAACTATTTTTATCTGTAGGGTTTTTCTTGGAATGCACTATTTTTGAACACATCAATTCTGAATTCCCTCTGCTGAGAGGAGAGTTATTGGGCTTCTCAGAACTTGCGTCATTTCCTGTTTCCCTTAGACCTATGCTGATCGTGTGGTTTTCTCTCATGGGATAGTCGGCAATACCTCGTGAAACTTTGAAGTGTGCCAAGTGGGGTTGAAGTTTCCCTCTTGCCGTCAAGTCGGATCGAAACGTCGATGCTATCCCCCATCAGACCTGGACCTTTAATCCCATGTTGCCCTCTTCCCTATTACAGGAGATGCATTTCCTTACTTTCTTTGAATTATGTGAATTGAGTATATACATATTACATTTTGTTTGGCCAGGCTATGAAGACTGTGTATTTGTTTGCAGTCTTATGTACAGTTTTGTAAATATATGCCCCTTGATTTCATATGGGAACTCCCTTCCCCTCTGAATTTCCTTTCAATTCTTTACACTTGAGCACCCCTTGCACGTTCCTTTTGGAGCAACCCCTTATCTATTCATCTTTGACTTGACTTTTCAAGTTTTTTCTGATATTCTTGGTTAATTAAATTGAATAAATACATGTCCTTTTTTTAAATCATTGGTTGTTGCACATCCTACATCTCTATATGAAATTGGGTTCATGTTATCGCAAGCTGACTTATTAGATGCTCTAACTAAGTTGAATAATTATTGTTGCAATAAGTGATTATCCTTAAGAGATCGATCCAGGACCATTGTTTTTCATACCAATCAACAACCAGGTCCTAAGGGCTCTTTTGTTGGGTTACCCCATTGATTATAATGGTTAAGTGGGGTGTCCTGGCAACATTCGCCTGATTAACCTGATTTCTTTTATGTTTAAAAAACAGGTAATTACCTTAAATGTATGCATCGAACATTGAGAATTCCCTGAAGTTTTTTTGGGTGATACATGCAGGTTTGAAGGAGCTGTTAAAAAGTCGAAGTTTGCCCATTGTTTTAATCTCAAGAAAATAAAGCTACAAATGGGTCTTAAATAAGGAGGATATTTGGTGTAGCTTTGGAGATACAGTGAATAGTTCAGAAAATAAAGACCTTGACAATCGAACTGGAGAGGAAGGGGGCCAGGAGAAACGTGAAATGCACTTCCAGTGATTATGCCAATAGCTCGATTTGTTGCAATACCATCACCCCAGTGTTCTTTGCGTGGAAGAGGTTGAAGTGCAAGGTCAAGACCTGTCAATTTATGTGATTTGTCTTTTGAGATATTAAATGTTTTGGAATTTTATCACCCATATATTCTCCGAGGATGGGGCCCTGTTATATCGGATTTTCAGTTTTATTTTTAAAGCATGCATTTATTACTTCCACTTTTATTAATGATGTGTGCACGAGTCAATGAATATGTTGTGATTGATGGCTCAACGATTTAAATTAAATAAAAATCAGAAAGTGGCATACTTCTCAATAAAAAGGGGAAACGGGAAAGGCAATAATTCAGTTTGTATAGACAGGATTTAT
Source organism: Triturus cristatus (assembly GCF_964204655.1). Taxonomy (NCBI): domain Eukaryota; kingdom Metazoa; phylum Chordata; class Amphibia; order Caudata; family Salamandridae; genus Triturus; species Triturus cristatus. Next base: position 682,522,040 of record NC_140580.1, on the reverse strand, counting down.
TATAATACTCAAATCTGTTCAATTCAAATGAAAATTGGCCATTTTATTATCTTCCCCTAGCAGTTTGAAATCATGAATATTGGATTTTTATAATGAGCAAACAATGTATGATATAATTCCCAGTAAAAACATGACAGAATAGTCCATTTAAAAGGCAACGTTTCCAGGCAAGAAGTATTTTTTGTCACGATGAAAGACTTGCTGGATTTTGCCTTTTTGCTAAAATGCTGCAAAAAAAGAAGCCCAGCAAGCAGTTGTGGTACAGAAAGCAAGCGAATGAACAGTTTCCAGTTCCTTTAACCAAGGTGCCAGATTGTGAGTTGCTGGGTTTATGCACGTCGTCGCCATTGTATAGGTATATTTAGGAGTAGTCATTTCATGGACACATAATTAGCAATTTTGTCATGGTAATAATATGCTCGCTGTTTGATATGACAGCACATTTTCAGGTAATGAACACTTACAAGAGTTCTGCTGATAGATACATGGGAAAGCCTGTTTAGTTTCAGCAGTTCTGTGACTGCTAATGACTACCGAGTCAAAGAAAGATGTACAGTCTTGGAATGCTTCCCCAGCATAGGTGAGACAAAGCTTGTAATGCTTTGCCTCATCTCCTACGCCATTTTCTATCTTTATTCTTCACAAAGGTGAGTGAGTAACAGAAATGACTTCTGAGATCACAGTCGACCTAAAGCTATTTCTGTGTTTTAGGTGAAGCAAATGCAACTCATATTCAAATGAGATGTGAGAAAATCCGAACAGTGTATGCTTTCATATTTTTTTCTTCATTTGTAAAACTTGGGGCAAAGTTATGAAATTTACGGTGGAGGGCAGTGCAGCTAGTCACCTTACTGCGCTGGCCTGCATCGCAGCAAAAGGGCTGGAATGCGCCGTATTTAAGCGGCACAACACATTCCTGTCCTTTCCCCTGCACTGGCGCCGCTTCGGCAGCCTAGCTCCAGCATAGGCACCCTTGCACCGTATGCAAGGTTGCCTGTGGTGGAGGCAGGATTTTTTTGTGCAGGAAAGGGCACCTTTATGCACAAAACCAATTCATAGAGGTTTGTTCCACTCTCTATGTGTGCTGGAGAATGCAGCACAATTAGAAAGAGGAAAAACAAGGAGCAATACAGCTATTTCTCCTCGTTACGTCTCACCCGGAGAAGCATATAGTTTTGGCGCATTTACAGATTTGCCAGGTTTGGTAAATCTGGGAATGCATCAAAAACGATGGGAGTTGCCACGCAATGCCCATGGAATGCCTCCCTTGTGCAGAGTACGGCAACACAGCGATCTGCGCTGCCTTTCCTTGCTCCAGATTTATGAAGCCATTCAAAGCCACACAGTGTGGCTTTGAATGGCTTCATAACTCAGTCTCAGAGGACTGTACCCCTCTGCATGGTGCAAACGTGACACAAACCTAATATGCCCCTTAGTTTTGAGCTCTGCTCCAGCATGAAAATAGCTAACAGGCCTTAGCCGATGAATGCCGAAAAATTGGCATGATTTGCTGTCTTTAGTTCTGCTCCCTGTGCTGTGAGTTTGAGTTTCTTTATAGGTGCTTGCAACAAAATAAGCTGCCTTTTACTCCAGGAAGGTTTATACATGAATATATAAAATGTACAGCTACTACAGGAGGAGGTTAAGATTAAAATTGCGATTAAGATTACGACGTATAGTGCAACACTGCTGTGACCTGTTCTTGTGCTGTTGGGCCTCACAGCTGTCTATGAGTCTGACGTGGCCTTTTGTGAAATATGTTAGACTTCCTCTGCCTGCACAGCGGTTTCAGATAGTGCTCTTGCCAGGCTTTCTAAAAGACATAGCTACCTCAAACTTCAAAGGCAACAAACACAACAGACATGAAGAAGGAAGGGGGCTTGGATTGAAATACTTTAGTTTGAATGAAAAGAGTCAAACTATGCATTAGAACGGCCTTGCCAGACTTAATGAGTCCTCTGCTTAGCAAGTCCCCCTGAGGTAGTGTTGACGAATTTTGTGGGAATGTTTTTCAAGGGGATTGGGCTAGTCCTGTCATTAACAGTTAGAATTAGGGAAGACAGGGAATCCTCGTAGCACTAGGTAGGCTGGGTGCTGAAAATTTACTCTTGACAGCCTGTAAGGTACGATGTGAAATGTCCTGTTCACCTGAAAAAAACTAATATTAATCTTTTCTTTCCAGTGTGTCGAAGAATATAATATGCCTTCATGGTTATGTGATGCCCCTCAACCATTATGATGGGATGACAAAGTGGCCTAGTGCTTAATTTGTGCGGGTGCTTTCTGGTGCTCAGCACCGGCACTTAATTAGTTTCCGGTGCTAGGCACCGGCACCTAATTGTCAACACCATACTTGGAGCAGTCCACCACATGGTGGTGCTGCTCATTTAATTTAGAGATGAGCAGAACAAGGGTAGTTTAAGACTACAATATACATTAAAATTGCTAATTCCTGCCTCCCCAGCCATTCCTTTAGTTATGGGGACCTGGAATAATCTGAACTGTCACATTTACATGCGAGAGAGATGGTTAGTAGTTGTTTTGGAAGCAATGACAAGGGTGATGGGTGGTGCAAGCTGAAGTGGCCTCATGGTCAGAGTCCTGGCACTTAACATTTTACAAATTGAGCACTGCAAAGTGCCATGGACCTCGGACTGGAATGTCTGAAGATTGCTACAACTTTGAAAACCTTAGAACTAGGAGGATTCCCTGTCTTCTGTAATTCTAACTGATACTGACAGTTACAAGTGAATTGTGGTTCAGAGAAGTTGAAAAAGTTTGTCAATGTGGTAATTTATAATGCAAGCACACTATATAACATTTGTTAGAGTTAGGAATATTCCACTGAAGGGTTGCACAAGTGTGCTAAAAGTATGCTCTCATTCAATCTGACTGCTCAAGAATTTTTGCTACTCATTACATATTTGTCTTTTTGATTTTGCCTCCTTCTCTTTGGGGAGAAATGTGGCATTGGAAGCATCATTAGATCCCTTTCACACACTAAACCATGTCCTTTCTAATGTTAGATTGACCTGCTTGGTAGATATGGTCATTTGTAAATCTTTGCCTATTTCAAGTTTATGATTTAGTTTTAAACTTCGAGAGCTTCATCAAAAACGTGTGGAGAGACACCTTAGTTTTTAGTGAATATTTGTCCCTAAAGCAGTTGTTGATCATAACACAAAAGTTATCCCTTGTGTAGAAGAATGAAGAACATACACCTTTCAAGGTTCTAAAGTTGCAAACATTGCCCATTTTCTCAAACACAATTAGAAATCCATAAAACTGCCTGACTAGTATGCTTCTTTCTTGTTTTAATGATTTTATGTGTGTGTGCAGTTCATGATGTGAATTTTGCAGCTTATAATTGTTCAGCTGTTTACAAACACAGCTCAGTTTTCCTTTCTGTCTTACTGAAGTATCTGGGATAATTTTTTATTCATTTATTTGAAGATGTATAAAACTATCTGCCGGAGATCTGTGGTCATTCAAGAGCTAATCAGGATGTAAAAAAGTCAAAGACATTCTAGCAATATCCTAAAATCATTCAACGAGTGGGCTAGCACCTGAGGAGGAATTTGGGGATTCTGGTTGCGGATTTTTAAACAACGTTCAAAATAGGACTTCCAAAGCAGTTGGTAGTGGGAAAGAAGACATGAAGGAAATGTAGACAATAAGGGTAGGAAGGAATGGAGGAGATTTGATAACTGGTGTGCAGCAAGGAGAGGGAGAAGAACCAAGGGAAATGTGAAAATATTGCTAGAACAATTTAATTAGATGAGACAAGATTTGGACTGAATTACTAAACATGGGGAGATCATTGAGTCTAAAATGTTGTTCAATGGATGACTGCACATGGGCATAGGATACTCAAGCATAACCATCACCCACAGAAATTAAAACTTAATTTCTCAGAACAATTGTTAGAGAATCTAAATTTTTAACAGAAGCAGGGCATTAACATGAAGCATTTCTATCAGGTATAAGAAAACCTGTTCATTTGAGAAATGGGAAAATAAATGAAGACTGTTTCCTTCAGTGGAGGCTCCTCCGATAAGGCAGAGGAGCACCACCCCACTGCGACGCAGCAGTGAAATAAAGGAAACATAAAATGATAATAACTCGATGTTATTAGCATTTTATGTTCTACTGCTGTGGCAGCTTTGTGGGCGGGACAGGGCCAGGCTGCTAACACAGGAGGAGGAGTGGTTTGCCCACTCCAAGTGCGCATGACTGTTTGGCCGGCCGCCTCGGGCCGGCCAAACATGCATGCGCACTTTGCATGTTCTCCACCCATGCTGCATTACAGCCTGGTTGGAGAACATGCACAGGCTCCGACTGCCTACCTGAGCGCCGAACCATGGAGCTCAGACCAACCACAATGCTGCATTTCAGCATTGTGATTGGCTTAGAGGAGCCGATCACAACACTGCATTGCAGCGTTATCATTGGCTATGGGGAGCCTGGTGTTTTCTCCTTCCTGTTCAGACCACGAGAGACAACAAGGGATGTGGAGTAGATACGCGGCAAGCAGTTAAGCTTTTTCTTTTCTTTTTTTACACCCACTCACCTTCCACCCCTGCCACCGGTTTCCTGCAAATTTTGAAAAATGCATACACATTGAATTAAAGACCTAATTGTTTTTAATACCTCATTTATAGGTTCTTTATTGTGTGATGTGCACCTTGAAACTGAATATTATAAAAATGACTACATAATAGAAAGTAGAGTAACACATAATGTAGCACCAAAGGAAAGACCCCCCAATTAATCTCCTTTGTCTTGGGCTGCTTTGCAGCGGGTTATTTGTCTGACTCCAGTCTGCAGACGACAGTCAGATGCGATCAATTTAGAGGAAAAAGCTCAGGATCCTCAAAGAATGGCAAGCTGCTTGAAAGATGTCCAGCACTGGATAAAGGTCAATTGACGCTGTCTTAATGGCCCATATAATAAGATCTTGCTCCAGGGCGCATTTTATCATTCACCCTTCCCTTTTATTTTGTTAGATACAATGAGCCCTATAACAAATCTAATACCATATTCGAACAACCTATGTGAATTCCTTGACAGCGTCCTTTATTTCACACTGCAAATCAATGGAGACACTAAGAATGTTCATTCAAAACAACATGATGGACACCGCCAATGCTTATCTCCTATGAAATAGCTTTGGGTTTCATAGCGGACACACCAGGCTACACCATCTCTAAGCTATCTACACAAGGCTAACCAAAAATGCCCTCACTAAATCCAGAGTGCCCTGTTGGCAAAGAGCACACTCACCCTATCACACCTGCCTTCAAAATACTGAACTGTACACATAAACATGGCATTACCATGGCCTAGACAAGCTCTGATGGTGGCTGACACTACTGTTCTAAAGCAGTCAATGCATAATCCACAGTAGGGCATTTTGAAAGATAAGCAGGCTTTCACTACTTGATTAACCTACAGTTTTATAGACAATCAATATCTGATAGGAAATGGGCAAGAGTCCATGTAAGTGGACTAAAAGCTACTGTTTCAGATTCCATTTTGGGCTCCTATTACCATTACCTTCTTCTTGTCTATTACTAATTTAAGCCAGCTTTTATATATCCATTCTCTTACAGCGCCCAGTCACTGCAGAGATACCCACATTTCTCCCTAAATTGAAGGGGTTCAGGGTACTTCTTGTATGATTTAGGAGCAATAGTTTATTGATTCAATGATTCAGCCTAAAGGAATGATGTGTACTTTGGAACAGGGGGAGCAGTAGCGGCCCGTGGTGGGAGTGCTTCCGGGCGCTGACGTGGGGCAGGGGTGGGACAGGGTGGGGGGTAGTAAACACCGAAATAGGGCCGCATGAGGTAAGTACAAAAACAAATAAATAAAACAAGTTTCATTGCGCGCTGCATCGCATTTGGCGATGCAGCGCGAGCAATGACATTTGTTTTATTTGTTTGTGTACTTAACTTTGTGCGGCCGTATTCTGCAGTTTACCACCCCCCACTTTGCCCCTCCCCCGCCCCTCCCCCGCCCCACATCAGCGCCCGGCTGCACTCCCACCACAGGCCGCTACTGAGGGGAGGGAAGAGTCCAGGAGATTTGCGCAGAGCAGAGATTAGGAGAATAGGAGAACTACTTGAAGGGAAGCATTGTTAATATTTAGGACTTCTCTTTCATTATACAATGACATTTATTTATTCAGGGTTGTGCTGACAATATTTCATGGTGGTAAATTTTCATGATCAACAATGTCAATGGCTGCTATGAGATCTAAAAGTATCAAAATAGAGGCAGTGATGTTTTTAGACACCACCATAAGGTAATTAAGCACTGAAATCAAGACCCTGGCAGTACCTCAGTGATGATAATATTCATAGGGTTATCAAGTAATGTTGTTAAGACAGGTGGCAGTTTCTCAATGCAGTTAAAACCTACGTCTGTGAGTAGTGATAGCCTCTCAGGTTTGAGCTGTGTTATGTGCAGTTCTAGGAGTTACTCAGAAAAACAAATCATTTAAAGGTAAGTACTTTAGACACTGCTAAGGCAAAACATTGTCTTGGCTCTGCGCTGAGCCAGCACATCTGTTTGTAAAGTGGCCCCAGAACTTAATGAACAATTACATGTAGTTAAATTAAGGAGACACACACTTTTTTTTATATGGAGCTTTCTTAGAGAGCTACACAATGTGTGGGTATAATGGAGAGCTAGATTCACAGTGGAAAGAAGTTAGGCAAGTTGTTCTTCTGTGGTAGGGATGCAGCCAACTAGCATGACTGATATTCTAAGTTCTCCATCAGAGGAATAAAGAATTTTGACCTCTTAAACTTTTATTGAAAAAATGCTAAAATATGAGCTAGACTTTGAGATATCAATGTTACATATTTTGTTGACAATCTTGAATCACATTTTCATTTGCTCAAAGCTTCTTACTAAAGGTTGAGAAATGTAAATTACTGATCACCCTTAAATGCTGCTTATAACTGTTCAAATCAATATAAAAACAATACCTGTGCTTTAGGTGTTCATACGCTTCAATTGAATTTCGCTGTGGATCTCATTTCTGCCAGCACATAATACCTGACCGATGAGCAAGTTTGTTTTCTATCTCACATTAACCTAGGCCAAAAAGTTGCCCACTTTGCTAAGCTCTGTGTTCTGTCCAGATACGTTGTCTTGGACACAGATTTTTTAAACATTTAGAGTGGCAAGTATAAAGTCTAGTGTATGTTCAGTCCCATGTATTGCCATTCTGCAAATCGATAACATCCTGATGTCATCAATCCATACATTAAAAGAACCAAGGAGTATCTCAGTCCTAAATATGAGGATGGTCCATTTTCAGGAATAGTATAGAGCTTTTTTAAAATAAATGGCCCTGCCAGCCTTTAAATATATTTCACTGTGTGAGGAGGTGATGGGGCCTTGGACGGAGCATGGCCTCATGCTGAGAGCTACTTAAGAGGCCCCCAAAAAGTCCTCCATTTCTCCCCCAAAAAATACAATTGTCGCTGAGGCTGTCGCATATGTTCTGGGCTGTTTTCACACCTCTTAATGGACATTGGGTATGCACAGCTTCCAAAGAAAAGTTATAAAGCTATGTTGTGAAGTGGTTTCCAGCTCGTCTTCCGTGCCACAGCAGGATTTAGGCTCCTTGTTCGGGTGACCTTAGGAAAGGAGACGTAATCGTGCGACATAGAGTCGCAATGTGCGAGTTGGCAGGTCTGAAGAAATTATATTGTCCAAATAAAGCCTGGTAATGCTTTGTTTAAGAAATGTTGAGTTAGCAGCTTGGAAATAGTTCCTCACTGTTAAAAAGCTCTCCACCTCAATGGAAGTGACTTTATCATTTTGGAGTCATTTATAGTCTACCTAACGAGTGTCTAGTGATGATTTTTATTAAGCAAGCTCACCATAGAGGTCCTCATATTATCTTAGCTATTATTTTAAATATTACATCTTTCGATAGCTTTTCATACTGTAGAACAATACATGATATTGTTTAGTCTCTAATTTAAGAGCTAAATAACTATTTTAGAGTAAGAATGCTTTTCACTCAGGACCAAAACTAAGTCTTCCTCTCATCCTTTGACTAAGGCATACCTTTCATCTAAGCTCTATGAGAATCCGTCCCAATTTTAAAAAAGCTTAATATTCGTACTTGTAGGCAGACTATTACCCGCTGGGCGGGGGATCATCAAACATTTTAATTTGTCGAGGTGTAACGTTTTTAACCTTGATTGACACACTCTTAAAAAAAGCGGACATTGAACCTGTGAACATGGTTACTAATGAGTTGGAAAATCTTGTACAGATTTAGACATAATGATGCATTTTACCGTGAACTTGTGAACATGGTTATTAATGAGTAGGAAAATGTTTGTACATATCCAGATATAATGATGGATTTTATCGTGAAATTGTTTTTTAACTTACATTGTAATAATTTTAAGTGTTATTTTTTATGGTTGTAAAAAGACAAATAAAGAATTTCTTCTTCTTCTGTCCCATGCACATCCTTCAAGCCAGACGCATAAGACTGGGCCCACGCCCTAACAGCACTGCATGATCAACACCTTCATAGACAAGGTAATTCTGTCCTATCCACTGCTACCGATTAGCATATCACAATAATTCTGAAGCACAGTAGCTTTAGTGTTTGTTCTCATGAATGACTTCAGTGCCAGAATTTACTCTCTATACCATTCTAATTACGCGAAGGTGGATCTCAGTTGCATGTATGCACTTTACAAATAAAATAAATAGTGAATAAATAAATAGAATTAGAGATGAGTAACAGTGAATAACTAAGATGTTTTTTACCCAGGGGTTCTGCGTGACATTAAATGGACAATGCAAGTGAAGCTCAAGTTGCCTATGATGACACTCAGAACCATCAGGTAAAAGTATCCTCATTGTTTAATATTTACCCAATTTAACTCGATGCTATGTATGCCCGCCATACTTTTGCGGCCCTTCTTTCAGCTGTTACATAGGAGGATACGAGTAATAAGGAGCTTCCCCTCTCTGTCCCAAATTTAATAAAAACACCTACCTGGCCTCCAGCTGCCAAACCCACCTCTCTCTGTGCCATGCACCATCCCCTTGAAAAAGCTGTATCCGCTGCCCTCCAACAGAGTAGAGAGCCAGCATTGCACCGACAGGCTTTCGGGAGACCAGTCAGATCAATTTAGAATTCTTTTATGACTTATCAACATTAACAACGTTTTTTACCCACTGTTGCTATGTCATAGCTGTTAATAAGCAGATTTAGAATCGGGTGGTCAGGCTACTGGCTCTTAATGAGAGTCTTACATAGCATATAGAATTTTACATGGATAGCAGTGAACTAATAGTATGATTTTCACTGAGGGGTTCTGAGTGACATCAAGTAGACAATGAGATGGAATATCAAGTTGTCTATGATGCCAATCAGAACTTCAAGATGAATAAAATACCTGGTATTCACTTTTCATCCATGTATAATTTTATGTTGTGAAGGACTCCCAAATCATCTGCCCACTGCTTTCAACTGCTGTGGAAGAGGAGCATATAACGTGGGTTCTAGTCCCTGCAGCCAGATGCAATAGAAATATCAGGCTGCCAGGCATCCAATGTGCTACACATTATGCCATCCTGCCACCTCCCCTCCTAAAGTTGTGCCCTCTGCCCTCCATCAAATCAGAAACCCGATGTTGTACTGGCAGGCTCTCAAAGAGGCATCTATTGTAACCACTGCTGCTACATCATAGCAGTAAATTAGCAGATTAGACTCTGGCGAGAGTCATGCATAATAAATAAATAAATACAACATACATACAGACGTCCATACATACATACTTATATACATACATACATACTTACTTACATACATACATATAGTTAACTTCACTTTCCTTAACAGCAGTATGATTTCTTCCCAAAATATATGCTATGAACATGGATAGGAATATAGGTACATATATTTGTCTATATATATTTTTTCCTACCTTGTGCAATGTTGTAGATAAATAGTGGTCCACAACTGCTTTCTCATCAAGTTGCTTTTATTAAGTAGAAGAGGTAACACAAGAGCGGACTCTCCACAGCAGAAGCCAAACGCAACTGCCAAAGGAGAGAACACAGAAGCATGAAGCAACCTAGAACATAGTAAAAGGAACATTCCACAAGCACAGAGAATGCTCAACAAGCAGAACATGTACTACACATCTTCTTTCTTTCTAATGAAAAGAAAAGCAAAAGAAAAAAAAACATCTCAACACACAAAATCTTGCAAATAAGCTGGAGCTCTTCTAAACCTTTGAACCCTACCCCGAGGCAAAGGCAAAGGAAGAGGGATAACATCTGGAGCAGAATGAACACCAGAGGCACCAGAATCCCCCCACCCACCAACCACATGAGACGCAGGAGACACCAAGGTAGCCTCGTGTGGCAAGGGCGCCAAAAGATAACCACTGTTACTTTCAGCTGAAGAAGATTCACACCCGCTGGTCAGAGACCCACCCTTCTCATAAAGAGCCACCCGTCTAAAATTCCAACACTCCCCATTATTCAGGATAACACAATTATCCAAGACCTTCTTCACAGCAAAAGGCCCCTTGAATTTAGATAACCCCCTTGCAGTTCTACCACTCTTGACCTTAACCAAGTCACCAACCCGAAAAGAACACCCAGTGGACGAAGAAACAACCCCAGAGGGGTTCTTTTGCAAAGCCACCACACGCTTCATCCAAGCAGGAACCAGTTTGGAACCCGGAGTGCGCCCTCTCATCAGTTGAAAAGGGGACAATTGACCATCTACCAAGGATGTGGTGCGATAGGCCCATAACATCTCATTGACCATTTTCCTTACAATGAGACCCTCAGAGGAAGCCATTTGAATAATGCCCTTCACCACTCTATTAGCCCTTTCACACATGCCATTTCCTTGAGGGTTGTACAAGGAGGTACGATGATGAGTAACACCACAACCCTTAAGAAAAGACTGCATTTCCAAAGAAGTGAGTTGAGTACCATTGTCAGTGATGAGCACAGACGGGAGACCCTCATCTCTAAACAAATCGCCCAAAAACCCAATTGTCCTTTCAGTAGTAATGTTGTGAGTGAACTCCACCACCAACCATTTTGAGTAAACATCCACAACCACAATAGCATACCTGTCCTTCTCATGAAGTTCACCCATAGGGCCAATAAAGTCCAAACAAATACTGTGCCACGGTGAACCAGGGTTCTGTATGTGAGTTTGAGAGTTGCTGGGACCAACCTTAAGTCTCTTCTCGCCCTCCTTGCAAGTAGGACAATTCACCACCCAGTCCACCACCTGTGCATCCATACCCGGCCACCAGAAATTATCTCTCAGCCGGCGTTGTGTGAGAGTTTGGCCTAAATGGCCCTCGTGAGCCAGAGCCAGCAATTTCCTTCTCAGACCACCAGGAGGTACAAACCTTTCACCTTTGACAATCAAATTATCCGTAACCAGAGAAAGATCTTCCAAAACTTTCAGGAAAGGACGTACCGAAACTGACACTGTACTCTCTCTCCTAGAACCTAGCCTGATAAGCTTAATGACCTCTTGTAACGTATGATCGGCAGACATTTCACGCTCCCAATCAACAGCCTGAAAAACACCTTCTCCCACAAACACAGCATCTTCAATAGAAGCAACAGCAACATCATCCTCAGATGAGAACGGAGCTCCCACAGATTTCCAATCCAACGACAACCTAGAAAGACAATCAGCCTGTGTATTCCTCCAACCCTGGATGTATTGGACAGTGTATTGGAACTCCTGAAGCTTGGAAGCAAGCCTAGCTAATCTAGCCGAGCCTTTGCCCGTCCCTCCCGGAGAGAGAATCTTAACAAGAGGCTTGTGATCGGTTTTGAGCACGAACTTCATGCCCCACAGGTAGGTACGAAAGTGTTCCACTGCCCATGAAGCCGCCAGGGCCTCCCTTTCGATAACCGAGTAATTCCTCTCAGCCTCTGTTAAAGTTCGTGACGCAAAAGCAACAGTACGCTCATCCTGACCAGAGATTTGTGAAAGCATGGCCCCAAGACCGGTAGCACTGGCATCAACCGTGACCACAGAACTTTTCTTAATGTCAAACGGGGTAAGAACTTTTGCCTCACAAATCTCTCTTTTGATAGCTTCAAAAGATTCTTGAACCTCTGCAGACCACACAAAGCTAACTCCTCTCTTTAACAGTGACCTCAAGCAAGAAGTCTTGTCAGAAAAGTTCTTGACAAACTTAGCATAGTACTCGATAAGCCCCATAAAGGACCGTAACTGGTCCTTGTCCTGAGGTTGAGGAGCAGAGCGAATCGCCCTACACAGATCCTCCTTCGGGCTCACCCCACTTGCACTAATGGTGTACCCTAAGTAGTCTACACACTCAGACAAAAATTTGCATTTGTCCTTTCGCAAAGTCAAACCAGCCGCCAAAAGCCTGTCCAACACTATTTTGAGAGTGACATTATGTTGCTCCACTGAATGCCCATAGATCAAAATGTCGTCTTGAAAGTAGACCGTATTACCCACTCCCTCAAGAAGATTAGAGACCATCCTTTGAAATACGCTGGCAGCAGAATTAAGCCCAAAAGGCAAGCGAGTAAACTGAAACGTGCCAAAAGGTGTAATGAAGGCAGTTAAATGCTTAGAGTCCTTATGCAAGTTAATCTGGTGATAAGCACTTCTAAGATCCAGCTTAGAAAATACTCTAGCACCATGTAACGTAGTGACCAACTCGGATATGTTGGGCAGAGGAAAGGTGTCCGCAACCACACAATCATTCAAGGATCTTAAGTCAACACAGAAACGGAGCTTGCCATCCGATTTCTTTGTGACGACTATGGGAGAAACCCAGGGTGACGCCTCAACTGGTTCAATTACTCCAGAGGCCAACATCTCATCGATCATGCACTTAACCTCTTGCCTAACAACGATTGGGACCCGCCTGACCTTGTGCTGCACAGGAATGGAGTGGTCCCTCAACACAATTCGATGAGAATACCCTTTGAGTTGACCCAAGCTTTCTCTGAATACAGCGCTAGCACCGTCCAAAATCTTCCCTAACTCATTATCCTCGATTATCATCACCTGTGGTGAAGCACGAGGGTTGACAATGATCGCCAAGTCATACTGGTGAACCCAACCCAGAATTGCCGGGCCTGAACTAGAAACATAAACTTTCCCTTGTATGTTCCTATAAGAAAAAATAATGTGTGCATTGAAGTACCCCAAAATGTCAATGGTCTCACCTTGATAACCACCCGGGGAAATGTCTTTAGGTAAAAGATGCCTAGTACCCCAATTGAGCAAGAAAAGATCATGTGGGATAATAGTGTACCTTGAGCCAGTATCCACCATTAAGTGAATTTCTTTGCCATCTATGATGAAAAGTGCCTTAGGCCTGACTTTGAGTTCATCACTCAACACCACAGATGAATCTCCATCAACCACCAGAATTTTGTGACCATCTTCATCAACAAATGCACTATCGTCCACTGAAGCCACAGAAGAACGAGGTTTGCTACGACAAACTCTCGCATAATGACCCACCCTACCACACTTCAAACATTCTTGTTTGGCTGCAAAGCAAAATTTAGAGTCAGAGGAGTGAACGGTGCTCCCACACCTGTTGCACATGCGAGTTACAGGGGACTTCTGTGTAGTGGGATTTTTGTTGAAAGGAACTTTTTTGACAAGCTTCTTATTCTTTACCACTGCAATGTCAGCTTGTTCTCCTGAAAAGAGGGTTTGTTCTGAGCATTCCTGACAGGAAATTTCATTAACGTCACCAGGATTCTTCTTTTCAAGTTCCTTCATATATCCTTGAGACTCCTCAACAATTTTAGCTAGGTCTATGGCTGTCAGTAGGTTAGGATTTTTCGCCGCCCAAAGACGCTCTTGGATCTTCTTGTTATTGCACTGTACAATAAGTTGATCCCTAATAAGTTCATCTGTCATACCACCGAACTTGCATTTCACTGACATCTCTCTCAACCTGGCAACAAAGTCATCGATAGATTCGCCTGTTCTTTGACTTTTGGTGTAAAACCTGTATCGATTCATGACTAAGTTCTCCTCCTTCGCATATCTTACCTCAAGCCTACCAATGGCCTCCTTATATTCGTCAGGCACAGGTTGCCCATTAGCTTGTAGTGCTTGAGGTAAATAGCGAAAAATGCGTTGACCTTCTTTGCCCAAAGAACCCAATAAGAGTGCTTTCTTACGTTTTGCAGAGTATTCTTGAGCATCTAGAGCATCCAAATAGTTGTCAAACATCGGGAACCAATCATCCCAAGAAATGCTAGGTTGTCCAGGCAGAGCCAGAAAACTAGGAGGAAGCACTACAGAAGGATTCTCGTTTGTCATGGCTGACCACGCTGAGCCTTGTCCAGAACAGAAAATAAACTTATAAATGAAGAGAGAGAAACAAAGTAAGTCAGTAAAACAGTACCTGAAACCAAAGCAGGTCGGATGGGACACACGCCCCGTGTGCCACCTCAGAGAACGAAACGCCAGCCAAATGCGCTCAAAAACCGAGTAGCGTACCTCGGTGGCTGACAGGGAAGGAGTTGTCCTGGAAACAGTACCAAACAAAGATGGCCGCCACGTCAATGACGCAGAGACGTGAGAGCGTAACTAGACGCTAGACGGGAGGTGAGCAGAGAGCTTCTAGCGTGACGAAGAGGATTCTTGCCGTGAACCACTCCGCAGTGAAGATTCCATGATGTCATCAGAGGAGGGAAGCCTCGACGAGAAGAGGAGCTCCTGTCGCACCAACTGTCACTCCCACGCCGATCGTGCCCGCAACCAGAACTCGGCAAACAGGTGAGTCGCAAGTGTCTCCACAGCAGTTAAATTGAGACAAATCCTTCTCCAGAGCGAATCGTTGCACACACAGGTTTGGCTTTCCCTCACGCTTTACGCGTAAGACGCTAGACGCGTAAGACGATCCGTAGAAAGACCCACAAACGGAGAGTTGACCACGCAGGAAAGCTCATCTGTTAGTATTGACTAGAGGCAGAGACAGTTCTGTAGGATCGAGCTTTGGAGGGTGAAAGCGTAGAGAAGTTCCGCTCTTGCGATGAAGACTAGAACGAAGTGGAAACCAACGTGGGCTGATGAAGAAATCGTCGCCAAAATTGTTGTAGATAAATAGTGGTCCACAACTGCTTTCTCATCAAGTTGCTTTTATTAAGTAGAAGAGGTAACACAAGAGCGGACTCTCCACAGCAGAAGCCAAACGCAACTGCCAAAGAAGAGAACACAGAAGCATGAAGCAACCTAGAACATAGTAAAAGGAACATTCCACAAGCACAGAGAATGCTCAACAAGCAGAACATGTACTACATGCAACAAGATTATAAACATGCATCTTTATATTAGTATGACCCCTATTGAAACCTGTTTGACATTTCTCTAAGTATAACCGTGCTCTGAGATTTAAGAGTGCTTTTTTGAGCCTGAAAAACAATGGCGATTTTTTTTCTTTGGACCTGCTTCCACAAATCATAATCCAGATGCGAAAGGGGCACCGCAGCTGACATCTTGTGACATGATTTAATCTTGTTCAGAAAAAATTCAAAGACTTCTCACCATCTGCCAGTCTAATCAGGATGACCTTTTTATGAGCACGCTGAAGAGCTCCTGGAGGGAATGTCTGAAGGATTCAAAGTCATGCTGAGGATATGGAAGTAGGATAAATATTTTACACACCGAAATAATTACACAGAGGAAACATATCTGGTATATCTAGCCTGACAATTGGGAGATAAATCCATAACCGATATTTCTTTGTTACTGCAACAGCAGACAACAAAACATTTAAATGATGTTAAAAGCAAACATGTATTCTGTAAGTGTGTTTGTAAATGCGTGCTTTGCAATGTGCTATGTAGCACTGACTCCAAGGTTGAAGGCAGATTCTAGACAGGTAGCCAGGCATCACTGTTATGAACCCTGGACTCCAAGCTCGTTCATAAGCATGAGTTATTTTTATAGCTCTTTAGTTTTTTAAGTTGCAAATGTGCTTTATGGTTACAGCTGTTTCTGAAGTTGACACATATCATTCTCACCCTGCCAATCCCAGAATATATTTCCAGTTCACCCAAATTGCACAAAGCCATCTGCGAGTTGGGCGTACACACAGGTATGTCAAGTGTTCAAAACTATTTGATAAAAATGGCTGAGTGGATTGCTTGCAGAAATCTACCAGTAGAGCTGGAGATTGAACAGGCAAGAGCTGTAGGGGTTACTGTCAAAATGTTGGCTCGTACAGTGCCTGAAGGTGTGTAAAAACCTATCCTAAAGGTCAGAGTTAGAAAGGGATATGCCAATTGTAAATCAGTGTAGTGGTTTGTAAAAAAACAAAAAACACAGTTGTGCAATAGCAGCTCAAATTCAGTCAAATTCACTTTGTAAGGATTGCGATGTGGCCTACCTGCCTGAGCTGCCAACTTTGGAACTAGTAAATCAGATTTGAGTCCCAAAGTGGGCTCTACATCATGTGATTCTGGGCAAATCACTTAATCTCCCACTGCTAAAAAAAAGAAATTGGTCTTTGTGTAATGTAATCTGGTGCTCATGCAAAGTCCTGTGATGGCTTGAGCCACGTTTGCACTATATAAATCTGCAAAAAAAAAAGAGTCTCATTTAGATCTTGGTGGATGGGATACTTCATCATAAACATGACGGGCATCCCGTCCATCATGTTCCAAGTGCCATAGGATGTAATGCACTTGTAATACAGCTGAAGAGACATTTGTCACATTAATGATGGAGTAATCCAGCTGCCCAGTTCTAAATCAGGACCAAAAATATTTGTCTCACTAGTATTAATTGCATCTGTAAATGAATCTCGATCCAAAGATGAAAGTGTAGGCAATGGAGGGATTGGGAAAAAGTCATATATGTGCTTTTAATCCTTGCTCTCTCTTCATGCTGAAGGAAGGAAAGTTTGACAGTACTTGACAACTAACAGTACACAGGTTGAACTAGCAAAAACAAATGTATTCACTCACTAACCGGCAATAATGAAAAAATTGAATGAAAGCCAAAGCAATTATCTCAACGGTCTACTAGAAAAAAATAAGAAAGACAGTGGATGTGCAAAAACATCCCCTTAGTATTGAAAACTAGAAACAGTAGATGACAAGGAAGATCATACACTGTAACATATCACTGATCTCTGTAATGTAAGGTGTGGGTCAATGGGGTATCTTTTGGACAACCTTAGTTTAGAGCTTGAGTACCTGCAAACATTTTCCCAGGGGCCAAAGAGTATGATCTGTGGCATGATCAAGGGCCACATTGATGCCAGCAGGGTGACAGTAGGGGTGGTGTAAGGAAGGCTTAGGGGAAGCAAAGCATGTACATGGTGTGGACAATGAGTCGAGGAGTTATTTTGAGAAACAAGTCATATCTTTCCTATGCCTTTTCCCTTTAATTGACATTATATGAAAGAGGTGAGCAAGCCATAGAAGGGTTGAGCCAAGCTCGAACCAGATGCCTGGACGTTTGGATCCTCAAGCCCAAAATGAGCAGAGTCTTCATGTGACTTCTATTTGCCAACCACTATCTAATCACATGTGCCACAAATTAAAGTCAAAGTATTACCTTTTGATATAAAACAAAGGCATGGAAGAGATATCTATCAAGTTTCTAAATTGCACAATGTGAAACCAGACAACCTGGGATCAAACAAGGCTTCCCCACTTGATTTAAATTGTGTGATCCTAGGCAATTGCTTTATTTCCCTTTACCTCAATTTTCTTCATTATCACATATGATAGCACCTTGAACTATATGAGTTCATGATGTGCGCTGTAAACCCCTTCTCTTGTGTTTGGTTTAATAAACTACCAGTTTGTTCCAATTGTAACAAAGTAGGCCACCAAGTGGGTGCCTCCTGGTTCACTAATGTCATCGCTGTCAGGACGGGGTTGGGGAGGAATGAATGTTTCTTACTTCATGTTTGAAAACTATCCCTTTAAATAAATGCCTTTAAATGCAGTGATGCAATCTGATGCACTAAGATGAAATGTTTCTGCATGTTAATGAAATACACCTTTTTGAATTTTGAAGAGAGTTTATCATATTTTTATATGTTTGTTACACAATGTCTTCAAAAATGAAAGTGTTCCTCAAAATAAGTGGTGCAGAACACCTTCTTTCCTTTCCTTTACTTTAGTTAACATGTAGATACATTGTTGTACATTGAACAGCGTTCTGTATATTAGTGCTCCGTCAAGTAAACAGCAGGCTAGTGCTGCTTTTCACTGGTGAGCTGCATATAAAGGTCGGGAGGCAAAGCAGCCCCTGAGTCGTCCCTTGAATATCCCTGATTTAGAGAAAGTTGCTGTTAATGGCAATGTGGAACCTAAAACGATCATCTTGATATTTGTCACTCTTGTTAAATGTGGAAAGAAAAAGAGATGCCTGAGACACATTTTCTGTCCATATTTAGGTCCTCCATACCATGTCGGTCGGAATGCGCATTCCGACCGACTCTGTCTTGGAATGAGTTCAATGCTTCCAAACACCATTGGTTTGGACTCCCATTGACTTCAATGGAATCCTGTGTTCAGATTGACTACACAGGCTCCCATTGAAGAAAGGGGTGGGTACGGAAAACCTTGCACCCTGTGGCGGGCACCCCATGGTGCCTGCTACACTGTGCCTGGTAGCACAGAGGGGTCCCTTGGGTACCCACACAGACCCCATTCAGAGGGCCCCAGGTGAAGGGGGACCTGCTACGGGCCCCAAAATTGGGTTTCCGATAGCTGATACATGTTGGAACAGACGAGTCAGAAAGGCTGTCCGAATATGACATCACAATCCATCACTTGGAAACGTGGTCCATAGACCTGTATGAGTCGGCTCTGAACAACTCAGTTCCTCCGAATGCCACTCAGAAATGAGTCAGAGCTGACTCGGAAAGTTCGAACTTTTTCCGACTATCTTAATCGGTCGGTTGAATGGGTTTCTGAGTCAGTCGGAAAGGTGGGTTCCGAATTGGATTCGGATTAACTGAATGCCCTTCGGAGCCTTTCCGACCAACATCCTATTGAGGCCCTTAGTGCGTTGTCCTTCAGAGAAAAAGTGTGATATAAGCTTTTTGAAATGTTGGAAAATCTATAGATTAGAGTAGCAATTAAATCTTTTTAGGTCTCAAAAACAAACATTGTAACCTTAGAAGAACAGAATGTAGCCTTTTCAGTCATCTGTTTTGCCAGATAACACTTATCACAATAATTGCTGCAAGCAAAAAATCCCCTATAAGAAAGGCCTATGCACTAAAGTAAAGAGACCCGTTTCCTTTGCGAGGAAGTGTTTAAATAGAGCTATTAGTGTGCGGTGTTCATGTCTGTCACTCCCTCCTACAGAGACACATGCGCACACTGATAATCTTTATATTCTGGCGCAGTACCAAATGATAATGAGTGGAAATAGCCCTAAAAGCTAGGTTTAGAACTGATGTCAACAATTATGTTACTTTGGTGGATGGTGGGTATTAAGGGGACCAAGTATAGTGGGATGCCTTTATTTTACCATGGTATCCCCCCTGAGTGTGTAGGATACAATGTGGTAGAAAACTGGACAGCATAGCTGTTGTCTCCATTAAAATGGGGATTACAGGTAGGGGGATATTTACGGCTTTAAATGTGCCAAATTTGTCATATTTATTTTCAAGATGAACAAGGACAGAGTCTCTCATATATCTAAAGAGGAATCTAATAATTGTGTGGATTAAGAATGGAAACTCTAAGGGGGATATTCTTTAGAACGTGTGATAATTATCGCAAAATTAGCTTAACCGTCTTTGCACATCGCAGTCTAATGCGGGGAAATAACAGCGTGTTAACGTTATATTCTCAACACAGCGGTACCATGCGATAGTCTCACGCTAATGCGTCTAATGACGCGATAAAATTACCATGACGGCAAAAAAACGAAAAACATGAACTTGAAAAAAGTTGCGATGTGGTCAACCGCGATAAAAAACATCAGCGATAACCAGCGACAGGCCTGCAATTCCCACGCGTCATGCGGGAAAATGCACCGAAAAACTCAAACAAAATATTTCCGACTGCATAGCACCATGGAGGAAGCCAGAGCAAGTACAGAGGACGACAAGAACCCCACAAGCCCCACGGAGGGCCAGCCTGGGACCTCGGGGTCACGGAAGGGCAAGGAGAAGAAGATGAGGAAGACGAGGTTCAGTCCGCAGGAAAACAGGATCATCATCACGGAGGTGATAGAACACCACTAACTACTGTTCGTCACCCCCAACGAGTCATTGGCAAATAAAAATGCAATATGGCAGGCCATCCTGGACAAGATGAATGCAGTCAGAGTGAGGAGGAGGACAATAGGAGAGGTCAAGAGGTGCTGGAATGACGCAAAGAGCAAAACCAAGAAGAAACTCGCTGACAACCATCAGGCAGCAACGCAGACTGGTGGTGGCAGTCCAGCGGAACACCAGGAGCTGGATGAGATGGAGGAAATGGTATCCACAGTCATCAGTGGGGAGACGGTGGCAGGAGTTGGGGGTCCGGACACTGCTCAACATGACCTGACACAACAGCACCAGGGTGAGTACCCAACAGGGACTGGAGGAACGGGGGGAGATGGGCACAATGGCACACATGCACAATTAAGTAGAGCACACTGCACACCCACAATGACTCCGGATCATGCCCCTGATCCACTTGGCACACTGCAGCACACATACAAACACCAAGTAGGCCCCCGTCCACTATGGGAACAAAGGGGTCCCTCCCCACACAGCACCAATCTCACAAACAACCCATGCACACGTGTTAAAAACTAGCAACGCTGCGTGTCTGTGAGCCACACTGACAATGCAAGTGACACTGCATGACGAATAGCATGGCTGCAGTCCAAATATCATGACATGGTGCATGCCACAACACTTTCGCCTTGGTTTAGAGGACGACTCCTCTTTAGCACGCTCAGAAACTTTATCAAAAAGCTTATCTTGTTTATAATAGGTGTGCGTGGTAATTCATATCATTGATTTTCTCACAACACTGAAGTGGCTGAGTGTGGAAGACATCTGGAAAGGAGCAGGTCACACTCTGACACATCCACGTGCACATACAACCCCTGATGGCAACAACACATCTGCGGATAAACCATGACCAAGAGTCCCAACTCCCACCAAGAGCCAAGATTAGCCAAGTCTGCAGCATCTCAGCACTGCAGAAGCACAGAAGTCAAAGGCACATAGCCTCAAAGGGATAAGGGCCAGCAAAATCACAGCTGCAGTGGCGACTCACCCACAATGCAGCACACACACATAACAACAACAGCACATCAACATTGATGACAATGTGGTACCAAGTGCAACACTTATACTGCAGAACAGAGGACACAACTGGTTCCGCTTGTGTGCAGAAACTGGCCAATCACATCTGACAAAGCAGGAAACTGTGAGATGAGACTGTATGTGTACAACCTCACATCTGTGATGTGGTCCAAATGTCTATTGTCCCACATCAAATAGTCAGCTCCTCCCAAACAGTCACAACGTACATTGTCATCCAGTCTGTATGTAAACTTGAACAATGTGTCAACATACAAGGCAACACAATGTTAAAATGCATCCCCCCTTCACATTGCAGAGGGACAATCAACACCTCCTGCAGAGCAGACCAGACAACTCATCAGTGATGATGAAGAGGACCTCCACACTTTCGACACCAACACCCTACAACAGCTCATAGACGGCCACAGCAAATCACCTCCAGGAGCAGGGCAGCCCAGTTGCATCGAGGAGACCCCACCCCCTCTACAGACCACACAGCAGGAAGCACCCACCACCACGGCTGGGTCACAGCACCTCACCCAAGAACACATGGCATTCCAAGGCCAGGTGTTAGACTGACAGAAGGAGGTGGCTAAACAGGTGCGGGTGGGGTTCGCCCACATGGCAGGCAAACTGGATGACATACGTGGGTGTCTAAGTCACATCAGGGACCACTTACACTCCCTAAAGGACAGCCACAGTTCACTCCATGATGTCCAACAATCCATGTCCGACACCGCTGGAGTCATGCCTCTGAGAGGAGAACAACTGTCTAGTCAGAGTGGCCTCGACGATGTCAGCCAAGAGTCGGCACAGATGCTGAGGATAATGTAGAACACGGAGCGGATGCATGCGGAAAGAATGGCTGCCACGGTTGCACACCAGCGAAAAGTTGTTGGGATTTTCCATGCCCTGCAGATCCTCATCATTGCATTGCTGCCACTAAAGCAGTCGATGAAGAATGCTGCTGATACTTCCACACACATATCCCCGGCTCATGATGTGTCAGTGGCACATAGTGCTGCAGAACAAACATCAGCACCCACATGTCAGACAGATGACAGAGAGATTGAAGATGGGATGATTCCACCTGTGTGGTCAGAAGGAGTCAGTAGCAATGCTCTCCGCCATATGCCCTGTTTCAGCCTGGTGCTGCCCCCGGCATCATGCCCTGTAACAACACCTCCCACTGTCCCCTGAAACACTCAGCGAAACTCACTTTGGACCTCGACATGGACTGCCATATACTGTTTGCTCAACAAAGATACAGCAATCACAGTGCAGACTGTACTCAACCTCTTCTGATGTACTTGACAATCCTTAAATGACTCTGGGAGGCCCTACACTGGTCTAGAATGTAATGTGGGGTTTGCATGACCATGTACTGCTCCAGCTCCAACACTCCACCGAATGTGAATAAAACATTCAAATTGACACAGATGTGTCATGTCCATAATCAATCAAGTATGAAAGTATGGATGAATGTAAGGACATTGATTGCACAAAAAGGTACACCCTGGGAAATTAAAGCAATGCACATGTGTGACTGTGACACACATAGGCAGTGAGATAATTAGGAATTTGTGCACTAGCTGTGGCCTCATTGCTCTGAAATCACATTGATCCACATGGCAAGAAGTTGGACACCGTACTCACTTTGCTGAAGACACGTAAGAGCACAGGTCTATCTGCAACTATCCCAAACACAATGTCTGGCTCACAGAGGTGGAGCTGGCAATAGGGACTCACCCCTAAGTGAAATGCGTCGGTCAGTGCCTCACTGTGTAATGCTCATTGAGGCACATGAGTTGTCATTCTAATCAACACTCATCACAATTGAACACTAGTGAAGTTGCGTAGACTTGATTAGCATGTGTGTGTCAGTACGGGCAAGACAAGGGCCACAACATGCAGACCAATGCATCAGACACTAACAGGCAGCATTCGCTCATGGTACAGTTCCACGTGATAGGCGTTGTGCATGTGCCTGGGATATTCTGCCATTGTGTTGGTGGCTCTCGTAGAACCGGCACTCTTCTGACCTGCAGTATTTATGTGGATGATATGCCACAGCTCGGAGAAATGAGTTGTATGTGTGTGCAACAGTTGGACGTATGGGTTGTTGTGTACGTAAGTGTCAAGGGCATTCTGTGCAAGAGTATCTCGAGCAAGGACTTCTGTGTGTGAGGTGTGGATATGTTGCTCTTTCATTAGCGTTGTGCGTAGTGTGGGAGTCGTCATCATCTGCTATGGTATCTTTCTCAGGGGGGGGCCTGCTGCATGCCAGACCAAGGTCGGAGGTGCAGATGTCCTTCCACTTTATGTATTGGGACAAAGGTGCTTTCATCCATAATGTTAGTCTGACTACTGCTTTCATTCTGGATATGTGATGTGGCTTTCACACTGCAAATGAGGCTAGGCCTTAGGCTTATGGTGCACCAATAGCGATTCACACACAACAGTTGGCATGTATGAGCCTGGAGCCCGAGCGGTCTTGTGTTCTTGTACAATCCCTCCATGCGCGGCCACCCTCCGGGTGCATGCAACATTGTCGATTGCGGGCCGTGTGGTGCAGACACTGCGACAGAGACACACGCATCAATTGGTTTCCTGTCCAGCCCAAAAATGAACCACGCCCAGGGCGCAAGGATAATTATTCACACCCCTACTCTGGCCTGGCGTACGTTGACCCAGCCCACTCGGCTTACGTATAAAGGGGGGATGACGCCGCTACGTGTTCCAGTTCTTCCCCACTGCTGGAGGTGACATGGCTGCATCCGCCTGGCATATCACGAGACTCAATCATGAGGAGTCCATGACTTGCGTTGCACAGACTTGGTGGCACTGGATACACTGCGGACGGAATGGGCCTACCGCCGCGGGACGGTGACTTTCGGTGCACGGAGGTAGGGGCACCTTAAGTGCTGAGCAGGTGTGCAGCCTGCGATGATGCGTCGTCCTGGCGGTCTGGACTGGTAAGGATTTGTGATTCCTGCTGGACCGCAGTTTAGGACTGAGCCAGCGGGCAGCACGGGCCTACCGCTACGTGGTGTTGCCTTGCGGTTCACAGAGTTAAAGGGCACCTAAAGAGTTGGGCGGGTGTGCAGCCTGCAATGATGCAGTGTGCACTGTTAACATCTCTGCCATTGCGAAATCAAGACCCAGAATCATGTGTGTGACCTTGTGGCTCACGGTATGGGGCTGCCTGATGTGGAGGCTGTCAAGGGCGCAGGCCCCGGGCTTGGAGCTTGCACCGACACGTGGTGGGCCCTCTTGGAGACACGCCGGTGGCGGAAGGTGAGCAGTGAGGCCTAAGTGCGCAGGGGCGGTCAATCACCGCAGGGCGGCAGGAGGGGCTGGGGTGCAGCAGCCTTTGTGTGCATTGGCGGGCAAGCGATGATGGCGTGTGCAATGATATACCCTCTGCCAATCATGAATCTGGACTCTGTTTCAGATAAGGGACCTGGTGGACTGCAGTGTATACCGGCACATAGTTAGAGACACACCGGTGGCAGCAGGTGAGCAGTGTGTCCTGGGTCCACAGTGTCAGCACTTTCTCTCCCTCTCCCCCTTTCACTGTCCCTCTCTTTCTCTATGTCTCCCTCTCCCCCTTTCACTGTCCCACTCTTTCTCTCTCTTTCTCTCTCTTTCCCTCTTTCTCCCTCTCTTTCTTTCACTGTCTCTCTCTTTCTCTCTCTTTCCCTCTCTTCCTTTCACTGTCTCTCTTTCTCTCTCTTTCTCTCTCTTTCCCTCTCTATCCCTCTCTTCCTTTCACTGTATCTCTTTCTCTCTCTGTCGCTCTCTCTCTATCTCTCTCTCTCTCTCTGTCCTTTGATGAGCGCATGACACACCTTCTTATCTTGAATTTTGTCTTGCAGGCTGCGACTTGCAGATTGTCCAGAGAAGACCCGCCATGACTCTTCCACATAGTTGTATTGAGTTTGATTTTAATAGAATATTTTTTGGGAAATTAAAAGATGAATGAATGATTCTCCTTTTTCTGACCACACATGATTGTGAATTGCTGTACTTGTGCAACATCAGGTGAATTGTTTTGTTCATGATTTCGTGCAGTTGATGTGGAATGTCCTTGTCTGGGGGGGAGTGCCTGAGGTAGGTGGGATCCTGGAGGTGTTGGCGGTGGGTGTTGTGGCCCTCTTGGGGCTCCGAGCTGCATGATTAGTGGCTCTATGGCATCTGTTGTTCTTCAGGTGTGGCTCTGGCCTGGGCTCCCTTTTCTGCTGCAGGTCTGACTTAACACCAGGTAAGAGCAGGTGTTAAATCCCTGCTGCTAACGCGCCTTATCACATGTTTTGTGATCTTATCGCCGATCTGGCTGCTCATTGAGAATGTTGCGAAGTGGTGTTGTCGCGGCTTTTTGCACGGGAACGCCTACTCTGCATCTCATTAGCGCTAGTTGCCAGTGTCATCTGTGGCATTGTTTTTTGCGACTTCTATCACAGGAAAACTGGTGATATCACTGCTAGTGAACAGGGCAATAAATTTATCGCAACTTTGGCTGCGATAAAGTGCCTATAACTCGTTGATAAGTCCTTGAGAATATGCCCCAGAGTCCTAACAATCTGCAAAATGTATATAGCTCCATTTGGTGCTATGGGTAAACAGCTTGTATAGTTTTCTTTTTGCTTTTTTAATATTTTCTTTATATTCTGCACACATTGGTATATATTTCAGGCTAAACACCAGCCTGTAGAGTTGTCTCCATCTCTTTCTATGTGTCTGAACATCAAGAAAGAGATGTTTACAAAAATGGACATCAAAGATAAAAAGATACAATTTCAGACAAATGGTACTTCTGGTAATTTATAGTTTTAAAAAGTGTCCAAGGGTCGGTGCAAATGTTGGTGTAAAATTCCATCATCATCAACACAATTTATTATTGTAAAAGTTGCATAATGAGCACAGACTACTGGGGAGGGACGGCAATCAAATGCATTTAATATAAGTTAAAATGCTTTGTAAATTTTAAGAGAGGTAGGAAAGAGAGAACTGGAGTACAGATTATTTACAATTACACACTGCATAAGCAATATGTGAATACGATTTAAGGTACACATTCATTTGTCGTCAAAGTAATAAAGGAACAACCCCTTGTTGCTGGATCACAGACACAGTTTTGAAGAGAGATTTATTTGGATTTATCAGCTTTACCGGGCAGGCCGGGTAAACTCTCCGGTGTCAGTGGTATCTGAGTATGTAATAGATTATATCTGTCAGCAAGATTTAAACATGTGATGTGCAAATTGTGCAATCCTTTATTTTAATACGACATTTCATGATTTAGTGTGCTTTACACTGTTGCATTATTAGTTCAATACAAATTACTCAGCATATAAATAATCAAACTTTGCTCTCCACCACAGGTAAATCAAATATCAGGGTACAATATGGATTAACTAATCCTGCTCGCACTGCCAACATTTTCAAGTACCACAAGCATTAAAAATATTTATGTTACCCGTCCCTACTCTGGGTATTACCGAAACCCTCGGGTGACACCTGTCATTTTAAGTGGTGAAGTGTGTGGATGGTAAGGGGTTGTCATCCTTTTACAAGAGAATGACTTTTTGAGGTAAATGTATGTGTTCCAGTGAACAGTCAACCAGTGATAGTGGCTTTCAGTCACTACCAATCTGAGCCAGGCTTGA
The DNA here is from genome assembly GCF_964204655.1 of Triturus cristatus. Classification (NCBI taxonomy): domain Eukaryota; kingdom Metazoa; phylum Chordata; class Amphibia; order Caudata; family Salamandridae; genus Triturus; species Triturus cristatus. The sequence continues at coordinate 682,495,051 of NC_140580.1, read as the reverse complement.
GCCAGTTACATTGTTTTAACAGTTTCATCCACAGTGCCAGAAACTGTTGAGTTGCTGTCCCAAAAATTGTAATGTCCATGCCATATTATTTAAGAAATGAAATATGAAATACCACCTACTTATACCAAAAAAGATAGAAATTCTTATGCAGGCTACTGTATTTTCAGAGGAGCTGATCCAAGAGATGCAATCCATTGCTCTCACCTGTTCTGACTTAAATTTTACATTGTTTTTCCATGACATTCAAAAAAGCATTAAAACAAACCTAATTTGAAGATAGCGAAATAGTCTGGGTATTTATTTATTGCAATTGCAATTTTGATTAAATCCTAAGTACTTTTTTCTCCACATGATATACGTTTTATTTTTGCTCCTTTTGAAATATTTCTGTAATTGAAACCCGTGGGACAGTGTGTAAGAGAAAATCGATTGTGGGAACCGTGAACATGCATATGTTCTGTGGCTGCATTCACTGCATTAGAAAGAATCATGATGAGATATTTGGAATCGTATTAAAAAACATCGAGCAGGTATCTAGCATGGCTTTTGTGCACATAGGTATGCTTCGCGTATGATTTTCACATAGACCGCAAAATAGCATTTTATTTCATTTTAATTATTTTGTTTTGAAAACAACTCGCAATTTTTCCTACCCTAGAACAAAACTAACAAAATAACGTGTTTGACTTCCCTGGGAACATGTCTTGGCCATTCCGTTACATATTTAAATTTATTTTTACATTTTTATATGGTTCTGGAACTCACTGACACCAGATGGATATTGCTAAAGATAGACCGCTTCAGGGCATGTGTTTTTTTTTTACCAGACTATAGCTAAAAACCACCAAAGGAAAGCAGCTGTACATGAAAAAGATTGGATGTTGCTGGGCAAATGTGCCCTAATATCTGCTGAGATTGCTTCTGTCTTATTTTATCTGGCTATCGCGTTAGAGATTTAAAAAAGATTCTGCTAAGCAATAAAGCAGCATTAGAGTCCCACAGTCTGTGATGCTATTGAGTTTACTTGCAGTGATACATTTTAATAACAACAGGAATGGAGATTTAAGAACAGGAGTTAGAAACAGCTCTGCCCCTTGGGCATAACAAGGAAGAAGATTGCATGCTCATTGTGCGGGACTGACTAAAAACTGCTTATTGTACGGATATAAACTTGGCCAACATGAGCATGCAGACAGGCAAAAATAATGAGGCTTGATGTGTACTGAATGAAACACTGAAAAGGCATATCTATTAAGGTAGGAATTGTCAACATTGGGTTTTTATTTCACCTCATTACAGTTCCTCCTATCAGAAATGAAAAACAATTAGTAGGACTCATTCAGTGTTCTTTGTTTCACAAACCTCATTTCATCCTAGCTATACGTAGTATTTTTAAAACTATACCTTTCTTTAGTCTTTAATGATTAAACAATCCATTATCAGCCCTGTTCTGATGTTTGTATTGCACATAAAGTTTTAAGCCATGCTTATGATGATTATCCAGTTATGTATTAATTTCGATATTTTCTAAGTTACTTCATTATCATGGATAATCATTTTTTTAAAGTAACAGAAAAAAAATCATTATATTTTTGCCTTGCAGGTGTAAACCATGATTGAAATATGAGCTGAATTATGGTGAAATTGTTTGAAACTGGCATTTTAGATATTAAAAGATCTTATATCTTTCTATGGGTAAATTCCAATGCAGCCCTTTTTGTTGGAGATTATATCTTGAGCATTCAAATGAAAAATTAACTTCATAATGCATAAACACAGTGCTCAATCACATACACCTAACAACATGTTTCTTATGGAATACAACCTTTATTTATAGAGAGACAGTCAGTTCTATAGGTTCAATATTTTGATATTTTTTATCACAATGTCAAGAAATAAATGGATTTACATAAGAAAATGGTACAGATGGGGATATTAGAATTATGAGCATTGTTACAATGCTCGGTCATACAACACCACTAAGGAATAGCGGTCTCTGGAAAGAAAATTAGCGTGCCATCTTTGAGGCTTAAGGCTGAGGATTTGGATTGTGAAAAAAATAGAGTTAGGGATTTTTTCCTTGTTTCCTGAAACTGTCATTGTCAGTACCCAATGTCTCTTCAAAGAGACATTTGGCAATAGCCTGGAATAGTAAATTAATATGTGTTAACACATGGATAATGCTCACCATACATTTAATTGGATGAGTGGAGGAAATGTAATCCTTTCATAGGGTCAGAACAAGTAAGCTTCTTTTTCACATTTGGCATACTTGATTCTGATATTGATGCAAAAAAAAACCACACACAATAAGCGTGTCCATAAATTTAGCATATGAAAGGAAACAAAAGGCAGTGGGATGTTAGTGTGCATAGGGAAATGTATAGACAAGTTGAATGAGGAGATTGGAGTGTCAGTAGTAAGAAACTGAGAAAATGTATTCTGTCCCATCGTCTATAGCACTAGGGACCATGTTTCTAGGAGGACGAATGAATGAGTGTTGATTCATGCTTTTTGATGCTTAAATTTGAATAGAACTTTCAACTTCTGGACACTATCCATTTGAAGACTATCATCATAAAATCCAACTTTAGAACTTCCTCTTCATCAAGTGTGCTATTAGCTACATGTCTGATGTTTCCTGTATTGCATATCAAATAATAATTTTCCAATATAAGGAAGCTTTAGCCACTTGTTCTTTCATGTTCCTTCATACTAACGATGAAATCCATGATGTTGTTTCTCAAGAATTCCTAATAAAAATGTAAAAACATTTAGAATATCATCCTCTGAAACATTGTCACAGATATTCCTCAATAAATGAAGACATCACTATCATTTGAATAAACTACAGAGGGACAACTCTCCTATCAAACCCTTGCAAAGTATTCTACAGTGTGATTCTGAACAGAAAGAAGGAGCAAGTCAACGCTGAGTTGCAATACCAGCAAGCTGGCTTCTGCACAATTAGATCTTGCACAGATCAGATCGAAACACTGCGCATTAATATTGAGCAGTCGATGGAATGAAACTCCCAGCTCCAGGTCTATGAGAAGTCATTCAACAACGTGAACAGAGAGACTCTTTGGAAACTCCTCTGCCACTGTGGTGTGCAGATAAACTCATAAGAATCATCAGGAACTCTTATGAGGGAATGACCTGCAAAATAGTACATGAAGGACAACTCATGAAAGCCTTCCAGGTGAGGACTGGAGTCCTCCAGGGTTGTTTGCATTAATCTTTTCTCTTCCTGCTGGCAATAGACTGGATTATAAAGACATCCACAGACAAAATGGGATCCAGTGGACACTTTGGTGATGACCTGGATTTTGCAGACAACCTGGCTCCTACTTTTCCATACCTTCCAGCAGATGCAAGAGTAGATCGACAATGTGGCAGCAACATCAGCGCAATTTGGCATCATCATCCAGATGGGAAAAAGCAAGATCCTGAAGGCTAACACAGCCAGCACAGCTGCAATCATGCTTGCAGATGATGCAGTGGAGAAATTGAGGCCTTTATCCACCTGGGGAGTGTCACAGACAAGCAGGGTGGCACAGACTCTGATGTCAAGGTACAAATCAGCAAAGCAAGGGTTGCCTTAATTCAATTAAAGAAGATCTGGAGCTCCAAGGACCTAACTCAGCAAACTAAGATCAGGCGTTTAAACACCAATGTAAAATTGTTCTTTTTGTATTGGCCAGAAACGTGGAGGATAACAGTAAGCACAACCAACAAAGTCCAGACCTTCTTTAACACCTGCCTGAACTAAATTGAATACAATACTTGTAGAGAGAACTACAACCACGTACATAGCATTCTATTACTAAATTCTCCCTGCCCACAGACAAAGGCATCAACATGTATAACTAAAACAATCCTCAGACTCCAAATGTTTTAGGATACAATACTTTTAGAGACTTCATTTAGAGTTGCAGTTTATAAATGCAACAACCCCTGTATTCTTCCTTAATTTTGCTCCTGAAGTGAAGTCCAACACTATAGAGAAAGGCACCACTATTGAACCATGGATGAAACCTATGCCCCATTGATGTATTCTTTCCTTGATAGAATATTTATCTTTTTGTATTGCCTAGGATATAGTGGTTACTGTGCTCATAGACCTGGAAATTTGTCTAATACATCCGCATAGAGATGTTTGGATGAAGTAAAGTTACTTACAAGAGTAGATTAGTACTCCATTCCCTTCGGCTGACATTGGTATATTTACTTTCACAGGTTTAATGGGCTGCTATCTATTCCATATGATGATGGCAACATGCCTCCCAAAGCTCTGAGTAGTGGTGAGGAAAGGAGAGGCTATGTCTTGGCATTTAGTTATTTATTGTGTACATTTTTTGTAAAGTACTTAATGCTGTTTTGCAGCTTTCCATTATGAATGCCAGCTAGATGGGGAAGAGCAGCCAAACAAAAACCTGGAGTCTATCATAATGTTTCTGAGGCCTGACATGCCATCCTTTTGGAATAGCACTGATAATAAAACGTTGAGCATTAAGGACAAGAGACGGAGGGCGTCATTTTGAACTCGGCGGACGGGTTACTTCCTCACGGTGATGGATATCCCGTCCGCCGAAATATAAATCCAATAGGATATAATGAGATTTATATTTTGGCAGATGGGATATCAGTCACCGTTGTGACAGAGTAACCCATCCGCCAAGATCTGAATCAGACTCTCAATATGTGTGTCTTACTGCTATGTGTGCAAGCAGAAAAAATACAGTTTTAGTATCTGAAAAGCCATTGGAAGAGTTTGTATGTCACTAAGTGAGAGACCCTTTTACTACAAAGGCAAAATATAGTAGAGTGTCAGTGCTCTCCATGAACAATCTTCTATTTTAGAGTAGACAGTGGATTAACAAATGCATGCCTGAGACCATTGAGAATGATTGTTACATTTAAAAAAAATTGGAAATAAAAAATAAGGCGTAATTAGTTAGAATGCAAAGGAAGAGAATGTATTAATCCTTGAACACGCATCATAATATTCAATACCTATTCTGGAAGTGAATTAAAATATTGGCTTTGAGTTTTATTTTTTGATGATATAGATTTGTCCTCCATAATTGTCATTCAACACTGAAGATTTTTCTGCTGTCAATTAATGGAAGATTGGGGAGGATATCACTTAAATTATTTCTGGCACTTAAATGCAAAACAAATGCGTTCACAATAGGGTTTGAAACAGTCAGCTCTTGTCTGAGGTGTGTGATGAGCAAAGATTTACATGATCTGGAGTCTCATTATGAACTGTGAGACAGTTTTTGTGCGCATGCACTATCTCAAGCGCATACCTTCTGATCTTCTCCCAGTTGATGCATGATCTACAAAAAGCACAGCCTGGAAAGAGTTGTTGCCTCTTGCAGTTTCCAAGCTCTGCTAACCACAGCTCATGCACTAACCCGAAGGAATTGCAAGTAAAATACAAACTGTATAGAGTATAAAGACCGGCACACTACTGTACCCAGCTCGAGCGCATAAGTTCATGCTATGGGCCCTAGGGCCATATGATGATCCCGCTCTGAGCCCATCACAAACACATATAGAGGTCCATTAATTTGTGTTGCCCAAATTTCTGCTTTCTACAGTTCAAAGTTTAGCTTTGAAAATCTATGAGTTAAATTACACATCGAGACGATTGAGGCTCTATCTTTCTGAGCTTTTTTTGCTGCAGGTCATGAACTCACTCAGAGTTATTCTGAGTGTATGTGTGCACCAGGGGAGTAATGCAGGGTCTTGCAGTCATCTGCCCCAGTCACTGAAGGGGGCCCCTGTGCCACAGTCACTGGAGGGGGACCCTAAACGCGCATGCAATGCTAGTACGATATGGCAAAACAAAGAGTAGCAAGGCATGCTGCCTGTTGAAAGCCTCATCCTTGAAATGTGCTTGGCAGTTTGCTTAAAGTAACACAGTTGCAATGTTTATTCATTTATTGTTGCTCTATAGATGATCTAGGCTAAAAGGTGCCCATGTGAATCTCTATCACATCATGCAGGGCCGGCTTTAGCACTGGTAGTGAGTGTTGCGACAGTATTTGTTGGCACCTCCCAATGACCACCTCCAACACGGATTCCCTCAACACCACCCTTTAAGAGTGCCAACGTCTCCATAACCACTCTCTCCCAGATGCATTTAATTAGTTATATAGTGCCACTCATACCAGTGTAGGGTGTCAGAGCACTTTGTATCGCACACACATTCCACAGAGACAATTAATCATGTGTTTGTAAATCAGTGTATATGAAATGTTACATTTTACATAGGCTTACAAGGTGTAGGAGTGACATGTCATCCATACTGGTAAGCAGTAAAGTTTAAGAGTGCTTGGTCAAGAGAAGCACAAACTCAGTATTTAAAAAGGAACATACTAGTTGGGGGGTTCTCCTTAATAATGTTAAGAATCAATTTCTACTTAAATAACCTTTTTTGCAACATTAATCTATGACCTAATCTATACTTTGCAGTGTGCATGCAGTTATTTGATGAAAGTTATTAGCTCCGTGATCTAAATTTGGATTTTAACTTAGAATTTGCAAGTAATAAAAGGATGTCTCTTTTAAAAGCAGTTACCCACTGACCTATTTACATTATATGTACACAGACATATTAACCCTCTGCACTACTTTATAATGAGTGAAAACCATAAATAGATAAAACTCTCTCTCCAGGAAGAGCAGGAGTAATCTTGATACATTTTTTTGTTGCCTGGAAATTGCTGGAGTATATTAATGTGCAGCAAGAGCTTTAAAACCATAATAAAATTGCAAGCAGGGCGTCCCCCAGAAGTCAGCACCCGGTGCGGTAGCACTGGTCGCACCGCCCTAGAGTCGGCCCTGACTTCATGCACGAGGGAGATCAAAAAACATAGAGAAAGAACCTAAAAGGAAAGAGAAATGATGAGGGGAAAGGACACTATGAAGAACCCAGAGAGAGTAAGAGAGATGCAAGCTATAAAGTGTCAAGTACCAAAGGGATGGCTTATAAGTAAGAGAAAGAGTGTGCCAATGGAGATAGTGCACATGGAGCTAGGGGCAGACATTATTTCTGATTTTATTACACTTCGCTGCATACTATTATGGTTGGCAGTCTGGCTGAAAAATGAATTGGAACTAAATAGAAAAATTTTGAAAGATTGTATGATCCTTCAATATAATCATCATATTACTTGGTTGCATTACGTAAAACGCACTTTGTGTGATCTGAGTAAACCAAATCTTTTCTCTAACCTCAGCAAATAACTAGGTTGGATGTTGTTTGGGCTAAGGAGGCCTTTCGAGCTAAAATGAATGAAATAACATCTGACTACATGTTATCCAAAAATTCTGTGACTCATTAAGTCATGGTAAAATCTATGAGTAAAATAAAATTGTATTTGACTTTAGATATGACAATTTTGCACTGATGCTACTTGTCTTATTTTTGCCTCAATTTTTTCCCTCATTTGTTAGTGGGATGGCATGGACCCTCAGAGCCGCCAAACGGCTCATGCGATTTGGTTATTGCACTGGACACCTTGCATTTCGTTTTTATTTGCCCTAAATCTGCATCCCCACGACATAAGTATATTCTCCTTTCCTGAGTAAGCACTTCACATAAGTATGGCCAGCTTTGTTATACTATCAATTTCCATTTAGTTTTTTATGTTTACTTTTATGTATCATGGTTCTTAGCAGGGGTGTTTCATTCTGTCATGTGATATTTTTTTTAAACTGGTGATATGTGAGCCATTATATTAAGATGATTTTTAGACTGATGATTTATGATTTATTATGCTTAAGTCAAATAAAGTATTTAAAAACAAGAGAAAGAGAGAGAGAAATTATGGTTTTGAAGGGAATAAAGGGATAGGGGGGCATAGTAGCTTAATGTGAGCACAGGAGATAGATTGAAGAGAACGGAGAGAGAAACCATAGAGAGAGGGGAGAGATAGAGAGGCCGAGAGAGACGTGTGCTATAAAAACACAGGTGAATAACAGACACATAATAAAGAGACTGACAGGAGAAGGTAAAAGAGAGAAAGAAAGGTTGTAAAGAAATTGGTTAGAAAAAGATCAGAGAGAGAAACAGGAAGTGAAAGGGGAGAAAATGAAAGAGAAACCCAGCTCTGATTAGGAGTGCCACAGAGTCATAGTCGTTATTTCTAACACCCAATACATTTCAACACCCCTGGGTTTGGAATTTATCGAGTGAAATAAATAGCATCTAAAATTTCTCCAATTCAGATTTTCCCCGATAATGAGGACTAACATACAAATATATCCTCGTCCCGTTAATTTTTCTCCTATTAGATCAGGGTCTGCAAGGCTTTGCAAAGGTAGGTAGAGTAGACTGGGAACCAATGCAGCTCCTTCAAATATTGTCAGACAGCCTTCATACTGCATGTAGCAAACAAGTGCAGTGAGCAAGCCTGACGACTGCAGTGAGGTTTTGTTTTTTGTGTGGGGTGTTCCCCCCACAAAAGTTTAGAAACAAAGAGGCATATTTACAAGCTCCTATTGCACGACATTGTGGTGGCTATAGGGGCTTCGCCTTATTCACAAAGCAGTGTTAAGCCACTTAACATGGCTTAACGCACCTTGTAAATTAGGCAACCTTTCATGCTACACTTAACGTGAAAGGGGGGGAAATGGGTGTTGCGGTGGGCGTTCCACCGCGACATCCACTGTTTTTGATGCTGCCCCATATTTACAAGGGTGGCGTAAGTATGGGGCAGCATCAAAAGTAAGACCAGGGAAAACCTGTTCTTACTCTGGTACAACGAGGAGAAATGTTTAATATCTCCTCGTTTTTGCTGTTTCCATGTGTGCTGCGTTGTGCAGAACACATGGAAACAGCAAAACGCCATTAAAATGTTTTGCAAATTCTATGTGTGCTGCATTAAGCAGCACACATCGAAGTTAGAAAACACCATTTAAAGATTGTTTATGTGCTGGAAAGGGCACCTTCCTGCACATAAACAATCTTCCCCTGCAACACAGACAACCTTGCACTATGGTTCAGAGATGCCTGCGTTGGCGCTAGGCAGCTAAATTTAGCACCGGCGCAGGGGGAAACGCAGGGCTGCACCATATTGTTGTAAATATGGTACAGCCATGTGTTTCAGAAGTGGCGGAGCGCAGTGTTAAGCCAAGAAGCCCCAAAAAGTGCAAATATGATGCGTTTTACAACGTATTTGTCATTATAGAGTCTTGTCCTTGATTAAATGGCTGCATTAATGGATGGAGACTGAAGACATAGCTGCATGGTTCAATAAATAAATGAACAGTTGGATGGATGAGGAGTGAGTGGATGAATTAGTTCAAAAATCTATCACAATGAATAAAGCGCTACATGAAAAAGAGTTTTAGCTACGTGGAGCAAATGGTTGCAGTGCAGCGAGGATGGGTGCTCCGGTTTTCATTTTAGCTTCTGCTTTAAACTATCACCATCCCCCAACACCACCACCATCAATCTTTGTGAACCATGCAGAGCCCAGTTTTATTTAACACAATGCACGGATGTAGCACCTCAAAGAATTAATCACAAATTATTAAGATTTGTTCTACAATGGGAGAGAGAGTGGAAATAGCCATGTAGTAGAAAAAGTGCACATGAAATTCTGAAAACGTTTTCATCAACCGCAGCTTCCACTTGACCACATTATGTGATCCTGGACAATTACTTTTTTCACAGTACCTCTCTTCCTTTGTTAACAGATGAGCACACCTTTAAATACACCAGTTCAGGGTGTGCGCTGCACATAAACAAAAGACTGTGACGTTACGCTATCTATAGTGACAGTGTAGGCCACACAGGATGCAAAAGACTTCCCTCTTGGTTCACTAATAGCATCGTCAACAGGGCAGTGTTGGAGGGCAATAATGTTTTTCTGTCCATGATTAGAATTACTTATAAGAATTGTAACTCAATATTAAGCATTTTTTATACACTAAACTGACATCTGTTTGCAATGGCAAGAGATACACTGTTTTGAATTTTGAAGATACTTTATATATTTGTACTGGACTCTAAGTCAAGCAACCACAGACCCCCTCACCCCATTCTCCCTGAATCCCTGAAGGTCAGAGCTGCTTGTCAGGACCTTGCAGAAGACAGGAACCAACTAAATCCAAAAACAAATGGTTTTGCAGCAAGCATGTTTGTTGAAAAGCACCAAAGGACTGCGAGCAGGAAATGCAGTTGGACCTGCCCCCAGCAAGAAATACTAGCTCTCAACCAGTAAAACTGTTCCCCACCCTGCTTGCCCACCAGAAACACACCTGGTGCCTGGTACGTTAAGTCCGGGCCTGGAGGTAGGATATGGGAGACAAGACTAGTTGGGGCATGATGGGAGCCCCTCATCGTACTTTGCAGGAGGGGGGGGGGGCAGGTTTTGTTTCACTACTGGCACAGACAGAGCAAATTCAGGTAAAACGAAAGCATGGTCCATTCTGCTTCTGCGCAGCACTCAAAAGGACCTCATAATATTACCCCTGGGATCCTTATCAAACATTTTTTGTTTTTTTAGCAACATAGACAATGTAAAATGTCTCATGAGTGGTTCAATGCTGTTCTGCATCAGCCACGAGTTCAAAGCACACAAACACACATACATAAATAGTAACTCATGAATTCGAAAAATCCCTTTATTATTGTAACTTTTTTTCTGGAAGGGGTAATAGACCGTATGGTTAGACAGTCTTTCTCTTCTTACAAGATCCTGATAGATATCTGTCTTTAGGGCAATCTCTGTCAGTGACAACCTTTGCATTTGTCTTGGGAGTTTGCCCGCCAGGAGTACATGGTAATGACACCATTCTCATTTCCTAGAGCACACTAGCTGACCACTGAAATAAATTCAGATTTAAGATGAATTTAGTTTTGAGAAAAGTGGATTTAGCCTCAAATATATATATTGGTTCATAAAAAATAAGGCGTTATTGCTTAGAATGCAAAGGAAGAGATTGTATTCACACTTAACACACTCTCTCTCTCTCTCTATATATATATATATATATATACACACACACACACACACACACACGCACACACACATATAAAAAATAATTGACATCTTTTATGGTAATAAATTAAGTTTGACAGTTAACATTCTTCAGAATCTCTTATCATGCCATTTTTCCATCACACCTGAAATCAAAATGCATATCCACCTGCTCCTTTTCAATAGGAATTAGGCAGATGTTGTACCCGTTGGATATAAATGAACATCTATAATAAATATCATGCACTCTAGCATACTGATATTTTGCAATGCAATCAGTACAATTAGAAATAATGATGTATTATTTGTTACATTTCTTTCTTTAGGTGCATTACTTCAACAATTTTCTATCCTGTCACTCATAAAATATTTTGGTTATTCTAATATCTTCTACTACAATAATGTTGGACCTGGCCCTCACTGCAGGGTCACCTCCATCCTTTTTGCCTTTCCCCTTCGACTTTTTGATTAATTCATTTTTGTTGGCATTAGGACTCTGTACACTTTTGTTAGACCTGGCATCTTTGGCGTGGTTACCCCTGACTTTTTGCCTCTACCTCCTGTGTTTTTTGATGCTATGCTGGATTTCGTTTTTGCTGGTTTAGATGCTTTGGGCACTTTGCCACTGCTGATCAGTGTCAAAGTGCAAGTGCTCCCTTGGTAAATTGTTATATTGATTGGTTATCCATGATTAGTATATTTGTTTCACCTGTTAGCCCCTAGTAAAGTGCACTGAGTGTGCCAGGGCTGGTGATTCAAATGCTACTAGTGGGCTGCAGCACTGATTGTGCCACCCACAGGAGTAGCGCTAAAATGATGTCTTAGGCCTGCTTGCAGTGCCTATGTGCAGTCCAGGACTGCCATGTCGACCTGGCCAGTGCACCCACTGACCAGGCCTTATCTTTCCCTTTCTGTACATGTCAGGCATCCCTATGGTGGCCCTAGGTACCCCCCTGGGCTGGGTGCAGTGTATCTGAAAGGTAGGGCATGTACTGAGGTGTGTAACATGCCCTGGTAGTGAATTACAGCCATTTTCGTTTTTCACTGCTGAGAGGCTATCTTGCCCATAGGATAGAATGGGGAAGGCTGTTTACATGCCTATCTTCCCATAAGGGCAATATAGAAAATCCAAGTTTGGTATCTCTGTGTTCAGAATTTAATTATACATATTTTTAACAAGATGGTTTTTAAATTCACTGTGTGAGAATAGCACTTTTTAGAAAGTAGCTATTCTCCTGTTTAACCTTCCTGTGTGCCTGTGTGCTGGTTGGCTGACTGGTGTCATGTGATGGGCTAGGTGGCTCCAGGAGCCTGGATGAGTCAGCAGCAGGGTGAATAGGGAGATCTGCTTTAGATGGGTGGGAGGAGTAGTCCCTGGGTTTGAATAGGGCTGCTCCTGACAAACACAATGCTGGCTCCACCCCCTGCTGGCCAGGCTGAGGACTCTGGCTCTGCTGGCACAAAGAAGGCTCCACCTCCTGCTGAGCGTCTAACGACCCTGCCCCTAACTCTGAAAGGAACCAGGTGCTCCAGAGCAGAGCACACCCAGGAACCGGTTTGAGCAGGGGAATCCCCCCACTGGAACAAAGAGAGACAAAGACTTGGAGGGGTATAAGAAGAGGACCCCAGACACCTAAAACTCTAGATCACTTTGGAACTAAGAAGAAACCTCTGCCAAGGAGAAAGCTGAAAAGAACTGAAGACGAGGAGACTGCCTGCTTGCTGTTTTGCTTTGCTGCCAAGGAGAGGGGAAGGACTTTGCTGTGTCCCCTTCTTTTGATTCTGATCTCCAAGGGCCTGAGAAGAGCTGGCTCCCTGTTAAGAAGTCCCAGGAACAAAAGGACTTCACCACCTGCTCCCCTGGAACTCTGCTGAAGGAGTTCTGACCTGCCTTGGAGTGCTTGCCCAGTCTTGGGGCCTCAGGAGGTCGTTTTGCTGTGTTTGGGAGCTGGGAAGCAGAAGCGTGAAAAAGAGTAACTGGTACCCAACGCATCATCCGATTGCGTGTCGCAAGAACGAGAGTGCAAGGAAAATTTCATCGCGGCACCATCGCAACACGCAGGGTCCCCGCATCGCCGAGTGCGTCGAGCATCGTCCCGAAGCGTGAAGATTCCTGACATTGTGAGGGTCGTCGCAGAACCAGTTTGCGAGCCGCACCACTGCCGGTGCGTGGAAGTCTCCAGTCATTGTGTGCGTCGATGCAGAGTTCCGTTCCATGGCGCATCGAGAGTTGCGGCGCCGGAAGTCAACGCTGCGCCGCGCATCGTGCCACATCGAAGCGTGTCGCATCGAACCTGTGCGTGAAGCTTCCCCCTAAGAAACCTACGCAACGAAGGCCAAAGTCATCGCATCCTCCCCTTACAGATCGGAGCCGGCGCATCCACCTCTGCTGCGTGAAGCAGGGCTGCTGCAAAGCCTCCCCTGGATCTCAGGAGTATCGCATCGCCTTTGCAAGCTTCCTTGTTATAGCTTTTGGGAACCTTATCGCAACTACAGGTACTGTTGGGCACGAAAGTGTCGCATTTTGTGCATTGAGAGTCGCATTGTGCAAGACACTGACTTTTACATCCTGGAGTACTTTCTGCAAACTCTTGAACTATCTTTAAAGTAACCTTTTTGAATTATATGTTGGTTTGTCTGTAGTATTTGGTCTTGTGAAGTTTTTAGTAAAGATACCTTATTTTTCTAAAACTGGTGTGGAGTAAATCTGTGGTGTTTTCACTGTGTTACTGTGAGTGTTGGTACAAATACTTTACACATTGCCTTTGATAGCCTAGACTGCTCAGGCCAAGCTACCTAGAGGGTGAGCAGGGGTTATCTTAACAGTGTATCCCCCTTTCCCTGACTAGAAGCAAGGGTCCCTACTTGGACAGTGGTACCTACCCTGCCAACTAGAGACCCCCAGATCTAACATTGGTGGCAGCGGTGGGATTGAACTTGTATTTGTTCTTGACCCACAGTAATTGGTGTACATCACTAGTTTAAGTGCAGTCCAATAGACAACCACATACTATATTTTTTATTCTATTTTTGAGTAACTCTTCAAGAGCATCATGTCTCAGGTGGCAACAAGTGAGAAGGCAGAAGTGGAGTTTTCCATTGCGGATTTGTATTCTTACGGAGTGGTAACACTCAAGCAATTCGGCAAAGACCGTGGTTGCCCCTTTAAAAGCGGAGATAGAAAGGATGAGCTCCAAAAAGTCTTGAAGGCCTGGTGGGAGGCCCAAGAGGAGGATGATGCAGATGAAGAGGATGGTTTTGTTCCCCAAGATCTGCCCGTGGGCAGAGCAGTCTCAAGGGCTGCCAGCTCCCATTCCAGTAGGGGGCTCACTCCAGAGGAGTTGGAGGAGAATCAAAGGGTGAGAGACCATGAAATGGAAAAAATGAAAATGGAAATGGCAAAGGAGGAGAAAAAGAATGCCCTTGCTTTTGAGGAAAGAAAATTGCTTTTGGCTCATGAGTTGAGCATGAAGGAGCTGGACATCAAGGCCAAGCAGGTGGAGTCCGGTTCAAATGGTGGCAGCGCACAGCCAGTGCAGGGGGGTAAAGTATATATCCCCAAAGATTTAGTACAGAATTACAATAGGAGTGAAGATATCTATGCCTGGTTTACATCGTATGAAATAGCATTGAGAATGAATGGCGTGCCTGAACAGCATTGGGGGGCGGGCCTGTGGAAACATTTTGAGGCTTCTGGGAGGAGTGCTCTAGAGCCCTTAGAATTAGCAGGTACCATGACCTATCCCAATATGAAGGAGGCCTTATGTCTCAGGTATGGACTTACTCCAGAGCAGTATAGACTGCAGTTTAGGAACTCCAAGAAGAAAGAGTCTGAGACTTGGATGGAGTGTGTGAATCTGTACTCGCGGGCACTGGAAGGTTGGATGAAGGGCAGCAAGGTAACTGATTATAAGGGGTTGTTACATTTAATTAGTTGGGAGCACTTGAGTAGTCTATGTGTTACAGAGCTGCGCCAGCATCTTTTAGACAGCAAGCTGACGGACCCCATTGAGCTTGCTAAGGAGGCGGACCGCTGGACCAGTACCAGGGTCCACAGAGGAATTGTGGGTACCATTGCCAAAGGTGGGCAGGGTCCCCAGCAGAAGAGTGGGGGGGACAAGGGTAACCAAAAAGAGTTCTCACAAGGGCCCCAAAACAGTTCCCAGGGTAACCAGTCCCAGCCCCCCAAGTCAAAACCCAAACCAACCTGGCCCCCTAAGGGCAGGTCGGATAACAAGGGTCCCATTAGGTGTTATCACTGTCAGGAATTGGGTCACAAGTCTCCTGTGTGTCCCAAGAAATCCCAGGCACCCTCTGGTGTTCCAACCCCGGGTATAGCTAGTGTAGCTTTTGGTGGGGATTTAATTTCTAGCGATTTGGAGGGATTAGCGGTTATGTCCCTTGTCTCTTTAGGAGACACAGAGATGGTCCAGGAAACCCCTGTCCCTGATAACACTAAGAAGTACAGGCAGTGGGTGACCATAAATGGGAGGAGGGTGGAGGCTCTCAGGGACACTGGAGCCAGTGTGACTACGGTCAGGTGTCAGTGGGTCCCTGAGGAGCTGATCATTCCAGACGTACTTCACCCAGTAGTGTCAGCTGACAACTCTGTGTGCCTTTGCAAGGTAGCACATGTTCCCTTTGAGTGGGGGGGGGTCTCAGGTCCTCTCAGAGTTGTTGTGAGTCCATCCATGCCGGTAGACTGTCTGCTAGGTAATGACCTGGAGAGTTCCCCATGGAAGGAGGTGGAACGCCAGGCTCATTTGGAGATGTTGGGTTTGCCTGAGTGGGTCTGTGTGACCACCCGGTCCATGGCAGTGAGACAGGGTTGTGAAGCAGACCTGGAGCCTGAAACAGTGGCCCAGGTCCCTGCCAGAAAGAGGAAGGGCTAGGGGCGTGGTACGTCCACCCCCGCTGTTCCCACGGTCCAGGAAGGAGCAGAACCTACGGGGGATGCCCTGGAGCCTACAGGGGAACAGGTCGCTGAGCTGGGAGACATACCTGAGCTGACCCATTGGCAGCAAGAGGGTGGTCCCTCCAGAGAGGAGTTCTGCCGTGCGCAGAAGACATGCCCTACTCTTGAAGGTCTGCGGCACCAGGCTGCAGACCAGGCAGCAGGTGCTGATCCGAAGAACTTTTTTCTCTACTGGGAGAATGACTTGTTGTACAGTGAGCCTAGGTTTGCTGAGCCCAGTGGATCACGTACCCTGGTGGTACCCGCAGGGTTCAGAGACTTCCTACTGGGTCTGGCTCACGACGTGCCGCTTGCAGGACATCTCGGGCAGGACAAGCTTCTCCCAGCTTCCATAAAAAGGACACCAGGGTACATAAATTGGACCTTGAGACCCATTCTTCAGAAAACTCCTGGACCTGTGAACACTCTGCCGAGGAGAAGGACTGCTGTGCTGCTTAAAGACTTCTACTCTGCTGGACTGCTGCTCTATAAGACTGCTGACATACCTGGATTGCTGCCCTGTTGGTTCTGCTGCTCTGTTACTTTCTGCCTGAGGACAAGGACTGAATCTTCAACTGTCCCAGGACCTCCAGAGTGACTCACATGGGCTAGTTTTCTAGCCTCCTGCTCTGGTCCAAAGGGACACAAACGGCATCCTTCATCTTGAACCCACACCTGGACCCAGCCAGAGTGACTCCTAACCATCCAAGTGGTGCCCCCCCCCCAGTCCTGGACCCTTGGAATTGATGCTAAAGGTGCCCAGACAGCCACAATTTAGAAATGGGAATTTAGACATTCTTGGGCTAAACACTGCTCTGAGAATCAGGTGGAGACTGAGACCAACCTGCTCACCTATCCGCCTGAGGTGCATCGCTGGTCAGATTGACTTTGTGGCTTCTCCTGCTACTATTGTCTCATCAGTAGCAAATCCATTTCTGTGATCCTTCACCAACGGGGCATCTAACTTCTTGAGACTGTCTTCAGGTACAGCCCTCTGCCTCATCCTGCTGGAGATTTTTGACTTCCATTTCAGAGACTAAGTCCAAACATAGAAATCTTCACTACTCCTTCGATCCAAGGCTACCTGGCGACGACACTTCCTTAATGGACACCTCCTGCAGCCAGCCCCACCAAAATTTCTCTCCTCAGAACATTTTCCTCAAGACTCTTTCTAAGTCCAAAGGTAAGCACTGACCGGGTCTAATCCACTTCTTGTATCTAAACTGTGCTCCATTGTGGTTGGCCATATTTTTCGACTTTGACCCAGTCTTGCATGACTAGATGTTCACGTTTGGCGCTTTAATCTTTTAGGCACACGTTTTTATTAAACATTTTAAGAATTCATAACTCCGGCTCTACTGATTGGATTTTTGCTGCTTTGGTGTCAAATAATTCATTATAATTTACTCACTTTTCTCTTTGGGATTTTTCTAGTTCTGTGTTTTCACTTCATTACGATTTGTGTGCTGCAAAAATACATTAAACATTGCCTCTAAGTTAAGCCTGACTGCTTTTTGTGCCAAGCTACCAAAGGTTAAGCACTTGTTAATTTAGTGACTTCCTCTGGTTCACCCTGCAAGGGACTGTTGCTTGACCAGAGTTCACATCCCAGTCAATCAACAACCCAATTTGCAACAATCAACTACAGTTTTTGCACCAGTACCAGCAAACATCCACATAGCACTACTGCATGGATACAATAGTATTCACAAGCAACAGAATTCACCTAGGAACTCTGTGTGTTGAGCACTTGCGTGTGCCTCAAGAAACAGAGGATACTCACAATATTGCCCAAAGGGTCTACAAGGGAGACAATGATGGGGTAGCGGGAGACACAGATTCAGTAGATCCCTTAGGCAAAAAAGAAAATGTCAGCTGTCGCAAGGGTACAATTAAAAGGTCACTACTAAGGTGTCAGAAAATTAAGGCTATTTCTTCCCTGGGCCTGTATTACAGATAGAGTGCACTTTCCATGTTTGTGCCATGTGCAAACTTGAAAAGTGCACCCTATCAGGAAGAATGCGCTACCCTGGGGCAGCTGTGAACTCATGCTGCCCTAGGGCAGCACATTCAAGAGTAATATGGAGCAGCTGTTTTGAAGTTTGTCTGTGCAGGCGGATAATCCACCTGCATTTTTAAAAAGGATTAGAGATCCCCTTGAAGGTGGGTGCAGTGAGTGACTGCTCCCACCTGCGAGGGGATGTCTGGGGGTCCATGGGTCCCACTTTCATCCCTTTAGAGGGCCGCATTTAGAAGGTATACTGAGAGTGCCTCAACGTTTTGTGATGCACTTTTAGTGCATCTTCTAAAGGCATGTTTGCATCTGCGCCCACTTCTGTAATGGGGCACGGGTGCAGAGGCAAAATGATTCCCTCATTTGCATGGGCCACGCCCCCATGACAATGAGGGAATGCCCTCTATTGATAGCGCTTGTGCAATTTGTGCACCAGCACGATCTGTATGACAGAAGAGGCTGCACAAGTATCTGCAGCTCCATCTGTAATATGAAAGTGCCCCGGGGTGCAGAAAGTGGGTGCAAATGCCCCTTGCGTCCCGGAAACACTTGATTAATATGGACCCTGAGTGGGTTTGCTGCTACATTTTACAGTCATTTAAATCTTGGAGGTAGCACCAAATGAGGGATTCCATTTGCAGGGATCAGAGCTGTATGTATTCAATATGTCCCAATAAACATACTATTGTTGGGCACACTCATCTCTTCCAGCTGACCCACATAAAAAAAGACTACCACCACTCCTGGGAGATCCTGTGTTCAAGTAAGCCTTCAAGTAAATTATATTGAGGATTTCTACTTCTTGGTCGCCTCACTTTTTTGACTCCACCTTCACCAGTACTTTGTAAAGAAGGCTTTTACACACACATTCAACTGCTGAGAGACCTTTGAGGAAAGCAAACTTACTTGTGCACCTAACTTCAGTAGGCAGTTACTCTTGCAAAGTGCACGTCTAAAAGTGGGAAGTCTGCGAAGTGAATTTTCCTCATTCACAAATGTAATGTGAAGTGCAGACACTTGGGCAGAGGACTGGAAAATTCAGTGAACATTGTCAGTCAGTCAGTATTAACTTTATTCGATCTAAATATATTAGACCATAACAGTACAATAAAAAGATACATAAAAATACAATTAAGATCTCACTTAATTGAGCAATGCATTTTAAAATCATTTCATATATATAATCATTAAAACCTGATATTCCTCATTTGTAACATCATATATTGTTATTACATGGCTACTATAACACACAGGAAAAGTAAGGAAGAAGCAGAAGAAGAAGAACTTCAAAAACCTCACATAAGGGTCCGCTATGCATTACTGCATACTGCATAGTCCTCTGTCCTATTTCATAGTATCAATTTTTTAAATGTATTAGAATCCATGGTTTATAATATATATAAAAACTATGATTATAAATCCATGTTAATAAAAGATCATATTTTAAATAATCATCTATAAATATCTCACAAAATTAATCATATCATCTACATGATGTTTTTTCTGACATAAAAGACAGCCCACAGAAACTTGACATTCCTCAGCAGAGCTCAAGGGTAGACAGTGATTGCAGAAAGAGATGTGCAGGACAACATTGTGTAAATTGTAGAGGACTTGAAAAAGATAGAACGTTTTCTCCATTTGTTATAAAATTGACAAAAGAGTGCAACATGCATGGTGCTCTAAGGCATCTTGCCATCACAAGGGCAGGTATTTAAGTTTAATGACCAATCATTTGATTTATGGAAACTGACCAGCCGATGGAAAAATATTCATTCTGAAATGAGTCAAGACAAATCTATGCCTTGAGTTAGATACTTCTTTCAGATATAACTGCATGTCGTAACTAGTTAAAATAAGTTGATTATTTAATACAGAGGGTTTTAATAATTCGGCAATCACCCTGCGATTCTGTGAGTGTGCAGTGCATTTGTTTTTTAATGCTATTCTACTAATAGCTACCAGGGAATTCGGATTCTAGCCCCCTGTCTTGGCAACACTGTCAGACCTCTATGTTTATGGATCTTCAAGATGAAATGAAGAGTTAAGCTTAAGCTACAAATATATGTTAGTGGATTCTGTTTCAAACCAATAACAGTAGAAGTTGCATAATTTCAAGTTGTGGTATTTTAATTGCTGTTTTTCGTTGATGACTAACTAATACATAATACATCATTCATTACTTTTTTGTCTTAGGCTACAAGAGCAAACCTTTGGAACAAGGGGACCTAGGTATAAACATTCTTATGCAACTATGGTTTTCATTGGTATCATTTGATGCAGAGTACTAAATCATGAGGTTAAATAACCTCATGCAATGAATGCTAGATAGAAGTAATGGTAATTTCATGAACAGACACAATCATCACAAGTGTATTTCCAACAAAGAAAATACTTGTAACTTTTTTATTAGTTCTGTTTTTTATAATTTTTTACAGGTGTTCCCCATATGGTCCTGATGAGACCCTTGTAGCCCAACAAAGCATCAAAATATTGTTGACACAGAGTAACAAACAAACTAAGAGACTGACCATCTTGCCAAATGGACTAAATCAATCTTCATAACTGCTGTTTGTTATAAACACATCAGCTTTATAATATACTTTTATTTCCGTATTTTATTTTGCTGTGTTTTCTGCACAGGGGACACAATGTACTGTTTTGCACTTTATTTATGGAATAGTTGAAGAGATAAAAGTATTTTCTTTGTTTGAGGTACAAGTGTGGTTGTTGTATTTGTTCATTAAACTATTACGATTACTTCAAACCAGCATTCACAACATGAGGTTATTTAGCCTCTTCATTATGTTTGAAGCATTTCGAATTCCACACATTAATCGCTGCTTTGTAGACCCTGCAGTAACTCCATGAAGTGATGAAGCATCTTGATAAGTGAGTTATATTTCCTATGTGATTCAGTGTGGTTAAAGGCTGCCAAAAATATCTCAAAGCAGGATATCACTGTAGTCTACTTTTCTCTGTATACTGCTAGTATAAAGAAACTCACGATCAAGCAAAAGTTCTGATGTATACATATTCTTTCAAACTTTCTAAACCCATACAAGATCTAACACCCAGTGGAAATGAATCAATGTGCAGCCCACAGCAGGGAGAAGTAACATGCTTCCTGTTTCCAAGTAAAATCTACAAGAAGCAGAAACACCAAGTTACTGTTTAACTTTTCCCCACTGTCTTCTGACTCGATAAATCTGCACTTTCTAGCAGCGTAGGCATCTCCAGAGGGGGGCCAGATGGGGACTGTGCTGCAGCTCCATTTGTTCGGCCCCCCCACTACCAAATCTACTGAATTTCACAGAAAAAAACAAACACCATATTTTCCCCACACACAATATTATGTCAGGCCAGCATTCACTTGAAATAAGCGATTCTTTGACAACATAAAAGAACTTATGTACACACATGCACTCCGGTACACAGGCACACACAGGGGCATGCTTATGACACGGTTTGCCCTGCTCTTGCACACCGCAATGTGGTGCAAGATCAATGTAAATCTTAGGTCAGATTTTTGAAGTGACGAAAAGCCACTTTACATGGCTCTGAGTGGCATAAAAAAATCTGGAGTAATGCAATGCAGCGCAAATCACTGTATTGCGTCACTCTGCCCTGGGAAGACGGTCCATGGGTGTTCCCATGCAACCCCCATGGATTTTGGCGCATCCCCAGATTTACAAGAACTTGTAAACCTGAAAATGCACCATAATCTTACACCTTTACAAGGGAGGTATAATGAGGAGAAATATATTTTTTCTCCTCGTTCCTTCCTCTTTCTATGTATGCTGCACTATAGAAAGAGGAATATGCCACCCAGGATTGTTTTTGTGCAAGAAGGTCACCCTTCCTGAAGGAAAACAATCCTGCATACAACACAGGCATTTAAACAAACAAAAGGGACACTGTTCCAAAAGGCTGGCTATCGGATGTCGACCAATAGTCCTCGCCAAGAGTAAGCAAAAATAAAGATAAAGACCTAGGTATAAAGGGGACCCCCTAAAAAAGAGAAAGAACAAGTCTTATCTCCTGTTGCCCTCACACACCCCGGAGGGTGTCATGCTTCATCATCGGGCGTTGGCTCCTCATCGGGCCCGGCGGTGCAATGCCCAACGGGTCCCCCGAAGGGTCACTTTGGTGGAGCTCTTTTAAAGTCAATGCCGGATGGTGCCTGAGGGTATGTGGGGTGTGGGTCTAAATAAAGAGGGCTACAAGGTGCGTGCAAATTACAATAAAATTTGAAAAGGGTTGCTAAGGCCAAAAAATGAATAACGGGAATTGTTCCCATAAAAACACATTAGAACCCCATGGGTAAACAGTTACCCTTACAGGCATAACTATGCATGTAATGGATCAACATGTTTCGCGCCACTGGTGCCACAAGGGTCATAGGCGCTTCTTCAGGATCAAAAATAAACAGCAGTGAAGTGCACGTGAAGTGAATAATAAAAAACATATACCCTCGTAATCAGTCAGGGTGAGCCATAACCCTGCCTCCCATACAGGGTGGCGTAAAATTGCTTATCCTCCTGATGGATACCTAGGGTAGAAATAGAAAACATAAACAGTATGTGTATCAGTACAACTTGATATCACAAAATGTGCCACAATCGTGTGCACAACCTGCCACCATGAAAGACACACAAGCCAGAACTTCGGGGCGTCCCAAAAGTTACCCATGTACCATATATCCCCTGCCGGGATTTTGCCACTCTAAAGAAAGACAACCTCTCAAATGTGTGAATGCCCAGTAATATTCCGTCCTACATTGTAGCCGGTCTAGCGGACACCCTAAATGTCAGATGGCGGACCAGGATGTCAAAATAATAAACAGTACCCTTGACCACAATGTGGTTATGCATAGGACCAGTCATATATGGCTACCTGTTTCTGTGTAGTAAGCATTATGTCACAGGACTTGCAAAAGAGGGGAAGTAATTACAATTAAAAATCCTTACCCAGCGTAGTCAGGAGAGTCCCTTCTAAAGCCAGAAACGGTGGACCCCCGCACCCGTACGGACTGTAATAAAGAAGAGTATTTAAAAACTAGAGCAATATTGAAAGGGAGCATAAGCACCAGAGCCCAACCATTACAAGGGCTGTGCACGGACTGAGTACTAATCGCTCGGAATGCCCCTTCCTCAAACGCCCTCTACTTACAATGGTGTCCGGGTGCGGGCTGCAGAGTACCTGCCCCGTCCATACGTCTCCCCCCATGAGTTACCTGGGGGCAATGCTCGGATTAAATAGTCCAGAGAGGGAAGCCCGGGCGGTGTCTACATCCGGGGTGTGGGTCCCTCGGCATGACAGCGCGCTTGCGCAGGTGCAGGGTACCGCCGCGCATGCGTAGCCGGGGAGAGCTACTCACCCGCGCATGCGTATCGTATTGGATATGAGAAAAAAAGGTGTAAATGCAGCTAAGCGCGAATCGTACCCATATTTTATAATGAGGTGACGCCAGCCCAGACAGTCCTGATGAATAAATCTTGATATCTCTCCCATCGGGTAAAAGACCTGTGGGGGTTCTGGGGAGTCATACCCCAAACCCATCAACATGCCATAATGTAGACTAGAGGTGTCGAGTCCCAGCCCTGTCATCGGCATCACAAAGGGGTCACCAAGAATTATTATTATTAACCCGGTAAAATAGGGTGGTACGGGCTTGTGTGTGAAAAGGAAAATGAAAGGAGAAAAAGAAGGGATAGAAAAGATATGGGTCCCTCGGCTGGAACGCCGTGCTACTGCTAAATCAAAAAGAGAGGGGGGACCGAGGAGCGAGTTACGGTCCAGTGTCCATGCTCCTCTTTCGTAGTATTTAAACAAACAAAAGGGACACTGTTCCAAAAGGCTGGCTATCGGATGTCGACCAATAGTCCTCGCCAAGAGTAAGCAAAAATAAAGATAAAGACCTAGATATAAAGGGGACCCCCTAAAAAAGAGAAAGAACAAGTCTTATCTCTTGTTGCCCTCACACACCCCGGAGGGTGTCATGCTTCATCATCGGGCGTTGGCTCCTCGTCGGGCCCGGCGGTGCAATGCCCAACGGGTCCCCCGAAGGGTCACTTTGGCGGAGCTCTTTTAAAGTCAATGCCGGATGGTGCCTGAGGGTATGTGGGGTGTGGGTCCAAATAAAGAGGGCTACAAGGTGCGTGCAAATTACAATAAAATTTGAAAAGGGTTGCTAAGGCCAAAAAATGAACAACGGGAATTGTTCCCATAAAAACACATTAGAACCCCTGGCACCCCTGCACTATGGTGCCAGGGTGCCTGCATTGGCCCTAGGCTGCCAAAGGACACCAGCACAAAGGAAACAACAGGAATGCATCATATTACCTTAAATGTGATGCATTCCTGCCCTTTCCCTGTCACGCAGAACAGCACTACGTCACAATCTCATAAATGAGCTCACAGTCTTTATGACTGCCCTTTGCAGGTAGCCCCACCTGTTTTATTTGTGGGTCATGGTGTGCCTACCCCTAAAAACCCCTTGCAGATACACCTCTGCCTAGCAGCCTTTCCAAAAATACAAGAACACAACAGCACTCAAGCTGGTTGTCAATGAAATAATGAATATGGAATATTTACTTTTTTTTCGCTTTGACAAAGGCTGTGTTTATTTTGTATTAAAACAGTATCCTGGCTCAAGTGCTAAATGAGTGGTCTAAAAATGTATAATATTATCTTTTCAGTTCATGTTCTGTCAGCACATTTAAAGGGTATGTGAGAGAAAAAAGAGAGATATCCTATTTTTTTGTTTCAAATATTTTATTGATTTTCAAAGAAGAACACAATACATACAGTGAGTATAGTGAATATCAAGGGACTCAGACAGATATGGGAATGCCACATTCACTACAGGGCAACAGAAGGCACAGAGTCAAATATTTGTGTAAAAAATCAAACCAAAGATGTTGGTGTGCTTCAGATCTAAAGGGAAGCATAAACTTAACAACATGTTCATATCATTAAAAAACGTTTATGAAATTCAAAAATAGTTAGGAAGAGCACCATATAATAATATTGATATTATATACCAGTCATATATACGTAGAAGGAAACAAATAAAAGTAGAAGAATCATAGGCCCCTCGGATATATTCACAATAATGTGAATGAAAAATGGGCGGGAAAAAAGAATAAAGTAAAAGGTAATATGTAAAAAAAATGAAAAAAGAATGAAGGAGTTGAAAGTAAGAAGGGAAAATGCCATGACGGTGTAAAGCACAGATCAGTGTTATTTACTACAGTCAGAAAGAAAAGTAGCAAAGTGGTTGGCAAAAGTTCAGTATGTTGTAGGAATAAAGGCATCCAGAGTCTGCCAAAACGAATGAGATGGGGCAGGTGCACTTGGATAGAATGATAGATGTTTGTGTATACTCATGAGGTAAGTAATCCATACCCACCATGCATGAAAATAATCATTGTACAGACAATTCCATTATAACAAGATAACTTTCACAGCCATTGTCAAAAGTAAATCTAATAGAGACATATCCTTATCAGATAGACTTAAAGGTGGGTTAGAAACACATAGATCCAGCATGATAAGAGGAATAAAAATGGAGAAAGATACCCTAATAATACTAGTGATATGATCACGAACTTCCATCCAATAGGTAGAGAGATATTTGTATGCAAAGAACATATAATCAAGGCTACTGGTGGACTCCTTACAAGAACAGCAGAGATCAGAATCAAGCAGTTTTAGCTTAAACATTCTAGCCGGAGTCCAGTAGAGAAGATAAACAAAGTAGAAGCATGTTTGAGAGACAGTTGGGATTTTTTAATTTCTAAGGAGATTCAAAGAAATATTTGAACAGCTATCATCGGGAGTCGGGGGTAAGTTGGACTCTTGTTAGTGCAACAACCGTCACTTTTTAAGAGATGAGGGATTAAACAACGTGCTGTGCAATGTTTTATATATTATTGATGCTACATGACCCCCTTGACTCACTTGTTGGATAAATAGAGAAAATTTCAAGGGGGGTAATGTACCAAGTTTTGAAATATTTGCTTTAGTCTTTAAAAAATGACAAAAGTCCATATTAGACAATGAGTATTTGGCCTGTAAGAGGGCAAATGAGAAAGGGTGGTCTTCTTCCATCAGATCAGATACTACATTGATACCTTTCATGCCCCAAACTGGGCCTATGTTCGATTAAATTATGGTAGATGTTTTTGAGTTATTCCTTAAGGAAATAGCTGAGGATTTAGATAGGCTAGGAGTCATAGATTTGTTCAAAAGTGTAAGACCTTAGATTGTATTGTAAAAAATACGAGAAGTGTGAGGCAACATTAAGGAATTCATAGTTAAAGCTGAGAAGAGAGAACATCGATACATGAGATGGCATTCAATTAAAAGCCAATGAACCACCACATTACTTGACAAAAAACAGTTTGGCACTTCACATCCTCCCATGGAGCGTGAAAGTCTGAGTCTCTTATGTCTCATCCTAGGCTTTTATTAGACCACCAGATGTTGGATGCTAATTTACCTAAAGAAGATAAGAAATTAGAGGAGAACCGGACAGTAAGCATTATGGTCAAAAGGTTCTCAAGGGGTGTGACCATCATTTTCAGAGTCTCCAGTTTCACCCACCTAAAAATCATTTTACTCAATCATGAAGATAAATGATCTTTGATTTTATCTAATATCTTCAGTTTGTTGGCAGCTATTGATTCCGCCAGGTGCTTAGAAAACCATGTGCCAAAATACTTAACCCTTTTTGGCTGCCAGTAAAAGCCTGAATGTCCAATACAAAAAAATGATAATTAACATTTAGAGGCATATACTCCATCGTGTCTCTGTTCAGTGAGTACCCTGAAAATTCTGCAAAAGAATGGATTTTAGAAAGGACTTTATAAATAGCGTTGTCAGGGGTTTCCGAAAATATAAGGATATCATCCATGTAAGCAACTGTTTTAATATATATAGTATATGAGCTAAATGTAATGCCATTAATGTCTGGATAGTCATTATTCTGAACCAGCGAGGATCTATAGCTAAAAGAAATAACAGCGGAGGTAATGGACAGTCCTGACGAGTACCTTGAAGGAAAGGGGGAAGAGAGCCCCATTAATCCTTATTCTAGCAAAAACATTGCCCAGATTTTAACGATCCAAAGCAGCCATACTTAAGGGCCAATATACCTTATCAAAAGCCTTTTTGACATTCAAGGCCGAGGATTCAGGAAGGGCTGCTTTCTCAATGATGTGGCAGAAAAGATGAGTATTTCCACATGCCAATCTCCCCATGACAAATCCAGACTGTGATTGATGTATTGATTTAGAGATGAAGGACTCCAGATGTTTCAGCAACATTTTCACATAGATCGTTGCTTACATATTCAAGAGAGAAATAGGTCTATAATTCTTAGCTTCAAGATGGTCCATCCCCTCTTAAGGAAATACAACTATAGTAGCTTCTGCAGCAGTACCTGGACCTGCGCCAAACATGACGAAGTGATGTGACAAGGATTCCATAGGGGGCTAAATTGTATCAGAAGTAGATTTATAGAATTCCATCAGGAGGCCATCTGGCCCAGATGTGATGTCTTTGATTAGCTTATCAAGAGAGGCCAAAGAGGCCTTAATATCCTTTATTCTTTTAGCTATCTGATTAATGCAGAAACCCCTGACAGCACATTTCAGACCATAACACAAGACTACTGGGGAGTAAACCGATCCAGAATTTTCCTTCAGAAATTGACAGATTTCCTTACTCAACCACAGCCTGTCCTCTTCAGAATCAAGTAGTTCAGTGTTCATTCTTCAGGTGCCCAACTCAGGGTGCGTGGGGGAGAGCTCAAGGGACACAGTAATAGCAGCGTTATCAGATACCAGAAAAGGTTCTATTGTGGAATCCAAAATATCCTCTGCTATTCCATCACTGAGCAGAATGTAATCAATCCTAGAGGAGGAATTACTTGGAGAAGAGAAAAAAGTTAAATCACTCCCTTTGGGGTTCTGTAAATGGTAAATATCCCCAAAATTATGTTTTGTGCATAAATTAAGCATTGCCTTATGAGAGCTTGAAGGCTTATAATGGAATAATGAATTCTTATCTAGAACAATATCCATGGGAAGATTGAAGTCACCCCCTACAACACCTTTCACCGACTGAGGTAAAGCAGTAAGTTTGGAGATGATTGTGTTCCAAAATTGGATGTCATCATTGTTAGGAGCATACATATTAACAGAATAAAGCTCCGTGGGAAAGCCTAGTTATAGCCCATCTTTATTCGTTTTCCTTTTCCAACAAGATAATCAAAAGACCAGATCATTTTGTAATGAGTGTAATAACACCATTCTTTTTGGAACTAGCCAGGGAACTGGCCAAGTCAGAGTTTGGATCAGAGCGCAGGGAGAGAGCATGTTTAATCTAGTATCTTTTTACATTTTACTGAGTGTTTTAGACCTTTGGCATTAGGAGAAACAATATTCAGGTCAGGCATATTAAAAGGTAATACTGGGTCGAGACATTAGCTGGGTCATTGTTGCCCACAGCAAGGGGCCATATAATGGGAAAAACTGTAGTAAAAACATACCATCCCCACGGCATAAGAGAAAAAGGAAAAGAGAAATAAAATGGAAAGTAAATAGACAACAAGACACCACAGAACAAAGAACAAAGAAAAAATGCATACAAGAGCACAAACCCACAAGACATCTCTGAAAGCTGAGATGACCAACCAGAAACATATCAAATTGATTGAATTGTCAAAGTGCAGAGAAATAATCAGGTTATTAGGCAAATATAGGTAAGGTCATTTGAGCACAAATCATTAGTAAACAGTGGGTAATCACCTAAATACGGTGATCGAAATATCCATTATATATCACAAAAGAAATACATAATCATCTGTAAACTACCATAGAAAATAACGAGAAGAAGAAGAGGAAGAGGAGCCAACCTTTCTTTTTACCACCCCTTTCCAGTCCCTTCAACCACCATGCGAAATGCAATATAAAAATGGCAAAAACATATGGCATGTAAAAAAGCAAAGAATCCCAAAGCACTAGTCATGAAGCTCCACATAACTATATATAAAAAGGAAAACACCCAACAATTATACAATAGTCCACCTATAGAAACTAACGTCCACTAGAAATCAAGGAAAAAAAGAAGTAATAATATTGACAACTGCAAAAGCAATGACCACATCAAATATAAAGGATACATCAGATCATCTCAGCAAACATCAAAGTTAAGAATAATTTGAGGATCCCATAGCGCCAGAGGTATTATCCAAGAAGGTAACAAGTTCTGTGGGTTCATCAAACATTTCCGGTATGCCGCTGTAAATGATCCTGCACCGAGAGGGGCCTGCAAATGAAAATGGGATTTTCCTTTCAGTCAACCTATTTTGTAGTGCAAGAAAGCCCTTTCTCCTTACCACGTGTCTCTTTTAAAGTCTTGGGAAATAGAAATCTTAGTTCCTTGCTAGAAGACTCCTCTGGATTTCCTCTCTTTTGCAAGTATAGTCTCTGCATGCTGAAGACGTAGGGGTTTAAACACAACTGGGCCGGGGGTTATAGAATGTTTACGGTGGAAAGTAGGTATCCGATATGCACATTCTATTTCAAATTCCCTATGAAATGATACTTAGAGGGTAGTCGGGATCCAGGACTCCAGAAACTCAGCCATAGATTTAGCTTTCTCCTCTACTCCCTCGGAGAGGTCAAACAGCCTAACAGTGCACTGTCTGTATTGGTCATTCATGTCATTCATGTCGGTGACATCTCTTTTGATAGAGGATATGATCTGAACGACCTTTTCAAGGTGTTCCTCATGTGCCTTTGAGCGATCCTTTACATTGCTGGTCCTACCTTTAGCATCATTAAGCCTGATGTTTAAGTTCTTCATGTCTTTCCTGATAGCCGCCACCTCCACTTGAAGGAGATCTGTATTAGTTGTAGTGCTCTGCACAATGTCATGCACAGCATTTAATTTAGATCGAATAGTTTAAAATGTGGCAGAATCTACAAGTTTATCCTTGATAGAGGAGTCAAAAAGTGGGGGTCTTGTTTAGTTGCATTTCATTTTCCCCTTGGTGTTTTTGTCCCTAGACTATTTGGTGTCTGCCATTGAGTAAAAAGATGCAAGGAGAGGAAAGATGGGAAGAAAACTGTAGCACAACTCTGGGGGACCAGACACAATGAAATGGCTGTAGGGTAAATTCTGACATGGCCGTAGTCCGTGGATAGTACTCACCCTATCCTTGATGAGCACTCTGAAAACATATATGCCATTTAGTGAAACAGTTACTACAGGGATCAGAAGATCACTCCCAAAAGGCATCCGGCAAATATATCATGGGTTAGGAGGCATCTAGAAAACACATTAAAAGACATCAAGCAAGAGGAGCATATAGAGTGTTGTAAATATCAGGTAGTCATTGTCAAGAAACAGAGGACAGTCTGTAGTTCAATCATTAAGTTTGCAGCAAGTCAGTCTCAAGCCAATAAAAAGGAAAATGAACTACGTGCTTTGCAGATCAATTATAAGTGCCAAGCGATATCCATCAAGTTATGAAAGAAGCTGCAAGGTGAATCCAGGCAGCCCATGCGCACCCGCTCCAACAATTAGCAGCAAGCTGCTCCTGTGATAAATCTCTGTGACTCTGTGACTCTGTGACTCTGCGGCAGCTGAACAAAGGTAAAGTATGGGCTGCACCTTCTTGGAAATCACCCAAACACAAAATATAAGACCGCAATCGTCGTAAAATGGTGCTCACCAAGCCCCCGGCACTGTGCATCCTACTCAACAGGGTTCTCGTTGGTTCCCCCTTTGGACTATACCTTCAAAGTTATAGCATCACAGTATTAAAGATCCTGGCATGGTGGTAGCTCCATGGAGCACACACGAGTGCCGCCATCCAATGTGGCGCTCAAACCATGTCACAAAGAGATAAAGCTTTTTTAAATATTTTCCACATTGAGGTTTGATTTCTTGTCACAGGTAGTGCAATATAGGGCAGAATTTGTGCTACTTTTATATTAAGGTGATCTGCTTCTACATACATGAGGACCCAGCCATTAAATAATACAATACTGTAAAACATTCCTTCCCCACAGAAAAACAATAAAATAAATATTTTAATGATGCCTACTTTCATGTGGCTTCCATCATGCATAAATAGGTTGCCTTTAGCATAGGCCCAGCCGTAAATTCATTCTGTGAAGAATTTGGGCATGCACCAGTTTTTTAATTCTCCCTTGAAGAGGAGGCATTAGTTGAGCTAGTTTATGTGAAATGCTTATATCTCAGGAGATCAGCCATTAAGCTATTGTCTGCAATGCCCTAGAGTACGGTCACTTGTTTGGATCCAACTATCAGGCACTTATGCCCAAACATCGAAAGCAACGCAGTGATGGAAGAGCTTCTTTACTGCTAGAAGAGGAGGCAAGACTTCCAAGTGCAGTGAGAAAGGCATATGATCCTTTGAAATTCTGAAAGAGTCTAAAAATGTACCTCTTTCCAGTATCCTACAATATTTTTAGAACTGCATAACAGGCTAAAAGTATTTCATTTCTTTAACTTTTTTTTGACTGCACCAAGAAGCCACTTATTACCTATAGAATGTGCTACTCAAATGACCCCTTAACAAAATGTAGTTTAGTGTACAATATGAAATGGGTGATGGATAAAAAGTGAAATGGTTTGCAGTATTGGATATCCCTATGAAGTGCCATCCCTTGCAGCTTCACTGTGGGCACAGACAATTGTAAATAATTGTAACACCTTTTTTTGTGTTTAGGAGCAAGAGGTTACAAAGTATATCAATTACATTATTTATTTCACTTCTTACATTATTAAACAGAATCATTACAAGAGAGCGATTTGGAGGAGCGGGGGCACGAACACCGTAGCATGACACAAACACAATATCCAGAGAAATCAGACAAAAACATAGCAGATCACCCAGTTACCAACATCTGTATCCCTATCTTCTCTTTCCTAAAACAAAAGAGACCAAGTTGGACTAAATTTAATTAGTCCGTTTCCCCTTTGATTTTAAAATAGTTGACTTCCTCTGATACTGTCTTGTACTTAAGTGTCCACCATTCATCAAATGTCAGGGATTTCTTATCAATCTGGTCACGCACAGTACATAGCCGTACAACAATAATTGCAATTGATACAATTGTAGACACGGCTGGAATGGGAACCAAAACCAGCCCTGGCAAACAGCTCGCACAGCTTCCTGGGAGGGGGCTAGTCCGAAGCACCACTCCAGTCTTTTCGCTGCCGCTTTTGTTACTAGAGGCCGATATTGCAGCAATGCTGCAAAACCACCCTCGTAACAAAAACGGCCCCCAGGGTTCCAAAACTGGACCCCACTGTGGCGGCCCACCGGGGAAAAGCCGGTGCCTGCTGTGGCCAGCCCGGCCCTGATTGTAGACAAGTAATTACCAATCTGAAGTTTTCTCCGAGCATGATTTGAGCTGTAGTTAGCTTGATATCCTGTTGTAATTTCAGAGAGAAATATCAGATGATATCTGACCAGAAATCAATCAGCTTTGGACAACTTACAAACATATAGACAATGTCAGCCTCAATTAATCCGCATCTAGGACATCTCTTATATGCATTATTGGTATTACGAGCAATCCACCTTGCGATTTCTTCCAGTAAATAATATACCATACAAATAGTTATATAGTGTTGAAGCTTGAGTGCTTCCTCCATATCTTCTGATCGAATTTCCTGCCCAACTCTCATACTCCATTTACAAGCCAGTTCTGATATATCATCCTCCCCATCTGCACAGAGCACCTTGTAGACTTCGTCGATGGACATCTTTTGTTTAGAAGAATATATTAGTGGCAATAACTCAGAATCTTTTAGACATTAAATTATTGGAACTTTGTGAGACACATAGTCCCATATCTGAAGATATTTATACAATGGATTTTGTGGTAAATTGAACTCGAATTGCAAATTAGGAAACGCACAGAAACCTTGCTAAACCAGAATAGTACCATCTGTGTGTCACGCTATCCTGAAAGATTGTCCGCATAGAAGGATTACCCCAAAGTGGCACATGTTTATGTACATCAGGGATCTGGTATTCTGTCCAGCAGTCTTCCCAAATTCATCTTCTATCAGATATAGTCCTAAAATGAACTTGTTTAAAGTAGTTTGAGTCCGTACCAAAAATATTTTACATTTTTACCAACTGCAATTTGGTAATTTATGTGGTTCCCCTCATCTCTAGTATCAATGATAAGACACTGAAGGGCATATTTACAAACTCCTATCACAACCATAATGTCACCTTTAGTGACGTTGTGATGGCGATAGGAACTTTCCCTTATTTACAAGGCAGCGTTAAGCCACTTAACATGGTTTAATGCTACCTTGTAAATAAGGCCCCCTTTCACGCTGTACTTAGCGTGTAAGGGGAGGGCAATGGGTGTTGTGGTGGGCTTCCACCGCAACACCCATTGATTTTGATGCTACCTCCTATTTACAAGGGCAGCGTAAATAGGAGGCAGCACCAAAATTAGGACCAGGGAAAACCTTGTTTTAAACAAATGAGGAGAAATGCTTTATTTCTCCTAGTTTTTGGTGGTTCCATATGTGCTGCCTTGTACAGCACACATAGAAACAGCAAATTGCCTATGATTGTTTACGTGCAGGAAGGTCCCCCTTTTTGCATGGTGCAAGGGGGCCTGCATTGGCGCTAGGCAGAAGAAGATATCGCCAGTGCAGGGGGAAGTGCAGAGCTGCACCATATTCTTGAGAATATGGTGCAGCCCTGCATTTCTAAAGTGACTGAGCATGTAGTTAGCCTTCTAGGCTTAACGACACGCTCCGCCACTTTCTTTGTAAATATGCCCCTGAATACATTGTCCAAAGGTCACCCATTTATACTGGTTCCATGCTTGTGTAAAGAGTCTAAATGACTTTGGGTGCCAGAGTGTCATAAACGAATGTTAAGTCACTAAACATATGACAAACATTCCTCCCCCCAATGTCTGCAATTGCATGAACCCACCTGGATCACAAATGGCATTAGCCTTTCAAGAAGAGTGAAAATATTCTCTAGCTGGTACTCTTTCAAGGGATGTTGACATGATTCCACAGGCATAGAAGGACAGAAGGCAGAATGCAATACAAGAATAATTACTAACATAACACAATAGTTTTGATCTCCATTTATTTGCTATTTTCTATTGCACATACACAACCCACATGCAGGACTCTGACAGTCAATGATGTTCCAGAAGTGCTCCGTGCACCTCAGTAGCAGCAAATAGGAAATTCTGCTTCAGTCCTCTGCAACCATTCACCCCCCATCTTCACAGGTAGATCAAACAGCTCAAGCGAATGACCACTGAAGGTCAATGGTGCAGCATATATCAGGATTTCTGGAAATGCTGATCCTGAGCCTAAGGACCTCTTCACAAAGAAGTGGCTAGGAGACCATCTAGTTCTTGAAACCCACACTCACTGTCTCCCTATGCTGCTCTAAGCCTATTGATGGAGGAATAGACTGTTAGTGGCTCTGGAAGTGGCTAGGAGCCAAAATAAAGAGAAAACAAATTTCATCTAAGCAATAGGGAAAGGAAAATGCATCATTGCTTGGGGTGCATAGAGTGCTGTTTAAAATCAGCAAGTAGGGACTCTGAAGCTTTGTTTCCATATTAAGTAAGACAAAATGTATTTATTATCAGCACAGTGGCGCTCTTACCTACTCTGGGTGGCAATATATCTAGCTATGCCACTGTATCAGCCGCCTATGCTTTGTCAAATGCGGATAGTGGCCTGGCATCCTTAGGAAGCTTTTCCAGTTGTGTTAGAGGGAGGTTTATCAGCCTATTCCTGACTTTGGAAGATTTTCAGAGGTGAATATCTATGTGTTGTGAGCCTGTTTTTGACACTTCAATGTCATTACATCTATAAGCTCCAAAAGTTGGAGAGTTGCTCTACCACACTAACCCAAATAAGATTCGGAGGAGGTGTGACCGGTGCTGAAGGGTAGACCCACTTACCATTTACCATTATCATTCTCCCTGGCAGAAAGCAACTCACCTATTCATTCTTCACAGCATCTTGGTTCCCTAACAATGTCAAATACAGCACCACCCAGGTTGGGAAATATCTTTGTCAGTAGAGCCATAATGAATTTGACGAAGTAGAAATTTCCAACTATTTGCCATGGCTGACGTAAATGCTGTTCTTCCAGGTGGGGCTTCCTTGTCTATGACATGACTTAATTGACTAGTAGTGTCAAGCTAGGAAAAGGCCATGCTTCTGCACATTCATGAGGTGGCTGTCTGAACAGTGACGACTTTATGCAACCAGCCAGAGAGCGCTCACTTTTTGAATCAGCCAGCATTGGGGCCGGTAAGGCAATCATAAGTCCACAAAATAGCCTAGCACACAAATACACAGCACAGGTATCCGCATAGATGAGTCAATGACTGTGACTATCACATTGCTGGTTTGTTTTATTTCTCTACAGGGCAAACTGCTGACTAATATGCCTATTCTTTATTGACTGCATGGTCAAGCATAATATATATACTGCAAGCATTTGTTTCCTGAAGCTCGGTTACCATGGAAACTGTCTACTTGCTACCTAACCTGTCTCTTTAGGCTGGTATCAGCAAAGCAATTCAACATTACATTTCTGATACCAATGCCTTAATATACTTTGCACTAATAACACCCACTACAGACATTTTGTCTAGCCTACATATTGCGTTCAGACTCTCACACAATGGTTGTTATTTGCTTTCGCATGAGAGAGCTGGTCCTGTTAATTCTTGGGGTGATTATCAGTCGAGTCATAATTGTTTTGATTGTCTTTTTAATGCAAGATTCGATAAAAAAAGAAACAGACTGTGACATTTACCTTCCACTCTTGGAAAAGTGGTGAATGTGAAGAGCAGAGGCAAAACCTTGGTTGAATTGAGTAGGTCTTGAAAATGGTCAAGGCCACCAAGCAAGGCACGAGCTAGAAAGCATTTCTGGCCTGTGCTGTCAAAACGCTCACAGATTGCACAAACAAGATGTACAAGGCAGCCTGTCACTCTCCTTAACTGTGTTGTCTTACCCAGGTGTGGCCCATGCAGGTCAGAGCGGTGGGGAGGGGTGGGCGGGATTCAACATACTACGACGGGGGATAACCATGGTTTTCTTTTTTTTTTTAATTTCCCTCATCGTCCAATGTCAAATTCCCGCCCACCTCTCTTACCTGCATGGGCCGCATCTGGCCTTAGCCATAATTGAATGAATTATTTTTTATGCCAAAGACTTAGAACTAAAGTTTTCTTGAAGATACTGATTTTAGCCTCTAAAGTTAGATGCATGAATTGTGTGTGTAACACTTTAGTGAATGCTTGTGAATACCACCACCGTTATTACTATGTGGCTGTTCACGATATTCCCAAAGGTCACCCCTAGCCCAATGCTCCAACTCACAAAGCTACATGCACGACTGGGCATAATCAGCCAGTTGTGAGTGATGAGTGAAATATTCTTAAAATCCTGATTCGATGAATCCGTATTTTGAGATCAGGCCTTAAATCCAAAGATTTGCAGGTGCAAATGTTATCGACAAGGCAAGAGATCTTTTGAGTCAGACACATTTTATTTTTCATTTCTGCATGAAAGCTGCTGCTGCAGCAACCATCTGTGTCTCTTCAGAGACAGCTGTTTAAATATGGGCAAATGATGAAACTGCAATGCCTTTCAATATGATCGGTTGATGTCTTCCAAGAATATTTTTCGATAGCAATTACTGCGAATATAGAACCTTGATCTGTTCAGTAGAGAGAGAGAGAGTATGAGTGTTTGTGTGATACATTTAGGGTCCAATACTCAAGAAAAATAATAAATAACAATGTTAATAGCAGTGTTTGCACCTATTTTATAAAATTATTGAGGACATAAGAGAAATTGCACTGTTTTGCAACTATTTAATAATTTTGCTGAATAAAACTCTTTCGTGATAACCTACACCAAGCTGCTTTGCCAAGAATCCAAGGTCAGTGGTTTTTTGATAGCTTGCATTTTGCAAGTTGGCAAGCAGAAAGAAGAAACTGTTCAATTAGGCACCAATATATTAATGCTCTACAACTAAAACAAACACCTCAAAGTGAAGGTTTATTTCTGAAAACCGAAAAAGGTTGTCCTTGAAGTACAGGTAGCTTCAGAATAACCTAATAATAAACATGACAGATGTTTGCCTTGTTACTTTCTTTTAATTACTCAACATTGACTCAAATTAATGTTACCAGCTGTGTTACGCCTTTCACCTTTGGATCATAAGTCAAATACTTGAAAACAAATAGGATCACATTGGAAGAAGGAGATAAAAAGGAATCAGGTAAACAGTCTAATTTAATTTATGTTGCAAATTATTTTGACTGCTGTTATATGTTCCCTTCTATGCCTTCCCTCTTAATTTACGCGGGGGAGTGCACCTGAAGAGCAGTCTAAGACTTCCACAATTACCGAACATAAGTTGGTATCTTCAGTTACTCGTTTTGGAAATGAATAAAAGAAGTGCCTGATATTTCTGATGATATTTTTTATTTTCTGATACAGACTTTCCTATTGGACCGGCTTTATTATACTACAGCAAGAAAAAAGTGCTTGGCAGTATCTACTTCTGAAGAAGAAATTCCAGAAACAATACACACAGGAAAGACCCCCGGTCTAATGCTCATCACTTGGGGGCAGACTTTATCCATTTTTCAATTTTTCTTACTGTATATTTAAAACTTACTTGGCAAAATTAATGATGACTGTGAGTTTTGAAAAGTAATGTTTCGATTAATGTGTCATATATTTTGGAAGAGGGGTTTACGGGTCTTCAGTGAAATTCAAGATTTGCGCCTCTTCTCTGCTGTTTTTTCATTTTTTGTATTACTACTTCTTGACAAACCACACTCAACCCCCTGCTTTTAATTACCACCTGCTTCAAAATAGTAGTAGTTATTATCATAATAGTCCCTGAAGAAAGGAAGACATGCAGTAAAGGACCCAGTAAGTCTATGGCTGTGTGGTTATTCCCCATTCTGTGGACAAAAGAACAAAATATGCATATTAAGGTGGGCAAATAGTGGGCAGCTTTTTCGATTACACTCCCATGGGAAGCCTATATCTAAATCTAGCCAACTTGTAATAAGGGTCATAAAAGGAAAACATGTAATTTGTTCTATGTTAGATTAAAGAGATTGTTTTAGTTGTGTTTGTTGCATTCTGCAGTTGTTTTTAACAATGCAGGAGTGCAAAAATCAGAATGCAAAGGAAAAATACTCTTGAATTAACCACACACACACAACCTCGTTTAGCGAAGGTGGAAATCATTGCTCAGCATCCGATCTGTAATTATTATAAATTAGCAATGTGTGTTCTGCTCTTTAATTAATGCATCAGAAATGAATGTTTATTGTATGTATTTATAACAAGCCTGTGTTTATTTGTATCTGACATTTTATTTACATCACACCATTTCAATACTCAATTAGTGTCATTGGAAGTGTACATAATTTTACACTTCCTTGCTATCTATTGCTCTTTTTCTATTTCTCCCCTTAGTAACTATTAACTGCACTGGGCAAAATTAGTGAGGTTCTCACTTTGGAAAGTGTGTAACCATGCTCTCCACTGGGCAAAATGAGTGAGGTTCTCACTTTGGAAAGTGTATAACCATGCTCTATACTTTATCAGACCACACAGAAGTTGCATTGACATGACTGTTTTTAAGAACATTTCAGGAGAATTCGAAAGTAAGCTAACATGTATTGTATTCACAAGTTTTATATTCAATGGAAATGGGCAGGCTCAGCAGACGTGAAATTGAGTCAGCCATTTAAACCACTCAATGCCCATTGGAAATAAAGAAAGAATACCTGTAGAAGTTAATACACAGAACTTTACACATATGTAAGGGAACATGGACATAAAGAACAAAGTGATTATACAGAACACAAGACTAATTTGAGTCATCTAATGCATGTAAGCTCAACGTTAACATTAGTATCCACCTTAGTAGAAGCAAATTATTATTAAATGGGGAGCAACAAGATAATGTTTTATACATGCAGTCTCCAACTCAGAAACTTGTTGAAAACAGCAGAATTCTTGTGCACATTGTACATATTATTTTATGGGGAATACGATCACTGTAAGTACATTTGACACAGCAGTAATTCAAAGATCTTCAGCATAATCATGTGCCAGTATGAAGTAGTAGTAGTATTTAATTAAATAATTATATAATCATATACCAGTGGGAAGTATTGTACTAAGTACCACAATGATCTAGATCAGTAAATTTAACAACGTTGTTTTGCCTTGGATTAAGTCAAGCGTTCTGCACCAGACAACGCAATAAAGTTCCTCATTTTGTTGAACTCAGAATGGAAATGCTAGAGATTAAGTTTGAATAGTGAAAAAGAAAAATACATAATTTCAATGTGAATTATTTTAGCAGAGTCAAAAGGTTGTCCATAGGCTTATCTGTTGACTTTGCTAGAAGGGTGCTCACTGATACACATGCACAGAAAATCTAGTGCAAAGCTGAAAGCTGCTCAGGCCAAGACATCATTAGAAAGAAATGTTACTTAAAGATTAACTATTAAAATCAGCAAGCAGTCAATCCAATATTTCACGGACCCGGTGGCCTTAAAAATCACCAGAGAAGACTTGGAAAATTGCGAACAAAAAGTACATTTTATACTTCTTGGAATACCAGAGGTTTTCAAAGAATCAAATTACATTGCAAAGGATGCACAGTCAGTCTCAATGTAAAACCCAACAAGGTTAAAACCCAAGTTTATTTTCACAGATGTCATTTGTAAGTATAGTTGGCGTGTACAGTAAAAGCAAATAAACCAGTCACAGTGAATGTGATGTATTTTTATGTCAAACATTTTATTGACAAAACCATTTATGAGATGACAGGTACAGAAAGTAATTATGCAATTTTCAGAAATAGTTGTGACTGCCTACTTTCAAGCATTTAGCAACCAGAATGTTATTTTAAATAGTAACTATCATCTTAATCAAAGTGTGGAACACAAACAGGCTGTTGTGTCTTTATTAACGTGAATTTTAATAGACAGAGAGAATATGTTCTTATATTAGGACAGAGGTGCCATACACTGTGCATTGTAGTAACTATGCAAGACGTTTCTTAACTTTTGGATCATTAGTAATGATTGAGTTTTTTGCAATTTTTATACTGATTATTACTAAGAAAATTCTCCTGATGATATAGATATGCAAATAGTGAATGGGGTTTGGCAGATTAATATTTATCTAGATGAAAATAGGGAATTCCTGAACTGCAATGATCAAAACTCAGATTCATTACCTGATACCTCTTATTATTAATGGAAATGTGTTTGAAAGTCATACATTTGATTTAAACTTTGACAATAGAAGTTTCAGAACTGTGGCTAAAATGGATCATTTGAAATATAGATGGTCTGTAAGAGTTGTTAATATATGAGATGATATGCTGCCCAAAAGGAACATAAGCAAAACAATCTTCATTCCTCCACAGCTGTTAAAATAGGTAGGGAGGTGCTGGCACTGACATTTTCCTTAAACAAGCTAATATAACATGGGTGGCTGTTTTTGACCTTTAGAATAATCTTGGAACGTGAATAGAGTCCACATCCTCAAACTTACTGAAGGCAATAGCCAGGGCACATGGGATTTTGCTTCTGCTTGACATACTGCATCACTGGCATAAACCACAAAAGAGAAGGGGAAAATAAGCTTTAAATGGCCTATTCGTTTCATCCCTAAAAATGGTGACCAGGTCATAGGCTGGTACGTGCCTCTATGAAGATAGCATCAAGGCAGAAGCCACTAGCTGTACGTTTAATTCATATTAGCACAGATCTTCGTTCTAGCTGTCCTCTCACCACCCTCCTTAGTACTAGTTCTATAAAAACATAATTTTGCTACTTTGCTATAAGAAATTTTCAAGTCACTTGGTCTATATGTGACCTTACCAAGAAGCTCTGTCTCATTCTTTTATATAGGTATGGAACTCCAGTTAGAATTATAATATTTATTTTGTCACTGGTACTGTGCACTTTTCAAATGAATAATTGCTGAGCTATTCATTATCTAGTGAACACACAACCTAAGAGGTTGGCATTTTTACCAATTGCTTTCTAAGTGATGCATAGAGAGCTCTGGAAAATTGCTCTTACATCATTCATATAAAATAACGAAATAGCCACTGGACCACATCCTTAATATCAACCCCTTCTTCTCTTTTGCCTGGGCAAGGATCTCTGAGTTTCTGCCTGTGTTGATAATTGAGTACCATTTTGTCAGTGGAGACATTAAAATTGAAGGTACAATAATACACACAAAAGAGTAACATTTTTATTCCTGCACTAAACTCAGCTTTCACAATTGTAACCTTAACTCCTGCCCATGTAAAAGGCAGGTATAAAAGGTTTGTTCTTAACAGTGTGCAATTTAAGTGTTCATTAATGGCATGGTCTCTCCCACAGTTTTGTGACTACATGCCTTAAATAGTAAAAGAGCTGTAGCAGTGGTAAGTTATCACTTTAGGCAGTAGTAAATGATTCAATAGTAATTTGAAGGAATTTGATGATTGGGACAGAAAACATAGTAGTATTTGTTGCTGTATTTAAAAAAGTAACTAAAGAGTAGGCCTGGGCGGTAAATTCCGTTCCGCTCGCGGAATTTGCGGAATTTGCGTAATTTCGCGTTCCGCGGAGAACGCGAAATTGGTCAAAAGTCTGCTTTCTGCGATTTCGCGAAATTTTTGCTTGTTCGCGCTCTCAAAATGCGTGTTCGCGGACAAGCAATTCCGCGTGTTCGCGGAATTGCTGCGTGTTTGCGGAGATTTTTTACCGTTTCCCGGAGATTTGCGTAACGCAATTACGCAAATTCCGCCCACCCCTACTAAAGAGCACAAAAGAACCAAATAAATACTGAATGCAAACTTGCAACACAGAACAAAATAACAGTGTAGAAAATACGACAAAATAATCAAATGAGAATTCAATACAATACCACAATTCAATAACACAACACTATACTACACCAACACAAAAAAACCAACATGTCACCACCAACAAAATACAAAACAAACCAACACACCTGCACAACAACAACGAAATATACATTAAATCACTAGGCAAATCAAAAACACGACATAACAATGCAGTACATAAACAACACAATGTCACAATCCACATTACCACAGTATGACGCATCTAAAGAACAGAATAGGGAGACAACCAAACATAGCAACACAAGACATACAGCAACAAAATACACAAATATAACTCGAGAGCACATGTTTGTACAAACAAAAGGAAAAAAGGAAGTACCACAAAAACACAATACGCAAAGCAGTTTAAAGCATTAACAGAACAAAATTTCAAAGCTGTGCTGTTGTTTTCTTTTTGTTACCTGTATGTACTAATGCATTGTATTGGTGTTTCACGTTCTTTAGTACCATGTTGCATTGGTTTGTATATTATTTTCTTGTGTCTGAGCGTTGCTATTGTGTTGTTATTTTGTTTCACTTTTGTTGGCATATATTGTATTGTGTTCTTGTATTTTATTTTTTCTGTGGTATTGTTACTTTCTTGTATATATTTGCTGTGCTATAATGATAATTGCTTGATTTTTAATCTGTTACTATAATGTGGTGTAATGTTTGTGTGGCATTGATGGGCCTCAACTGCAGTCCATCTGTGGAAATGTGGATTTTCCTGATCAGTTATGTCCCCTATCTTGGACCCCAACGGTTCTATGTGCATGTCACAAGTACATGTATGTTCCCTCCAGTTCCAGTTATGAAGACGCAAATACATGTGCGTCCACCGTCAACATGTCCTCTGTCAGATCCGCCATGAATAGGCCGGATATTCCATTCCTAAACATGAAAGGCCACCGGCTTTATATGGTTCACTTATGCCATTTTACAGTCCAGGCAAGTAGGCCCTGATTCTGTCATCAAACTCCTTTTGCCTTCTGCCTCTGAAAGCTCCAGTCTGAGCCTACATCTGTGACCATGAACTTTGTCTCATTCTCTGCGCGGCTCACGAAGCCTGACATCAGCCTATTCTCTGCCAAGAACTGTATTTCACCTTCGAATTATCTGCTTCCCCCTCAGCCGATGCATTCCTGCCTAGTAGTTTAAGTAAACATTCTTCCAGTTACCAAGCAAAAGGCCAGGCTTCTCTGTCCTCATGCAAGTAATTCATAGCCCTGTTACCATGGAATATTCCTACCCCCTCGCATTTAGTGTAGACGCTTAGACGCTTGTACACGCACGCACAGTCAGTATAGAATAGATTCTGTCCGAGAGTCCTTCTTTTGTGGATAACATAGTTCTTTAAACATAGGACGTTAGATATGATTTGGGATTAGGTTGACCTGACCCCCCAGACTTTTCGTCTCCACATGTAGAGCTAATGTCAAGTCCCCTTTACCCCCTAGTTACACGTCAATTACACGTCATGCTGCTGCGCGCGCATCTATGCCAAGTATTATCTTATAGATCCACCTATGTACGACATCATAACCAATCATGTTTCCTTTTTACTCCTTATTACACCCATTTTCGGTTACGCAGGTACCACGTCAAGTTCCTTATCAATTGTTACGCCTACTGTATTTGCTTCATTATAATGTATGTACTATAAAAGTTACTTCTTGTCAATAAAGTATGTACTTCACTTCCTGAACCCCCGTGGTGATGGAACTTGGAGCATCCGATTATAATCGATTATTGGAATAAAGCCCATTCCGAAACTCTAATATCACGGATTCTGCCTCTCATTTTACTGAGCTATTTTATTATGATTCTGTATCAAATTCAGTCCCGGTAAAGGAATTTTATTTACCACATGATGGCGCCCGAATAGGGACACTTTCTCATCTCACGCGCCGGCGGTGAGTTGTAGGCCCGGTCTCCTGCCACAGCTGGACGGACAATTACGCGTACCAGCAGGATTTCCTGTATCTCCCTCCGGTCAAGCGGGGGCGACTGAGACTACGATCAACACCCAGACGAGGCGGTGAGAAGTGCGAAGTATCCCGACCAGAGCCTAGCTGAGAGAGCAAGATCCGAGGTATACCGAGACCCACCAGTTCGAAGTCAAGT
This sequence comes from Triturus cristatus, assembly GCF_964204655.1. Taxonomy (NCBI): domain Eukaryota; kingdom Metazoa; phylum Chordata; class Amphibia; order Caudata; family Salamandridae; genus Triturus; species Triturus cristatus. The sequence continues at coordinate 682,450,934 of NC_140580.1, read as the reverse complement.
CCAGTTCCCGACGAGTCGAGTCGAGTCCAGTCCGGTTCAAGTTCAGGTTACCGAGGCCTTCCGTTTCCGAAGCTACCCGGTGAGTACCATTACTGGGGAGGCATTTCTGACGTGCACATAGGTTGTGCCGGTCAAGACGGGTTTGGGTACACAAATCCGGTCTGCACTGTTTTAGCAGTGTATCTGTACTGTTTAGCAGTATATCAAGTATTCCGAAGTATCTAGTTATTGTCAAGAATTATGCTTGGTGATTAGTTATGCAGACGATCATCATTGTTGTTTACTTTAAAGGTTAAAAAAATGTTTAAATGTTTAATGTCTAATGTGTTAAACGTCCTGCATATTGTGGTATGAATGGTTGTTCATTAGTGTGTTTTTGTATTAAGTGTGTTCAAAATTAAGTATCGGATCAGTTGTCAATATGCCGCTCTTTTCGAAATTAAGACAGATCACTACTAGGAAAGGGGTACTTGAAGAAGCCGTCCCTATTCCTCCTAGGGATACTCCAGGGCACTTCATGTATCACAAACATGGCTTAGACGCTATATTAATTCTTGATTTATGGGTAGACTACACCAAGGGATTACCAGAAAGTCAGAGGTGGCCCGCAGCGGGAACCTGGGATGCAGAATGCATCATGAAAGTCGAGGAAGAGTTATGGAAAAGGAAAGTCAGACAGTCACAGAAAGACGCTGTTGAGTTATGGCGTAAAGAATCTCATAGACGTACAGAAAAAGCACGTAGACAGGAAGAGAAGAGTAAAGAAAGTTCAAATAAAGTTCAAGAAAATCTATTAATTGAGGAAGGTATCCGAGTGAAATCAGAACAAGTAGATAGACAAAGAAATGCCCTCATGAATGGTATGTATCCCCTTCTAGCCGAAGGATTACCTAAGGCTACTCCAGAGATACCGAAAGACTTGCCACCCCCATTATTTCCAATTAAGGTACATCCTAAGGGGCATCCTAGAACCGCAGAAGATGTTTTTCTTTCCTCATATTTAGATGACGTAGCTCCCGAGTATGCAAATTCCGCCCCACATAGACCGCATACCAGGGAGGTCCAACGCCAAGATCCAGCACCCGTATCCCTACAGCAACAAGTCGAGTCACAAGTTCCGGCAAGCACATCTGTTTCCGCATCTGTCCCTACAGGTACTTCCATAGCTGTGTCCACACCTATAGTTGCCGTGTCACGTTCGACGAATCCTTTCACACCCGACGCCCCAGATGGGGCCACGGGAGGTGCTACCAATACTTTTTCCACGCCACCTAGAATAAATAAACTTATTTTTCAAGAGTCAGCGCATTCACGTACACCCAAATTCGTAAGTGAACGTGCGCTTAAGGAACTTCTTATAGATTGTAGATATGACCCGGTGATCGGTAAAGAGGACGAAATGATCCTGGCATCATTACGTATCAGACGAGCCGCAGGGTATTTAGCGAAGTTACCAGGAATGACTGCGCATCTAGATAAAATATATCATTTTGTTCAAACAGGGCGAGATCCAGAATGTATTAACAGAGCTATGGAATACCAGAAAGTAGAGATACAGGGGGAACTGTTACGTTTCCTCATAAACTGTGTGATCAGAAATCAAGACCGACCGGGGGTAGACCCGGATGCAATGCAAATTCTTACAAGATGGAGCCAGAATATATCAGAAGGGAGACACGATAAGCAGAATTGTATAATAGCCATGTGCCGAAAGATCCGTAAAGAAATAGAACGGATACACGAAGAGAGATTACAGACAGACGAGTTCGAACAAAGCGAGGAAGAAGGGTCAGGACCGCCCGCGGGACAGTTGGACACCATAGCCTATGTAGGTAGAGGAAGATCTTGTAATAGGGATCAGACTAGATGTCATACTGACTCAATACGTCCGATATGTCCAGATAATAACAAGAATTTCCAAATACCTATAATTAATATAAGGTCTAACGAGCATTCGTTCCAAACCGCCGACAAACTACTCCGAGAACGAAGGGGTTATCATTTTCTCGATTCTATGGATGAACAAGATTTAGCCAGGGCAGCTGTCCACTGGGTGGACAGTCCCGGAAAATATAGTGATGCTACAGTAGTACGCACATTTTTGAATCTCACCCCAGATGAACAGAGGTTAGCTGGGATTTATATGATTCAACAACTCATTATACTATATCGGAGTCAGCATTCGGACCCTGGTCCTTTACCTGACATAATGACTGAATTGCTTACAAATAAATGGAGAGGTCCAGGTACTGAATTAATTAAAGAAATTCTAATATCAAGAAAGCAGTATATTCTTTTTGTATGCTCAGAGCATACCTCATTGCCCGGCAAGGAAAGAACAACGTATCACATGGATAGACAGAATCCCTTACGAGAAGTACACCCAATAAAAGGCGAGGACGACGAGTTTAGGCGCGTATTTGTATATACGCCCATATCAAAAATAGAACTGTTGCAAATGAAGAAAGTGGTACCCAGTCATGACAAAGATCCAGCGGGTTTTCACCGAGAAATTAAAGACATGTTACTCATGGGAGAGTATACCTATCCCGACATTATGACTATATTAAGGGTATTGATGCCTGCTGGCATTTATGAGAAACTCAAGGAAAAAGAGTGGGAGGTAGGAGACCAAAAGATAGAATGGTCAGTATTAGAAGCGGAAGAAAAGGCCCGAACTGCAGGAGCAGGACTTGGGGATAAAACTAAAGCACTGCCAGGTTTACTAGTACAGGTACTGCCACGTTTATTAACTACGAAAAAGGAAGATTGGGGTACAATTTCAGCCTGTAAACAGAAGCAAGATGAAGACACTAGTGATTACTATGCCCGATTCGAGAAATGTTTTGGTATAAATAGTGGCATAAAAGCAAGTAGCGAATCATACCCGCATCTGTTTGTAACAAAATTAGTAGAAAATGCTCTGCCCCCAGTGAAGAATAGAGTATTAAAATTCGAGAGTACCTGGCAAGGTAACACTCCAACACAAATGTTACAAATGTTACAGTACCATCACAATAGAATTAGAGAGGAACAAGAACATGAACACAGACGCATGAAAGACACAAAAATGAAAATGCTAGTTTCCCAGACAGTTCCAGCTGAAGGACATAAAAAGGGTATGACACATTCCGATTCAGCAGGACCTGTAAAGGGGACATGCAATTATTGTAAAAAGCCAGGTCATTATGTACACGATTGTCCAGTGCTAAAACATAATATCTCTATAGGTAAAACACAAGAAAGATCACGGCCATTAAGACAAGATCAGCATGAACAAGGAGCTATGCAGCATGCCCAGGCCATGCCAGCCGCACAACAGCCAATACAGTTTGTGCCAGCTGCACCACCGTTGCCTGCTGCTGCCACACAGACCACAACACGACAAATGTATCAGACTGCACAGTATGAATATCCTGAGTATCAGCGTTACGCATGAACTAGCCTAGAGAGGGAAGTTGACTTACCCCTTATCGAGATTCCTGTAGATCAAGAAGGACCTTATGTACATAGTGAATTATTAGGTCAAGATAGAAAATTTTTACTCGATACAGGGGCAAGTCGAACAACTATAAAACGTAGTGAAGTTCCAGGGGCACCCCTCTCAGGCTCTCAGAATATTTCCCTTGGTTTTTCAGGAAAACCTATTGTTAATGAAGTATCACAGCCTCTTCCACTTACGATAGGACCTTTGACCCGAACTACAGATTTATTGCTTACTAAATCATGTCCAGAAAACTTGCTAGGAATAAAAACTCTGAAAGCCCTAGGAGCCATAATATGTTGTTCTCCGGAAGGAGTAAGGTTGTTTTTACGTGATTTTAAAGGTCACTATGTATCTAGAGACATGGATCCCCGACTACAGACTTTACCTACACATCTATGGGCACAGGGCCCTACTGATGTTGGTTGCATGAATATTACACCATATCGAGTCACACTCAAGGCAGGAGTGGTGCTACCACGAATGCGACAATACAAGTTACCACCAGATGCTGTAGTGGCTTTACTACAAATCATTGACGAGCTAATTGCCCAAGGAGTAGTTGTAGAAACAGACTCCAATGTATGTAATTCACCGATAATTCCGATTCTTAAACGAACAGATCCTACAGCCCCGCCAGTATATCGATTGGTTATTGATCTGCGCGAGTTAAACAAATGCATTGTGCCACAATTTCCTGTGGTTCCAGATATCTCGTCATTATTGACAGCTATTGATTCCGAAGCAACATTCTTTACTGTAATTGATCTCAAGAATGCCTTTTTCAGCGTCCCAATAGATCCGGAAAGTCAATATTTGTTCGGATTTAGTTTAAATGGGCGCAGCTTTAAATTCTCACGCGCACCTCAAGGATTTACAGAAAGCCCCAGCATCTATAGCCAAGCACTGAAACGAGAACTTGACAGTATCCACATGCCAGTTAACACTGCTCTGCTTCAATACGTCGATGATCTGCTGATCACCGCCCGAAGCGAACCCGAATGTGAGAAAGCGTCACTGACAGTTTTACAATTTCTAGCCGAAAAGGGGCACAAGGTGTCCCCTTCTAAGCTGCAATTCTGTGTCCAGCGAGTTGTTTATCTTGGACACTCGCTGTCCAAGGAGGGAAGGCAGCTTACACCCGACCGCATTCAGTTAATAGCTAACATGCCAATACCCAAGACACAAAAGGAAGTACGAGCTTTCATAGGCCTCACGTCATATTGCAGGCAGTGGATCCCTCAGTACGCATTTCTAGCAAAACCACTCATTCAGTTAACCACACAGGAGGCAGCCACACCGACTGTTCTCCCTTGGACTCAGGAACATACACAAGCTTTTGAAAGCCTAAAGAAAGCTTTATGTCAAGCACCCGTTTTAGCAACGCCGTGTTACAGAAGACAGTTTACACTCTTTGTTACAGAACGCGAAAGTACTGCCTTGTCAGTACTCACACAGGAACAAGCAGGAGCACACAAACCATGTGCTTATTTTTCTAGTACATTAGATCCCGTAGCTCAGGCTTTGCCTGCATGCCTGAAATCAGTAGCAGCGACAGCTTTAGCAATCAGACAAAGCGATGCTATAGTGTTAGGACATCCATTGACAGTTCAAGTACCACACGCAGTAGAGGTTCTTGTGAATAGAACGCAAACACAACACTTGACTATAGCACGACTTACGGGGTATGAACTTACATTGTTTCAGCCACATATAGAAATCAGACGCTGTAACACATTGAATCCTGCCACACTTCTACCTGTAATCGGAACAGACCCACTAGCCCATGACTGTATTGAAGTTATTACGATAACAACGAAACCCAGACAAGACTTAACCGATGTCCCATTGTCAGATCCAGACCTGACATTGTATGTAGATGGTTCATGCATGAGAACAAGTACAGGAGAGTTAGTGGCCGCTTACGCAGTCACAACAGATACTGAAGTTATTGAAACTAATCGTATAAATACTTTGTCAGCTCAAGCCGCAGAGCTCATCGCTCTGACACAAGCCTGTATTCAAGCCACGAATAAAAAAGTCAACATATACACTGACTCACGTTATGCATTCGGAGTTGTACACGACTTCGGCGTGCTGTGGCGAGAGAGAGGTTATTTAACTTCCCACGGTGCCCACATTCAGCACGGACCCCTCATTCATGCCTTATTAGATGCAATACATCTACCCACTGCAATATCAATTATGAAATGTAAGGCTCATACGAAGGTTACTGATATCATTTCCCAAGGCAATGATCTAGCCGACAGAACAGCTAAACAGACTGCTCAAACTCAAACCCCCGACATGACAAAGACAATAGTCCCGACACCGACACATTGTATGACAGTTAAAGATCCTACTCTTGACGTAATTGACATACAGACACATGCTACACCAGATGAAATAAAGAAATGGACTGAATTAGGAGGGATCCAAACGGACCAAGGATGGATGATGAAGGAAAAGTCTGTATGGTTCCTTCCTGACTCAATGGTCCAAGTTATAATTAACACTATACATAGTCCAGCACATCTAGGAGAAAAAGCTATGCTAGACAGCATTCAACACATTTGGTTCAATAAACATTTACGAGCAGCAGCAAAACAAAAGGTCCGTACCTGTATGATCTGTTGTCAGTTTAACCCAGGAAAAAGCGTTCCCGTAGAACAGGGTGGATTTCATACTCCTAATCATCCTTTTGAAGTACTCCAGATGGATTATATCCAGATGGAACGATGTCGAGGATTCAAATATGTTCTTGTAGTTGTCTGCGCTCTGTCCCGTTGGACAGAGGCATACCCGGTTTCAGATTACACTGCTCCGACTACTGCCAAACAGTTGGTTCGAGAATTCTTCCCACGATACGGTTTACCACGTGCTGTTCACTCAGATAACGGCCAGCCGTTCTCATCCGAATTAATGAAACACGTTTCACTTCTGTTAGGATATCAGTGGAAATTCCACTGTGTCCGACACCCCGAGGCAGCAGGTCTCGTAGAAAGACATAACCAGATCCTGAAAATCAGAATGTCCAAAATATGCAGAGAAAAAGGTGTCGACTGGGTAGTAGCGTTACCCGTTGCACTCTTTTACATGAGAATGGTAGCACACTCACGAACAGGGCTATCCCCGTATGAGGTGATCTTCGGCAGACCACCAAATATGTGGGGGACGCCCATACCACGCAAAATAACTGATATTGACTGTAATATGCTGACAGATTACTTGGCTTCCTTGATGTCTGCACTACAATCTTGTCGTTCACAGGTAGCTGCAGCCTTTCCCGACAACACTGAGGTGAAACCCCATGACGTTGTTCCGGGTGATCTTGTGTTTGTGAGGAATTTCGACCGAAAGACTCAACTGGAGCCCAGGTGGAAAGCACCCAAGTTGGTCCTGTTGACCACGAGGACAGCCGTGAAGATCGAGGGCCGCAAGGGCTGGATTCATTCAAGTCATATCAAGAAATTTCATGGACTATCCTCGGATATAGACACTGTGCCCTGCACTCCCTCACAGACTGATTCAAAACTTCCCTTTGTTGAACCGAATGACTCTGAGAACTACAAACTAAAGCTTAGGCCCAACCAGTCGAGCAATTTGATTGTTTAAGTCCTCTCCAAGGTGAAGCGGTTGAATTGTCTCTGACATGTATCCCTTGGACCTGAGTAGAGAAAATACCCGGAAAATGTTGAAACGACAGGCGTATTGTAAATCACTGCGTAGCCACTGTATGGGGACATTATTAATTCTGTTTTTATTGAGTCTTTTAATAATTATTACAAGTATGTTGTTGCACATATATTACCCTATTTCTAGACATGTTTATAATGTTACTGCTGAACATTCTTTTAGTGACTTACCTCCGCATGAATTATCTTATAGACTTGCGCTGCGCAATAACACTTTCATTAGTATGTTACATCATTCCCATCAGACTAGTAATGCCACCAATTGTTGGGTGTGTGGCCGACTCCCTCCCTATCAGAATTATGAAGGAGTCCTGCCTTTCTTTCCACATCCATTCACACATAATGGCTCCTGTGGAGCATGGTTTAGTTTAATCAATTCCATAGACTCAGACACAGCAGTTTACCAAGATCATTGGATATGGGGAAACCTGAACCTAGTTTTACTCAAGGTCTGCTACCCTGACCAGGAGGGTCGCCCCAAAAGAACAGGAACTGATCTAGAAAATGAAGTATATGGATTAGGTAATTTTACACCTAATCTCATGATTCTAAATGTCGTATCCGAAGTTGAACTAGTCTTACCCACCATGTCAGTATTCCCAGCGAAGGGTGAATTGTGTGTAAGAAAGGTTGGTTCCATACATATGGGCCATAGTAAATGCACCACTATAGTAGAATTCAGTGATCAAGGCAAATCTTCATTTAAAGCTTCTCGCCACTCCTACTTTATATGTGGTCAGACTGCATATATGCGTCTACCTCCAGATTGGGATGGTACCTGCTACATTGCATTCCTTCTGCCACCCGTTTTTCTAGCTCCTCCTGATTATTACAGAAATATTCATTTAGTACACAACAGAAAGCGGAGAGATCTCCCCATTGTCGATTACACTGAGACGGCATGGGACAAGTATGTAGATTTTAATAAAGGCATCTTTCCCTATATAGGTACTGTTACTAATAGTAAGCTGATACGTAGATTAACCAGAACCCTTGAAGCAGTAGTGAATGAGACTATTTCCGCCTTAGGCAATTTAACAGAAGAGCAGTCTGCTATGCGGATTGTTGTGCTTCAAAATCGTCTTGTCCTTGACGTCATCCTGGCTGACAGGGGCGGAGCTTGTAGGGTCATCGGATCAAGCTGCTGCGTATTCATACCAGAAAATTCGCCATCTGTATATAAAGCCATCACTCGCCTTCATAAGATTGTAAGCCAGATACACCAGAACCCAGGCACTTGGACTTGGTCCAGTTGGTTTTGGAGTGTGATATCAGCCTGGGGATGGAGAATTTTATCCTTCCTAGGTATTGGCCTTCTCATACTATTCAGTTGCTGTCTATGTCTACAATGTGGACCAGCGATTTGTGGTCTGTGTGCCACATCGTGTATTCCACCACCAAGATTTCATTCAAGATCACGGGAGAAGAAAGAAGAACAAATGATGCTATATGAACAGATCAATGGATTGATGAAGATCGATATCTCTTGAAGGGCAAGTAGGGGACAAGGAGGGAATGTGGAAATGTGGATTTTCCTGATCAGTTATGTCCCCTATCTTGGACCCCAACGGTTCTATGTGCATGTCACAAGTACATGTATGTTCCCTCCAGTTCCAGTTATGAAGACGCAAATACATGTGCGTCCACCGTCAACATGTCCTCTGTCAGATCCGCCATGAATAGGCCGGATATTCCATTCCTAAACATGAAAGGCCACCGGCTTTATATGGTTCACTTATGCCATTTTACAGTCCAGGCAAGTAGGCCCTGATTCTGTCATCAAACTCCTTTTGCCTTCTGCCTCTGAAAGCTCCAGTCTGAGCCTACATCTGTGACCATGAACTTTGTCTCATTCTCTGCGCGGCTCACGAAGCCTGACATCAGCCTATTCTCTGCCAAGAACTGTATTTCACCTTCGAATTATCTGCTTCCCCCTCAGCCGATGCATTCCTGCCTAGTAGTTTAAGTAAACATTCTTCCAGTTACCAAGCAAAAGGCCAGGCTTCTCTGTCCTCATGCAAGTAATTCATAGCCCTGTTACCATGGAATATTCCTACCCCCTCGCATTTAGTGTAGACGCTTAGACGCTTGTACACGCACGCACAGTCAGTATAGAATAGATTCTGTCCGAGAGTCCTTCTTTTGTGGATAACATAGTTCTTTAAACATAGGATGTTAGATATGATTTGGGATTAGGTTGACCTGACCCCCCAGACTTTTCGTCTCCACATGTAGAGCTAATGTCAAGTCCCCTTTACCCCCTAGTTACACGTCAATTACACGTCATGCTGCTGCGCGCGCATCTATGCCAAGTATTATCTTATAGATCCACCTATGTACGACATCATAACCAATCATGTTTCCTTTTTACTCCTTATTACACCCATTTTCGGTTACGCAGGTACCACGTCAAGTTCCTTATCAATTGTTACGCCTACTGTATTTGCTTCATTATAATGTATGTACTATAAAAGTTACTTCTTGTCAATAAAGTATGTACTTCACTTCCTGAACCCCCGTGGTGATGGAACTTGGAGCATCCGATTATAATCGATTATTGGAATAAAGCCCATTCCGAAACTCTAATATCACGGATTCTGCCTCTCATTTTACTGAGCTATTTTATTATGATTCTGTATCAAATTCAGTCCCGGTAAAGGAATTTTATTTACCACACATCTGCCTAAACAAACACAACTCTTCTTGTCTCACATTAAACCTCCACTAACCTTGCTTTATCATATAGTGGTAACAGGTATTTGCTTCAAGCTTTGCCTTAATTACCATGACATAATTTAATAGTGGCAGCAAAACATGTTTTACGATCTACCAATACAGGAAAAGGGGTGCAAGTGTGGCATTCATGGAGTTCAGCAAGACTGATAAAGAAACACAGTCTTACATTACACTGTCTAGAAACTGTACTTTATGGACCAATGCAACAATTCAAGACTCTTAGGTTTGAGAACAGGGGAACAGTGAATTACTTGTAGTCTTTTGAGTTGATGGAGAGATTTTGTTCCAGTACTATACGTAGTTTGCCAAGAAAAACAGAGCGCCCTCGAAGAGGGCCCGTGAGGGACTGCATCGCCACCTCCACGAGGAGCAGTGCCCAAGGATGATGCTTTGCACCCACAAGGGTGTGTGAGGGCACAACTATCACTTGCACAGGAGTACCACTACCCTATTCAACACACACTCTAGAACCTGCTTCTGGAGACATCCACCCATAGATGCAGTACCGACCTGGACTGCCAGATCTCATACTCTCCTCTCCCTTTAGGAACTGACACCACTTGTAGTGTTTATGCTTAGCCTTTGGAGCATCGGTACAGGACCTTTCTTCAATAATTGCCCCATGTCCTCCTCTCAAATTGTGATTACTAATTAATTAAATGTCAGTAATACAAAGTTATTTTTTGAAGTGTGAGGTTATCTTTGGTGTTTCACTGTTAAGCACCACCGTTAAGCAGATCCCTGTTCTATCACTCTATGGGTGAAATGTATATGTCAAAAGATATAGTACAGCAACTCTTGGGTCTATGAATCAGCATCAAGATGGCCGCATCAATTCCATCAACAGTGAAAGCCTCCTATTTCTTGGAATATTCATACATTTTAAAATAAGGATTTTTTTTAACATGGAATAATTATACTTGTTTCTTTTCAGTATACCCACCTTGATGCCACTCTGCCTTAATTTTTTGAGTCAATATTCGTCTTATTTGAACATGTTGAGATGAAAATATTTGCATATTTCACAGTCTGGTAAGCATAATGAAAACATATGCTTAGAAACTGTGATTGTACATGTTACATGAAAGCATAAACTAATCTATTGTAATTGCCCCTAATGTGCTGAAAGGTAAATGATGCAGTAACTTAAAGTAATTTCACCATAACATCCGTAAGCTAGTGATCGTCTTCCTTCTCTACTCTTCAAATTAAAATGCAATTTGTAAGATTTTGACAAATCTTATTAACCATTTAAATCCAGTAAGCGACTATTTGCCATAATAACAAAGGAGTACACTTCCTCAGATTTTGGCAGTCAGGTCTAAACTGATTGTGACAGGTGCAGGTCATGGCTGTATAAACTAACAAAAAACTTGGCCTCCTATGCAGGGTATAACTTGAACAGTTGTCCCCGTCCTGGAAAAATACAGCCAGGGTCAGACTGGCCGTTGCGGGCAGCAGGCATTTTCCCAGAGGCCCTGAAGGGTGGGGTTTGGTTTTGGACCGGTGGAGGCCGTTTTTGTGACTGGAGTCCAGTTTTGCCCCCTGTAGCAAAAGCAGCAGCAGTTTTTCCCACCAGCACACACCTACACACCCCCCGCGGCCAGTCTGACTTAATTGCCAGATTTGGTTTACATTGGCCCTGAATACAGCACATACAGACACATACACAGCCACATTTGAACTGCCTCCATGTCTTTCTGCAGATTGCTCTTAAGTCATGTACTGAGCTCTGAATGCTCCATGGAATTAATGTAATAAACAGCCTCCTTTTGTTACACCTGAAATTTCTGGTACTGTATTACCCGCCTCCAGTACCACGCATTTTAGGTGGCATACATTTCATCTTTACCCTAATGAATGTATCAATGATATGATGCATGCGCTCAAACAAAGGGATTCTCTCCAAGGCAATGCAGTGATGCAAATAAGGGAACACATTACATATGCACTAAATTCGCTCTCAGTATTCTATGCATGTCCTAACTCTGGTGCTGCTTTCACTTTTTTTCAATATTTTTTTATCCGGGTCATATAGCATACCACATAAATAGACATGGAGACTAAAGAGTGAAGAGAATGTGTGATGAGTGTGGAGTGTATTATGTGTGTCTGCATTTGTCATATGAGGAAGTTCATTCCAGGAAGACCTGAGCAAGAGTTACTATGTCCCTGAAGGGGCGTAATTAGGACTAGGCCTGGGTCTATACTTAAGTGTCATCTGTAACCTGTTTCCTACTTTTTTACCTACTTTTGTTTGGACATCCTGATTTCACATTCCCACCATTGTACTGACTGGTTTCATCGGTGTATTACAAAAAAATAAAATGAGGGGCATATGTATATGCCCCTATCGCCACGGGAACATCACTCTTTGTGACGTTCCCTTGGCGATAGGGGCCTTGCCTTATGTACAAAGCTGCCTTGTACATAAGGCACCCTTTCACGCTATGTTTAGTATGAAAGGGGCGTGCATTGGGTGTTGTGGTGGGCATTCCACCTCAACACCCATTGTATTTGACGCTGCGTCCTATTTACAAGGGTGGTGTACATAGGAGGCAGCTCCAAAATTAAGACCAGGAAAATCCTGGTCTTAGGTTGGCAAAACGAGGAGAAATGCATTATTTATCTTCATTTTTTTGCTTTTTCCACGTGTGCTGCCTTGTGCAGCACACATGGAAAAAGCAAAATACCATTATATGTTTATGTACAGGAAGGTGTCTCTTCCTGTACATATACAAACCTTTTAAAAAAATGCCACTTTGTAACTTCCATGTGTGCTGCATGAAGCAGAACACATGAAAGTTACAAAATGGCATTTTAGGATGTGTTCCTACACATAACCAATCCTCCCCTGCACACAGACAACCTTGCACTTTGGTGCAAATGTGAGTGCGTTGGCGTTGAGTTGTTAAACTTAGCGCCATCGCAGGGGGAAACACAAGGCAGCGCCACATTCTTGTAAATATGGTGCAGCCTTGCGTTTCCGAAGTGGCGGAGCGAGTCGTTAAACCCAGGTGACTAACCACACGCTCCGCCACTTCATTGTAAAAATCCCCCGGATGTTTTAGGATACTTCTCAGTTGTTAACCATTGTCTGAATTCTATTGGACCTCTCATCCACCAGTAAAGAGCAATTCTAGTGAACCTTCAAAGGATTAAACATTTTAATTTTGTTTTTTGGTCTGCTGAGGGTGTTGGAATAACCTTTGTTATTACTTTGAAAATGAGAGCTGAACTACTGCAAAACACCACCTAAAGTATAAGCCGTCCCACATATACCACCAACTACATTTCACGTCATGGCGATCATCACTGAAACAATGACCTAGCAAGAAAACGCGTGCCAGAGCTGTTCCACCCAACCAAACAATCCATGGCAGCGGCAGCTGAGTATTAAAAGTCGCGTTTCATTACTAAACCATAAACAGAAGGTGAGTGATGACAAATCCCCATTTGTGAATTACCAGGCACTTTAGGCTGATTCAATCAGCATCCAAATGAAACAGAGACAGAGCAAGAGGCATATTTCATATCCCAGGAGTCAGCAGTAAACTGAGATGTGTCTGCGGGCTTGATGAAAAATGTCCTCCGCAAACAACTGATCAACTCTATTAATTTGTTTCTCCATATTGCATTATCCACTGGTAAAAGCACACTGGAGAACTACATGCACAGCCCCCAGATGATGTACATACAAAGGGTGTCGGTAACATACACTGCAATCTACTGTACCTCTATTGGGGAAATGGGGAGCATGTCCTGCTGTGTCTAGGTATATTTGCACAATTTATTTGTTTTGTCTTGTCTGGGGTTGGAGGGTGTTTGTATCAGAGACTGATGGTTTCTATGTCTTTCATTAAAAATATGGTGTGTGTGTGTGTGTGTGTGTGTGCGCGTGTGTGTGTGTATTTAAAATGGTGCTGAATAGCTCCGAGACGAAGTCTAAGGGGTTAAAGCTGTAACAATATATCATTAGATCCTACAACTAGTCGAGCCTTCCTTGATCTGCAGAAGAAATATTCAGTGATCCCCAGATAGTTGCAAAAATGAATTACATTGACTTTTCCAAGGAAAGTATCTCCTTTTCTTTCCAAAAAAAAACCCTTCACTCTTGTATGACCAGTCGAACTGAGAATAAAAGTCCCACAGACGGTTGAATATTGTTCTACAGTGTACTAAACAGCACATATTGTGCAATTTTGCACTTTTGAGCCCTCATAAAACTAGGAAGTTTTCCGCACAGATAGACAATAACGTCCTGTTTTTATATAGTGCTTCAAACTAAACTTCTGCTGTTTCTTAGCTCTGCAAATGCCAGTGGCAAGTGTGACTTTTACCCAGCAAAATGGTACAGGACTGCCTTTAGCGCTGGTAGCGCCTGGTGCAACAATCTTTCTTGGTGCTCCTACACCCCCCCCCCTCCCCCCGAATGACCTCCTTCTTCACGGATTCCATCACTACTACCGCCCACAAACTGTGCCCCTAATGTCTCAGTAGTCCCTCTCTAGTTTGCATTTCACCTGCTTTATAGCACTCTCATACCAGTGTAGGGTGTCGTAGCACTTTACATCGTGCACACATTATAGTGAAACAATGAATCATACGTGGGTAAATCAGCTATAGAAACTGTTACATAAGACAATGAGTATTATTAAGTGTAGGAATCACGTCATTTATAATAGTAGGCAGTATATCTAAAGATTGTTTTGTCTGGAGAAACGCAAACTCTGGATTTGAAATGTACGACAGTGATTCGGTTGGCTTTACAAATAAGAATGTATTTATATCCCAACCAAGCCTTTCTAGCAACATTAAGACAATGAAAGCCTTACCTCCCTATTCCTTGCAGTTTGGATGTAGTCCTTTGATGGCATTTCATAGGTCACTGTGCTATATTAGGATTGTAATTTATGAAATTCAAGTAACAAAAGGTTCTCTGTGACAAAAGCAGTAACCCACTGAGCTGTCCTCATAAAATAAAGTTGTCTTATCAGCATGGCACATGTTCTTTGCAGCAGGGACATCAACACTCTGCGCTACTTCCTGATGAGTCAAAATTGTCACTCAATATTTCTCCAGCAAGAATATTACCAGAGTTATCTTCAACATTTTTATTGTTGCTTGAAAACTGACACACAAGGAACTCTGCATCGGGTGTTTTTAATCCCATAAATTATTTCTAAAGCAACCCCATTCCCCAGGGCAGTGTGAGGTGCGGCCGCACAAGTCGCACCACCCTAGAGCCATCCCTGTAATGGTACTCAGATGAAAGGAAGGCTAAGGAGGCCTTAGTGGGATTCAAAATCTTGACCTGCAGATCACAGCAGATGTCAGCAGCGAGTGTAGATTTAGAGACACTCTTGGTGAATAGCTGGAAGGAACAGTCGAAGTCAGTTGAATCTGTGCCCATTAGAAGGTCATAAAAATCTGCAATGACACCCATTGCACTTCGGGTGGTAATTTGAACCCACCCCTAACGAGGAACATTGCCAAGATTGATATCCTTAATGTTTTTTTTTAACTTCAGAGGGACAAATTCTGGAAAAACATGAAGAAATGACGTAGTGGAATAAGAGTCTGGTGTTCATACTATTTTTTGTAACATTGGGAAAACGGGAATAATGAATTGTAAGTATTAACGTGTTTACTTTTCTACCAGGCTGATTATATTTTATTAACCCAGTAAAAAAAGCAAAAGAAATGGCAGAGGACATCAAAGCGAAAGGCGCTCTGTCGGTATCTCGTGATTGTCACCCGATGGCATAACACACAAAGTTGAAAAGTGTGACATTTTATGCATTTAATCAATTTCTCATATGTGACTATCTCAAGTTTTGCAAATTTCGTGAGCGTAATTAAAATTTCACCACGGGCCAACTATGACCACTTACGGTAATTGTCGGATGCTAAAAGGTGCAAGTTTTCCCTCCGGTGAGGGGTTTCATATGAGTCAAGTATAAACCACCTGCTCAATCCTTGACTCACTGGAGGGCTGCAGAGAGGAGAGATTGTCACAGGGAATGTGTCTTGTCTACTTTACAGGATCTTATATGTTACCTGAATGTAAGCAGAACAAATACATCCCAGCACAGGTTTGAAGTTAACCGTTAATAATGTGTGAGTGACTAAGTACCTAGCTTTTGTAAGCACAACACATGAAAATGCCACGAATTGAATGAATTGCCTTGAGACACATTGAAAAGCAATCCAGGGTCGGAGGAGGAGGGAATTAACAACAACAAAAACAGCGTTTTCAAGAGGTTGACGAATCAAATCCATGATTCAGCTGACGGCTGAATAGCGGTTTCCAAGGGAACGGTCCAGTCTCATTGCCACATGTTATATACCTGTTCACTAATATATGCTTTCTTTTGTTTAATTTAAAAGAAATGCTGTCAGATGCGTCTCAGGTCTGCGGCGGGCACAGATGAGCTGGCAGCGAAATGATTGGTCCAGCCATGCGTGAAATCCGATTGGAAAGTGTGGTAGCTTGAAATGTACATCTGGACCACTCTGTGAAGGGTACACTGACGCTAGAAATGCCAGGCTCTGAGTAGTTCTCCTCACCCCCTAGTACAAGACAAGATTGGCAAACTGTCCTGAGAAAAATGAACAACGTTCATGACAATATTCTGTTGTGTGTGAAAAATAAGGAGGAACGGCAATTTTTTTGTCTTTTTATTAGATTAATTGTAATTGTATTTATATAGCGCTTACTACCCCTGATGAGGCATTGAAGCGCAGTACGGCAAGTAGCATGCTACTCGGGAACCCAAGGTTAGTAGTTAATCCAGTGGTTATTGGCAATTATTGTGATTAGTCATGCGCACTCAACAAAAAGTGACATGCGTACACTCCAGTTACTTTGTGATAGATTATTTTAATACCACTTAGCTGTGATCATTAGTGAGGGGTAGGTTGTTTCAGGTGAATGATTGGTGGAGATTAGGTAATCTTGGATTACAGGGATAGGGTTTAAAGAAGAGAGGTTGTGTCTATGAAAGGAGGAATCACCTGATTGCAGAATTACAATAACAGAGATTAATTCAGACAAGCATGAGACTGAGAGGAGGCTATGGTCTGAGATAGAAGCCATGCAGAGGATGGAATGTAAGAAGAGGGTCACTCTGAAGAAAGAAAGGTGAGGAATCAAGCTGAAAGCAGTCCAGGCAATTTTCCATGCACAGCTTTAAAAGTATTGTGGGAGATGTTCTGAGAGTGCCAGCAGTTTGAGGATGTAAGCTGCTGCTTGATGTTTACTCCTTCTACAGCTCCATGCTGTGTGCATTAAGCTTGTCCGATTTGGAAGAAGCAGGAATGTTGTTCTGCAGCCAGATGCTGTGTGGATGTATTTACTGCAGGGTAAAAAGTTAATGTGGATATGATGCAGAGAGCAAATCTATGAAGAACAAGTGAGCTTTTCCCAACTATAAAGACACAAAGTATGAGATGCTCGTGAGTCACTTCAGATTGGATGACATGGGTATTTAGTGAACAGATATACAACTCTTAACCCTAGTCCTGTTAAAGGGATAACTCTGTGAGAAGTGATTGCTTAGAGTTGACTAAATTGTGGTTTAAGTGACTTTCAAATAAGTCATATTTGTATTCAAGCACTTAACTATCATTCTGGAATACAAAAACAAGGCGGAATTAAATAAATTGATCACAAATCTGCTCTCCATAAATTGCGCGGTCTATATGTGTGACCACGCATATACAGAAATTGGCACATTTGTCTGCCTCAATGGGAGGACTGGCTTTTGTTTTGACCAGCAGTGCTGTGCTGGCTGTTTAATGCTGTGCATGGAGGAGCTGGGTGTGGCCAATCACCATAAATAAATAAATCGACTGCTGACGGCCACCTGGATACTGGCAGCAGATCGCTGATTTGGGACCGATATAGAAACTGGGGAAACATAGAGTATATATCTTGAATGCCCCGTCCTATGACATCATTTCTTCCCTACTAAAGTGAAAGTAGCTCAGTGACACACATGAACATCCGTACATAGCATAAGAGGTGATATATACAGGATGGTTGCACATTGGAAAGTACTTAGTATTAACAGTTGTCTGATGTGCACCTTTTAGTGGGGCAGGTCCCTCTGGGTCTCAGATCTGGCAGAAATTAAAAACTGACCGTGAAGTGAGTCCTGTTCGATTTCTGAGTAATGACAATAAAACTGGTACAGGAATCCATCTCAGTGATGTAGTTCCTGTGTACATTTAGCATTGTACTTAATCTTGCACTCACTAAGAGTGATTGCTTTTTCCAGGATGCTGTGTTTCTGTATTTTTTTGTGTAGAACATATTAATCTTGTATTGTGCATACTGTGAACTGGATTATCTGTAGGTTTTTGGGTGGCTCAAAATTAATTCAAGCATTCCATCCATCACATTTTTGTAGACTTTAGTGTTTCATCCTAAGTGGAATAGTTATGCCCAGACAGGGGTCCTGTGCACACTGAGTCACTGGAACCAATCTATACCGGGCTCATGAGCCCTAACTAACTCCAACTGGTCCTCGGTTACTTAAATTTCCATTCAGGGAGACCTGACCTAGCAGTTTGGACTGGACTGTTCCCATTAGAGCAATCTGAAGACAGTTTTGCATGTGGCCGGGTCCAACATGAGGAGGCATTATGTACAAAATAACAATTGACTAGAATGCAGCCCTGAGCAACTTCCAGTGTCGGAGATTAATTCAAGCATTCCATCCATCACTTTTTTGTATACTTTAGCATGATTACTAATGTTCCTCGATTGAGAGCTCTGGAGTTGAGGCTTAAGGCAGTGTGATTTTGTGTACCTAGTGTCTGTCAGTAGTCCATAAAGGTTTTCTGAATACATACTCATATAATCTTTAGCATGTCTGCAGTTTTCACAGAGTAATGGTCACTTGTGTTAATTGTAATTGTGATTCTATGCTAAAATGGCGAAGGAGGTACACTGCTGAAATACTGAGAGGGCAAAAGTAAAAGAAAATTCAGTACTTACAGCTGAGTAACTGAGTTGTGTGTGGGAAGGGATCCAAAGTGAAGGAGATACAAGGGAGTACACAAAGAATAGAGTAGAAAGAGGGTTCTGGTGTGGAAAGAGATGAGGTGTGTGAGATGCAGATGGAATGTTTCAGAAAAACGGGAAGCAAAAGGGCATAAGTGTTTAGAGAAAGTGGTGTGAAGGGAAGAACAGGAGTGATTGAGACTCCAAATACTACTATCCCGCCCCAGACCTTTGTAATGTTTTTTTTACAGTCTCACATTTTCAGAACTAAAACAGTTTCCACTGTAATTATTCACAATAATCTTTGCTGTTGCTCATTTAGGTGATAATCTTACCAAGTATTTGCAAAGCCAATAAGTTTGTTTTGTTTTAGGTGAATGTCTGTACTATGTAATATATCTCACAATAATAGAAAGCTCACAGATAAGGCAGCACAATTTGATCAGGTCGTTATGGGAAGTTAGTTTACATGTGGTACACCGCATCTTTAATTATATAGGGCATGCCTCTTGGAAAGAAATCCTGGTTATTCTTTTTAGGCCACAACCCTTTTAGAGATCCCCACTTAAAGTCCAGGTACCTGGTCTGATCACATACTTATATTTGGCAGTGCTTGAGCGTGGCGGCACCACAATGCTGAGAGGCAGCCTCGAGCTGCTGTGAAGTCCGACAAACGCTGTCTGCTGGATTTACAAATTGCCACGCGTCTCCGATCAGACACCCTATTTTAAAACTGCTAAGATTTAGTTCAGCAGTGAGCTTGCTTCAGGCACATACCATGGGTACACCAGTTCCTGCAGAGGAGACCTCCCTTGTGGATGCTTTAATGGCAGTGGGCCTAGCTTGGAGGACTGACTCCCTTACTGCTATCTCCTCTTCAGAGTGCAACACTGTGGTAGCAGACATGGAATCAACAATCCTTCTACACAGTGGCAAACCCCCTCGCTCTCCACTCCTAAGGCATCGGTCCAGCAGGCTCACTGGGACTCTTCTAAACTAGCACTGGCAACACCCCCAGGCATGGTCCTGGCTGCCAACTCTGTGAGTACATTGGTGGCCACCACAGGTGACAGTGTGGGTGGGGGTCGTGGTGCAGTGGAGTGTGAAGCATTGAGGGACACATTCAATCCTATGGTAGTGCCTGTGTCAGCGTTGCCTTAAGTTTAGGACTCTGTCAATTCCCCATCTTTACACATAGCTTCAGACTCAGCCTCTACTTATATGGGTGTCTCTAATAACGGGTAGATGATACTTTGGACGTGAAACTGGTGGCAACTGAAGAGGACTCCGGAGCGTCTTCACTAAAGAGAGATAGGCGCCCTTTCTTGATTTGTAATCAATATTGATTATGGCTGATGTTTGAAATTATGTGTTTTATGGTACAAATGCTGCTCAAATAAAAATATATATGTAATTAGTTGTTGTGTAGTGGCACCAAAGGGCTACGGAATCAGTTCAAATGAACACAGAACCCTTCACCTCTTGTAAATAATACAAAAATACAAACCAAATTGCTAAATCCATTGGGTTTGTCATTTGTTAAGCCTAGTATACTCAATAAACACAAAAACAGGTTGTGTAAAAGTATTCTGAATTGTTTAAAATTGTTTAAAAGGATCAGAGAGGGGTAACTCTCTACACTCGATCTAGAGGACATTAAAATAATAATCAATGGCTATGCAAACAAGGTGATTTATTTGATTGTAACGTTATGTCAGTATTTTGTGTCATTTCCTTGTGTCATAAAGCGCTTTCATGTCAATTAATTTGATGAAACTCAAGTAAATAAAAAGTAAAGGCTTGAAATGACTGGAGTGGCACATCTTCTTTTGGACGAGCCAATATTTCAGGCTCATAACTGTAGAAATTTCTTGACTGCTTGGTGACTTTCTGTGTGTGAGGTAATTTGAATGGATGAGAAACTGAATGGAATATTATTAGATGAGCGGATAAATGAATGCATTAGTGCAGATTACTGTCAGAATACAAGCATAAAGGGGGATTAAATACCTTTAATGCACCAATGAAGATGCAGATGTAATTATAAATCAAATTATTGGCTTGACCAATGCTTTTAAGGTCTGGCGTAGAGACAACTTTAACCACCTTCATGCTTCCCAAAGATTTCATAATAAAATAAATACATAAACATATATTTAGTGGCTTTGGATCACCCCTCATCATCTACTCATCAGTGAGCATCATTCATATTTTGCTTCAACTCCCCCACAGCATACAGCACGGGCAATGGCTTAACCCAGTTCATGGACTTGCACAATCGATGACAGCATTTTTGCCTGATTACATGTGCACAATGTCCGACAAGGAGTGCACTTCAGTGCCAGGCCTGGTGTGCTGGGCTACTTCCTTATTTTTTATATGTTTGCCTTTTTTGCATATTCAAAAAAATGCAAGCTCGAATGAATGGATGAAAAGGCCAGGGGAATATCAGGAAGCTCAATGGGACTCTAACAGGCTCTCAGCCCAGCAAGTCTGCAGCCTCACGGATTAAGAGCAGGACAGCTATCAGCAGCACTGAAGGCGGTCTGTTGCGTAACTGGGTGATGTCCAAGGGAGAGGTCAAAGCCTTAATCCCCCGCTTGTCCACTGCTAGCATGGAGGGCCAATCGTTGACAATGGGGGACAGGACAGTGGTTGGTTGACTTCCCATTCCACCAATCATCGCCGAGCTTTAGACCATGAGTTAAAGGAATGGAGTACATTTTTCTTCCCAGCTCGAGCATTTCACATACTTGCAGGTCCAAACATATGTTTCATTTGCGTCTATAATAGCAGACAGTGGTTAGTTGACTCATTTTTATACCAATCATGGCCAAGCTCGAGAAGGTGAGCAAGGGAACGGAGTATATTTTCTGACACAGCTCGAGTACTGGACAGACTTCCAGGCAGAAAACAATAGGTTTCACCGGTGTGTATAATACCTGAAAGCAGTTTACTTTGGTTATTCTAACCAAAGGCAAGCTGTGATAGGCAAAAATCCACCTGGCTGGACTTTACACAAAAGGTGCTGTGCCAAGGTAGAATATTTTTGGTAGGGGTGTGTATAGCTGTCAAGTTCCCCAGTTCCATGCGTGACTAGGCAAGCCAGTCCTGTTTTTGTTCTTAGAACTGTGGGACTTGTATCCTTATTTAACCCAGAATAAATCCAAGACTACAAGTCCCACATGTTTAAAGAAAATAACGGGAATAAACTTACTAGTCACTCTTGAACCTGGGATACTTAGCAGTTATGGGTGAGGTAAGTGGGCGAGTTCTTTCTGAGGCTTTTTAAAGTCCTCTCGCACTTACAAGGTTGATTTTGAAGTGGTCTTTGGTCAACACAGTGACATATTGAGTGAGCTGATTTTATGACGACATAAACCAGCTGATGAGATGTATGCCCTGTCGAAATTGCAACCATGGTTTGATCCAACTCAGTGGAACGCTTCCGTTATTTATCTGGTTTCATTCTGCATTATAATTAGCTGGCGAGCGAGAGGGC
Source organism: Triturus cristatus (assembly GCF_964204655.1). Lineage (NCBI taxonomy): Eukaryota > Metazoa > Chordata > Amphibia > Caudata > Salamandridae > Triturus > Triturus cristatus. Next base: position 682,428,507 of record NC_140580.1, on the reverse strand, counting down.
TAATGTATCGGAGGTCCAGTAATTAAGAGAACTATTTTTTTTGCCAGGCGTTCTCTCCGGAGGGCTCGGTTAATTGTGGTTAATTACACACACTTAGGAAATCAGTTGACTGTCATCCATCTCTCAGCTCAGAAACAGTCCTACTGGGGTCATTCATTCAATTCATCCGGTTCCCCTGGAACCTTCTGTCATGGCGGCCGTCCAATCTGATGGCGATGGCTCCGCTGCTACCTTGGCACGCTCACACTTCTGGCATCACAGAAGATAGTGTTCAGAGTGTTGATTTTGTGATGCTTTTCCTTCTTGGTCATTGATGCTTCAGATATTTCAATGTGTGGCTAGAGAATGACAAGCACGAGTTCAACACTTTCGCACCATCTTAAAATATAAATGTAAACATTTAATCGAGGCTAATTTTCGACAAATTAGTTCGGGTATAAATAAAAGCTTACTTAGTATTCATATTTCCATTTGTTGCCTGTCTGTGTGTTAAAAAAAGAACAAACCATGTGCATAGCAGTCAAATCCCAGCGACCTCATTTGTGGACAGCACAAAGAAGCAACTGCTATGCCTACGGTGCTGCTTGCAGCCCAAGCTTGCTATTTGGGAACTTCTCTGAACATTTACTGCTGATCGTTAAAGGGAGCTGGGTCCAAATTAGGGTGGCATGGTGTGACAAATAACAATGGATTGGGATGCGGCCTGTGTAATTACCAGTGGCTGAGATTAATTCAAGCATTCCTTCCATTGCTTTTTTTTATATACTTTAGTATGATCTTTAAGGGGAGTCACACACGTGTATAGGTTTGTAAGTTCTAGCAACTGTCTCTATCTTGTATCATTCATAGAGTGCTATAGACTTATTACCCACCACTGAGAATCTATATCAGCTGTTTAATGGCCTTTACCTGAGTTATATTACCAAGCCACAGGTGAGGGCCTATAATGGGAGAAACAGTACTTAACGCTGGTATGGTCCAAAGAAGGAGGGCTGCAAATCTACTAGATCATCCCAATAAGCAAGTATGCAATGTGCTAAATTAAAGAGGGGAAAACAGAAACACTGAAAGGTTGGGGCGTGAAGTCATTACACATCATCGTTTGTCTTCCCCCTCTACCATTGTCAGAGAAACTCCCAGCAGTCCCTCATGTTCGTATGCCTATGAAAGCCATTCAATATCCTCTCTCAAAGTAAAAGACTTGAAAGGGTTCCATCATTTGAGAACAAACTAAGGGGCATATTTACAAGCCCCTATCGCAACCATAACGTCACTCGATTTATTTACAAGGCAGCCTTAATTCACTTAACGTGGCTTAACGCTGCCTTGTAAATAAGGCACCCTTTCCCGCTATACTTAGCGTGAAAGGGGAGGGCAATAGGTGTTGCCAGCCGCGGTCGATAGTAGGAGTAACTTCAGGGTGGTGATGTGGGGAGGGGGATGGGCAGGGTGGGGGGGTAGTAAACTATGGATTACGGAGGTTTACATGTAAGTTAACATATAAATTAATAAAACAAATTTCGTTGCGCGCACTGCATCCCCAAATGCGATGCAGTGCACGCAACGAAATTCGTTTTATTAATTTATATGTTAACTTACCTGTAAACCTCCGTAATCCATAGTTTACTACCCCCCACCTTGCCCATCCCCCTCCCCACGTCACCGCCCTGCAGTCACTCCTACTACCCACCGCGGCTGGGTGTTGCAGAGAGCGTTATACCGCAACACCCATTGATTTTGACAAAATTAAGACCAGGGAAAACCTGGTCTTAAACAGGTGAAACGAGGAGAAATGCTTTATTTCTCCTCATTTTTGCTGTTTACATATGTGCTGCCTTGTGCAGCACACATAGAAAGAGCAAATTACCTATGATTGTTTATGTGCAGGAAGGTCCCCCCTTCCTGCACATAAACAATCATTTAAAAAATGCAGTTTTGAAACTTCTATCTCTGCTGCATTAAACAGCACACATAGAAGTTACAAAACGCAATTTAAAGATTGTTTATGTGCAGGAAGGGGGACCTTCCTGCACGTAACCAATCGTCCCCTCGACACAGGTACCCTTGCACTATGGTGCAAGGTTGACTGTGTTAGGGCTAGGTACCTAAAGTAAGTGCCAGCTCAGGGGGAAATGCAGGGCTGCACCATATTCTAGTAAATATGGTACAACCCTGCGTTTCTAAAGTGACAAAGCGTGTCGTTAGCCTTTTTGGCTTAACGACACACTTCGCCACTTTATTGTAAATATGCTCCTAAGTTCTAAATCCCCATCTAGGAAGACAAACATTTGAATGTTGCTCCAAATAGCCTATGCCAGCCATTTCATGTCTTCTGCCACTAAACTGTCTGCAATGATGCTCACAACAGTTCAGTATTCTAATAAACATCATAGCTCTGTAATTTCTGTAAAGAGTTTTCAAGTGAACCATTAATGTCCTGCCATCAGAGTTACAATTATGTAATACGATATCCTGCACTAACATTGCCTCAAAGTGAACCTGATGTTACTCCTGTAACGTCCATGAATTAAAAGTGAGCAAAGCTTTCACTCCCCCCACCCTCCCCCCGTCATGTGAATTCATGAACTTTGCCATTGAGGAATTTCGGCAAAATGTTCTTATCATGACAAACCTTTCCTGAGGCAAAGATACATTTGCACAAAGTCTCAGCAAGACAGGACATCCTGAAGCAGGAAATCCTGGGCGCTCACTGACAGCTTGATGCACCCCTCCAAACAGCAGTTATTGCCCATCATCCATCAGCAAGAAAGTGACACCACTGCAGTTTCCATGATCTATCTTCACATGAAGTGACATCAATGAGTTCCTGTGAAAACCTGCTGTAAAAGACGATGGCAAGCAAGAAGACCTTGTTTTGCATTGTCCATCTTCATAGGAAGTGAGCCACTGCATTTAACCATCTGCACAGGAAGTGTCACTTATTTCTGCCTTCTCCTTGCTTCACTCAATTCTTAGGGAATCCCATCACAGGGTGTCCCCAGAAAAAAGCAGACAGACAAGGGCATCACCTGTTTGGACCTGTTAGAGCTGGATAGCACCTTGGACCAGAACATCTATTTCAGTGAAATTTACAAGCCAAGATAAAATCATATGCACCACCGAGCATCCCATATTGCCAAGCCCCTCATGACATCTAGATTTAGATGCCAAAAACACTCACATAGCAGTCACACAACACATAAACCCAACCTCTTGCACATCCAATAAACTACAACACACCCTCAAATTACAGAACGCACTTTCCAACTCACGCTCATTAATGCTTGCCCTGCGGCACTCCATGCACGTGACATTGCAGACCTTTTTCACCTATCAAAAGCTTGACACCTTCTTCATCGCAGAAACATTGATCACACAAACATCTTCACAGATCCTAGAGGTCTACCCCTAGATTACAGCATCCATTCTGTGGACTGCACCGACAAGTCGGAAAGAGGCCTTGCTTGCATACAAATGTACTTCAGGTCCTCCACCCTAGATAAGTAACACTTAACTCCATAGAGCTGCTTACAGGTCATTTTCCACTGTCTGCAACTTAGACTGCCGGTTTCTATTTCATCTACGGGGTCTGCTGGGCATAACAAACTCTTAATTAATGATCTAATTCATTAATTCTCAGATCTCCTCACTACCTCATCCATCCACAATGTCCAAATTTCCCTCTTGGGTAACTTTAACCTACCAGACATGGCAAGCTAAAAAATTACAAGAGACACCCTCTTCTACCTCATTGATATACCCATTGTGGCTCAGTATGTCACAAAACCAATATACTCTGAAGGCAACATACTCAACCTTTTCTTCTCAACAACACAAACAATCCAAGCAAAACACAAATATCATTGGAGTGAACAAACCACTTTGCCATCTTTATATCCCTGATGAGCGTTTTACCAACAAACTAAGGTCAACACAAAAGAGAAGACCAAACCTTCAGACCCTTTGAAGACTTCTCCGTAGAGAACCTGGTGCTTAAACTCATCTCCCACCCAATCATCTCTACGTCCGATGCCAACATTTTTCTAAACAACTTCAACTATTTTTGGCAAAGCAATATGAACATGTTTATGTTTATGTTTAGGGATTTATAGAGTGTGTAGCTGCCCGTAGGCTTCCCAGTGCTAGGAGACAATGGCATAAGTGATCTTGGTTAGGTCAGAGGGAGAATTTAGGGGAAGAGCCATGTTTTAAGTCTTTTTCTGAAGGCTACTTCATCAGCTAGTAAGCGTAAATCTTTGGGTAATGAGTTCCAAATTTTGGGGGTCAGATGTCGGAAGGATCTTTCTCCCCATCTAGCTCTGTTTATTCTGACTTGCTGCATTAGAAAGTCTGAGGAGGACCTTAGATCCCTGCATGGGATGTAGTGACCCACCAGTTGTTTTATTAGAGCAGGTCCTCTATTGTTCATGGCTCTATGTGCATAACATCCATGCTCCAAATACAACACTCTGGTGCAGGCAAAAGCCTTTAGCACCCTGGCTCACTAAGGACCTTACGGACAATAAATTATCTATGTTCAGACAGGAAAGACAATAGAAGAAAATAGAACTCCCTATGACCTCTTGATACTGAAGTCTCTCCACACAAGCTCATCATATCAGCCAAAGCAAAGTACCATACCAATACTATCATTGAAGCCACCAACAGAAGCAGAATGCTGTTCAAGTCGATTAAGTACTACATCAACCCACTGCTGGATCCACCTATTCCTCTCTCCACAGAAATGTTCAATGCCATCAACCTCTTCAGTGAAAAAATACAAAAGATCTGACAATACACCAGCAACACCAAGCCTGTTTCATCTCCTACACCCACCCTTTCATGTAGAATCCTGCAATCTTCAGTCTTCAAAGCTCTATCCCTCCCAGATCCCATTGATATACATAATTCCCTCAAAGCCACCTTTTATGAAGATCATATCTTACCATCATCCTTCACCAAAGTTCTTTCTGAGGAAGCTCCCTTATTCCCTACTTACCATTGTCATTACCTCCCTCACTCAAGTCATCTTCCCAGAAGCTATCAAGGCATACCAGATCCTCCCATTACTAAAGAAACCTAGGCCAGACCATGATGACTTCACCAACTGCTTACCCATCACTCACCTGCCAATCATTTGTAGGATCATATAAAGATGCAACCTATGTTCAACTTCAAGATCATATGAATTGATTACAGTCTCTTGCATGACTACAAGTCTTGTTTCAGGTCACGCTGGAGCATAAAGGCCACTACCTTACACAGCATAAAAAATGCCCTCTTGACCAAAGATGAAGATGATCCCTGGGTGTTAATATTGCTGTATCAGTCAGCTGCCTTTGACACAGTCAACCAACCAACCCTTATGTGCACCCTGGAGTCTCAAATGAGATTCACAGCAGTATCCTTCACTGGTTCTCCTCCTACCTTTCGAACTGACACCAGATTGATTGCATGAGCACCTCCAGTTTACAAAACATCCCAGTTACTTGCGTTGTCTTCTAGGGTTCTATACTGTTGCCTGTCATCTTCGAAATTTTACATGGAACCTTGGTGCTCTTTTCACAGTTAACAGCATCAAGATTCACCAATATGCTGATGATACACAACTGTATTTGAATTTCTCCACTTCTTCAGACATCCAACACCTCACATACTGCTTGCATATCATCCAGACCTGGATGTGCAGCACCCACCTGAAACTCAACCCGACCAAACAAGAATTTCTTTTATTCAATAGCAAATAATATACAGTACAAACGTAGCTCACTGACATGAACCTTTATGGCTTTGAACCCTAACTTTCACTGAATGCTGAGTCACTTGGGCTCACATTGGACATCAGCCTCCTCCTGAAGGAACACAATGCCAAAAAACAAAGATAGCCAGGTACAGCTCTCCCTGCTAAAGAAAGTCAAACAGTTTCTTTCAGTTTCTTCCAAAAAGAAACTTCAGAACCGTAGTTCAAGCTCTCATACTTTGGCATCTTGAGGGTGGTAATGAATTACTCCCTGGCATCCCAGACCCCACACTGACATCCGGTAGGTGCATCCTACATGCCACAGTACATCTCATCCAGGGCCTGAAGAATTATGATCACATTACCCTCATCCTATGGGAACTTCATTGGCTCCACTTGCCAGCTCCTCTTGCTGGCATCTAAAAAAACAGCTGCATCATTTAAAAAGCCATTATGACTAGCATCCTTGCTTATCTTGCTGACAAACTCACCATCTCTGATATTTCTCTGTACACCTGGAACCAGGACCCCATCAGACTGCAGGATAAGAAGCCTTCAAACAGAAAAAAGCTAGACAGGAGGCCTTTCCCATCTATGCACCAAGGATCTGGAAAAATATCCTCATATCTATCTGAACTGCCCTGCACTGCTCCAATTTAGGAAAGAGTTAAATAACACTATATCAAAATGCATTAACTGTCCACAGCTCAGCTTCATCTCCTATTAGTTGTTGACTTTATGCTTGATCATGAACAACAATCCATTGTCTTTTGGCAAGGATTGCGCTATGGAATACCATATACATACATACTTATATAAAGATGCGAGGTATTGAGAGCGGTTGAAAATAGCAGATAGTGTGTAAGTATGGGAACTGCAGGCTAATGGCACACATGCACAACGCTGATATTGTGTTGGTGGAATGTAATGACCAATGAGTGGATGGGGGCAGTCTCATGGTAGACTGCTCTGGTGGTGAGAGGGCAAGGGTTTGTGAAGGGTGGAAAGGGGTCAGCACAGAGGGTTCTGTAGTTTTAAAGGCTGGGTATTCCCAAGGAAATGCTCTGCTGGAAATATCTAGGATGGTTTCAAAGCTGCTCTTGCACCTGTTGTACCTTGTGGCAGTGAGAATAATTTACTGCTGGCAGGAAGAACCCTTTTTTATGTGCGTGCGTTGCATTTGACCAAGACTGCGACGTTAAAAAATGCTAATTTGCCAGTTGTCAGACTTCACAATTTTGAGTATTATTGTGAATTTGTAGGCATGCAGTGGTGTGTGACATTTCCAAATTTGTTTTTTGCTAAATTTGTGAACTATGTTTTTAAAAAAATTCAAAAATGAAATTTCAAAGTTTTAAAACTTAAAAACTAAAATGCCCTGCAAACAATGTTTTTTTGCACACAAAAAACAACAAAACCTACGTCTTTGCTTGCAAATTCTCCTGTGTACTGTATATTGTCAGAAAAATCGCCTACAAATCATATTTTACAGGGGGTTTTCACCTACTATTGAAGGTTTCCAAAGGTAGCAAACCTGAAACTTCATGAAGTTATAAAGTCTGCTACCCAAAAAAATAATTGCAAGCATTTTTATAATTTCTCTCACCGAGTTGAGGAAATGACAACTGTCCAACATCACTAATTATCTGTCACATTGCCACTTAACTTCTCCGTTTTGATTCACAAGTGTGTGGGTGTGTGGGTGTGTGTGTGCATGTGTAAGAGACAGAGATAATTTTAACAGCATGTCGTGATCATGTTTGTATGTTGTTGTATCCTGATCACAAACAAGGTGCTGTGTAGCAAATCGCCAACTGATTTCTCCATTGTATAATAATCAGTGTTTGCTGTTGTGCTAGCAATGCCTTATTTCCATCCATACTTTATGGCACAACATGTGGCGTACCAGAGTGCACTGCTCGTTTATACCCCTTGAGTACATTTTGTACTCGAGTGACAGCCTTCTCAACGTGAGCGGTAGTGACCTTCTGCAACTGACCAAGTTGAGAAATCTCGCTGGGAGGCAGTCTAGTGCTCATTTTTCTCGCTTACCATTGCTGAGCCGCACTTGTGAAAAACTCTGTAACGTGGCAATTGGCTGAGTTTTTCTGGCACTCTGCGCTTCTTGGGCAAAAGTTCACAAAGTCCACCAGAGGAGCAGAGTTTATAACTCATCACTACTCACAACTTGAAAAACTTTGAGAAACCAATAAATTTGAAGTGAAGGTTCCAGTTGTTAAGTCCTGCTAAAATCACATTTGCTTTGCTGTATGGATATTTAGGTGTCACATGGCTGGTTTAGGCCCAAGGAGAAACAGTACCATTTTACATACAGATGTCTCTTAAGTTGCCTTCTTTTCTACACATTGACTTTTTCTACACATTTGCTTGCATGACTGTGCAGGATATGGTTCTTAGAAACCCCATTTAATTACATATATAGACATTATGACACCTTGAAAATTTAGTACAAGGGATAAAGTTAATTGCCCAAATTTTGTTGTTTGTTAATCATCCAGTAGGTGACATAACTATCATAAGAGTAGGGGGCGCTAGGTGGCGCACGAGCGGAATGGCCGCCACTCTGTGAGGCTCCCGCAGTCCGGCATTGGGATCCATTATTTATCCTGTCCCTGAGGCGGAGAACTACTAATATATGCAGGAAATGTGTCCCGTACAAGAGCAGGCACTCGGTGGTGCAGTGATCGGAGACGAGGGAGCTCACCGGCGCTGGAAATCAGGCGTGACGGAGGTACCTGAGGCGCAGGCCGTGACTTCTGGAGTGGCTGAGGGGCAGGGCACGGTACGCGAGGCCGAGGCTCCTGCAGAGTGAGTGGGCCATTCCGTGCTGGAAAGTGCCTAAGGACTGGTCCATGCGGTGAGGAGACGTCGGGGCACTTGCACGATTGGCAGCGCTGACAGCCGGGAAATGGAGGCATGCAGCGGTTGAGCCGGGCTGCTCGGGGCAGAATCTCGGATGCCGTCTGCATGAAAAGGCCATACGCGCGCTGATCGGAAGAGCGCGGTGCCGAATACCACGCATCTCGCGGAGCGTTGCGGCCCGCGTGCGTGAGCAGTAACGGGCCCCCAGCATATGCCTTGATCCAGTATTTTATTGGCGCCCGATGTTGATTACCAGCACTGCCAGTGAGGAAACGTGCTGTCACAGATGACTGCTTCTGGTTCAAGCAAGCCGGCTGAAATGCCAGAAACCGGTCCTAGGAAGCTTGTTTCCGGTCCAGGGAAGGCATGGCTTGGCAGTTCGGGCTGGACTGTTCCCATGAGGCACAGGGTCAGACTGATTTGCATATGGCCATGTCTGAACTGGGGTGGCAGAGTGGGCTAAAGAATGGTGATGGATCAAACCCAGATCTGTTGACTGGATGTGAGTGTTTGATTGGTTCTGATGCTCCGTCCATCACCACCCCCTTTTGTACCGCTTTGTTCGCCATAAGTTGGCAGGGTATGCTCAGACGTGAGTCCCTTGCTCACTTTGCCACTGGATTCAAGCAAGCCTGGCTGAAGACGGCTGAAATGCCAGAAACCGGTCCTAGGAAGCTTGTTTCCGGTACAGGGAAGGCATGGCTTGGCAGTTCGGGCTGGACTGTTCCCATGAGGCACAGGGTCAGACTGATTTGCATATGGCCATGTCTGAACTGGGGTGGCAGAGTGGGCTAAAGAATGGTGATGGATCAAACCCAGATCTGTTGACTGGATGTGAGTGTTTGATTGGTTCTGATGCTCCGTCCATCACCACCCCCTTTTGTACCGCTTTGTTCGCCATAAGTTGGCAGGGTATGCTCAGACGTGAGTCCCTTGCTCACTTTGCCACTGGATTCAAGCAAGCCTGGATGAAGACGGCTGAAATGCCAGAAACCGGTCCTAGGAAGCTTGTTTCCGGTCCAGGGAAAGCATGGCTTGGCAGTTCGGGCTGGACTGTTCCCATGAGGCACAGGGTCAGACTGATTTGCATATGGCCATGTCTGAACTGGGGTGGCAGAGTGGGCTAAAGAATGGTGATGGATCAAACCCAGATCTGTTGACTGGATGTGAGTGTTTGATTGGTTCTGATGCTCCGTCCATCACCACCCCCTTTTGTACTGCTTCTGGTTCTGTGGCAGGACTCGGAGCGGAGTAAGGACTCTGCTGGGTGCAGGGATTCTCCCATGGTCTCAGCCCCCCCAGGCTGTGCGCCTAAGCAGGTGAATGGAGAACACGGCACAATACGGGATTTAGCCAAGTGCAGGGTGCCATAGTCACCAGGCCTGCTAATCTTAGGGGAGCCTGCAGTGGAAATAGACGCAACTGGTGACAGCGAGCACTGGGCGGAGTGCTCCGTGGGCCTGCTGGCGGAAGCCGCTCCTTGGATGGTGGATGATATAGTGCATCTTGCGGGACTCGGATTAAGCGGCAACAGCGTTGTAAGGCACTATACTGTGGATTAGGGGATTCTTGGGATCGCTGCTGGACCCCTCCACCCCCCTACGGACAATCGCAGTCCATGGCTGTGGTATGAATGTGAGCCTGTGTTTCTCGACCGTGGAGCGGTGGACAACAGCTACACGCAGTATTGTGAAGGAGGAGAGGAGGTGGTATTGCACGTCACCTGCTTCCGTATCGGGGGGCATAGTGCCCACATTAGAGGTGATAGACGTCGAGGGTGGCAGTGCCAAGATGGGGAAGACGGATGCTCGCCAGTCCCGATTGGTCTTCGATGGCAGGAAGTCCGCGAAACAGCATTCGACGGAACAGGATGTGGCGATGGACACATCACAGTCAGATCCTCAGCTGCCATCGGATGTATGTCGTTACAACGCACACTTTTACAACGCATGCACTTACAACGCATTTTTTACAACGCAACATCCATTACAACGCATTCCATTACATAGCATGACACTACAACGCATTTTTAAAAACTACCTTTACAACGCATTCCATTACATCGCATACTACCTTTACAACGCATACCATTACAACGCATAATATTAAATTGCATTTAAGGTAAGTATTAGATAGTATAGGGGTAAAAATTACTTTTCTAACTCCAGGGGGTGCAACAGTAAGGTAAGTGTTGGATAGTATAGGGGTAAAAATTACTATTCTAACTCCAGGGGGTGCAACAGTAGGGAAAGTGTTGGATAGTATAGGGGTAAAAATTACTATTCTAACTCCAGGGGGTGCAACAGTAGGGAAAGTGTTGGATAGTATAGGGGTAAAAATTACTATTCTAACTCCAAGGGGTGCAACAGTAGGGTAAGTGTTGGATAGTATAGGGGTAAAAATTACTATTCTAACTCCAGGGGGTGCAACAGTAGGGTAAGTGTTGGATAGTATAGGGGTAAAAATTACTATTCTAACTCCAGGGGGTGCAACAGTAGGGAAAGTGTTGGATAGTATAGGGGTAAAAATTACTATTCTAACTCCAGGGGGTGCAACAGTAGGGTAAGTGTTGGATAGTATAGGGGTAAAAATTACTATTCTAACTCCAGGGGGTGCAACAGTAGGGTAAGTGTTGGATAGTATAGGGGTAAAAATTACTATTCTAACTCCAGGGGGTGCAACAGTAGGGTAAGTGTTGGATAGTATAGGGGTAAAAATTACTATTCTAACTCCAGGGGGTACAACAGTAGGGTAAGTGTTGGATAGTATAGGGGTAAAAATTACTATTCTAACTCCAGGGGGTGCAACAGTAGGGTAAGTGTTGGATAGTGTAGTGTAATATTATGCGTTGTAATGGTATGCGTTGTAAAGGTAGTATGCGATGTAATGGAATGCGTTGTAAAGGTAGTTTTTAAAAATGCCTTGTAGTGTCATGCTATGTAATGGAATGCGTTGTAATGGATGTTGCGTTGTAAAAAATGCGTTGTAAGTGTAGTGCGTTGTAGAAGTTGCGTTGTAAATGTTGTTCCCCGCTGCCATCGGGGGTGACCCTAAATTCAATTCTGTTGGAAATGCGGCAAGGATTTGCGACCATCGCGGACAAAATGGACACGATGTGTACTCGCATGGATGCGATAGCCAGTAAGTTAGAGGGACACGAAACACGTCTCAAGGAAGTGGAGCACCGCATTTCAGAGGTAGAGGACACTACAGCTCAGGTACAAAAAACGACGGCGCAACTAGATAAACTTCTCAAAGTCATAGCGGCTAAAAACGAGGACATTGAAGCGCGCAGTAGGTGGAATAACATTTGCGTTTTAGGTATACCAGAGAGTACAAACACAGGTAAGATGGAAGACTATATTGAGAAATTGCTGGTGGCGGTGGTGGGGTCCGAACTCCTATCTCCCCATTTTATAGTAGAAACGGCTCATCGGTCCCTTGGTCCGCGGCCGCCCCCTGGTAGCACACCTAGGCCCATAATTGCTCGCTTGTTGAATTATAGGGACAGGGATACAGCATTGCTGGTGGCCAGAGAGAAACAACAGCTGACCTGTGATGGAGTATCATTCACTATGTACCCAGACTTCACGCTGCATGTGCAGGAAGAAAGCCGCAAGTTTATGGCTGTGAAGCATAAGCTGAAGCAAGCCCATATTGACTATGCCTTATTATACCCGGCTCATCTGCGTGTCACGCATCAGGGAACCCAAACTTTTTTCACAAAGCCTCAACAGGTCGAATAGTTTCTGAAGCGACTCCACAAAACAAGATGGAATACAGAGACGCAGGAGGACTCCCCCTGATCTCCTTCCCCGGCAATAAATTAACTGACGCCGCGGCTTGCAGACCATCACTGCCACGATACGCCTTATGGTAGATTGCCATAGTTAAGAGTGATGGTCACTGCAGCACGACCATGTCATAAAAGAGAGAATGCGGGAGAGAGGATATCTGAGTGAAGAAGAGCACTCCGTAGGGAATACCACACTACTTTGCAGCCGGACACCCTCGAACCTTTTCCAGGGACAGGCAGGACGCTTTGTCTCATTCGGACTGAGAAGAGGTTTTCGTGAGTCACCCAGATGTATCCCCCAATTGGGAGATCCCCCTGGTTGTTTTTTCTAATGTTTTTGTTTCTTCCAAACTGCTTCTTAAGTTCTCAGTGGGAAGCCACAGGTTTTGATGTTATGATACAGGAGCAGAAGGGTGTAGGGGAGGGGGGTGGGTTAATTATGGCTGGCATGTTTGGGATGTTTCAGTGGGAGGGGGTGGGCTGGGAGGGGGAACTCAATATTCGCAGTGAAGCAGTAGTGCGATTGCATAATGGTAAAATTATTTTTTTGTATGCTGGATTGCCAATGTACACGTATACTAAAAGCGTTGGTCACAGGGTAACGCATGGAAGCAATGGCACGGGGGATAGAACCAAACTGAAAGTGTTGTCGTGGAATGTTAGGAGCCTAGGCAACCCAAGGAAGCGGAGACAAGTCCTAGCCTATCTAGATCGGCAACAAATACAGGTGGCCTTACTGCAGGAAACACATATAAATCCGAAAGTGGCAAACTCATTCGCCAGTAAATGGGCAGGCTGTCGATTATTTTCATCATACTCCTCATATGGTTGTGGCACTGCCATTTTGTTTAAAAAACAAACTCCTTTTGAAATGGCGGGGTGGTGGTGGATGTGCAGGGCCGGTTTGTCATCACATGGGGGAGGCTAGTCGGTGAGTCTGTTATTGTTATGGACCAAACATGGACAGTCCTGAGTTCTTCTCTATTCTCTGGGGCAAAATATTGAATGTTGGCTCTACACATATCATTTGGGGTGGGGATTTCAATGTGGCTCTGAACCCACTCCGGGACAGATCGAATGTGGCTACACATCATTACACTAATGCACATGAGGCTCTGAGTGGGATCATTGAAGAGGGCGAGCTGATAGACAGTTGGAGGTATACGCATCCGCAGGGACAGGAAGGCACACACTATGCATCCCATAGAGGGACATGGGTGAGGATAGATTATTGTTTGCTGTCTAAAGGATTGGTGCCCTCCATAAGTAGTGTATCACATTTAGCTCGGACGTTTTCAGACCATTGTCCGGTGAAGTTGTCGCTCACTCCTCCGGGGTACGATAGACCTAGGCCGAGCTTGAGATTGCAGCCCACAGCGTTGCTGGATGTTGTCTTTCAGGCAGAGTTGGGTGAGGAGATTAGGGATTTCTTTGTCAGGAATAAAGGGACGGTGGATAGCGTCGAAGTGATATGGGAAGCTTTCAAAGTGACCATCAGGGGATTTTGCATGTCCAAAAGTTTTGGGGTGTTGAAAGATTTACAGAATACTTTACGCAAATTAGAACGAGAACTACTAGAGCTAGAGAGGCGGATGGTGACAGGTGAAGTTGGACAAGTGCAAACACAGTTTCGGGAAATATTAACTGACTATGAAGACACGGCGCTCAGAGAGGCAAAATTTAGAGGCAAGTATTGGGTAGCCCGTAAATACGGGGAGGGGGAGAGGCCGGGCAGGGTGCTGGCCGAGGTAACAAGGAACCCACGTTTTAATGCATACATCTTAGAGATAGAAGGACCTGGGGAAGTGCTGCAGCGAGTCATATTGGCCATTCTAGACACGTTCATCGCGCATTACGGGACCCTCTATACATCCCAGAGGCAGGTAACTCCAGAATTAGATGACTTCATGGGAGATAGAGTACTCAGATGGCTTAGTGATGCACAAAGAGAGTTTTTGATGCACCCCTTGGAGGTTGATGAAATTAGGGAAGCCATCATGCAATTGCAGAACGGGAAGGCCCCAGGCTCAGATGGCCTACCGGCAGAATTTTATAAGAGCTACATTGACATCATGGCACCAGTGTTAAAGGAGGTATATGAAGAGTCCCTGGAGGTAGGCATACTCCCCCCCTCGATGAGGGAAGCGATAGTCACTTCATTGCTGAAACCTGGCAAACCACCTGAGTCCTGTGACTCATACCGCCCATTGTCATTGCTAAACTGTGACACCAAAATCTTAGCAAAAACACTGGCTAATCGGTTGGCTTTACTAATGGACAAGCTAATACTGCTGGACCAATCAGGCTTTGTCCCAGGTAGAAATACGTCTCATAATCTTAGAACCCTGTTCTCCTTGATTCAAACAGTAGACCCAGAGTTCCCGCTTGCTGCATTATTTTTAGATGCCACTAAAGCATTTGATTCAGTGGAGTGGGATTATTTGTTTGGGGTATTGCAGAGAATGGGCTTCCTACATATATATCTGTCCTGGATTAAATTACTATATCATCACCCTGCCGCCAAGATATTAATTAATGGGCAGTTATCCCAGCCGATACCAATCTCGAGAGGCACCCAGCAGGGGTGTCCCTTATCCCTCCTATTGTTTGCCATAGCAGTAGAACCTTTGGCTTCCAGATTACGCCAAATCCACAAAGATAAGGCATTTCGTTGTTGCATGCGTCAGATACTAATCTCATTGTATGCTGACGATATGACGCTGTACATCAGGGACCCCGCGCAGAATATAAATCCTATATTGCGAGAGTTTATTCGGTTTGGTAGTTTATCGGGCATTAATATTAACTGGGGGAAGTTGCAGGTTTTCCCTCTTACACCAGCAGTGCCTAGATTTCCGCTGGATTATCCACTGGATTGGTGCGATAGTGACCTGCGATATCTTGGTATACAGATTACCAGAGACAAAGAAGAAACAATACTGGCAAATTATGGTACGACTCACAGCTAACATTACACGTTGGATCTCATTACCACTCTCATTAGTGGGGAGGGCGTCCCTCATAAAGATGATTATATTACCGCAATTGCTCTATTTATTTCTCAATATTCCATACCATCCAGGCAGCATTTCTTTCAGACATTGCGCTCTGAATTGATCAGATTATTCTGGGGAGGGAAACAACCAAGACTTAAATGGTCGATGCTAATACGACCATATGATCAAGGGGGTTTTGATATTCCTGATTTGGAACTGTATTTCCTCAGCGCACAGGCGCACAACGCCTACTATTGGATACATCCTCCCAAATATATGCCACAAATAGCTGTGGAAGACTGGCTGGCAGAACCGGTACCGCTAAGTGGCTTGATATAAGGGCCCATGCGCTCACGTGCGATGCCACCCACTACTATCACAGGCACAGTAGACGCGTGGAACAGGATAACGGTTTTGTTGGCCTCGCCTGTCCTCTACTCCCCTCGGCTCCCGCTGACATATCATCCTAAGTCGTCCTTGCTGCAGGAGAGGTGTTTTTCGGAGCTCTGCCAGCGAGCAAAAGTCTCCACGTGGGGAGATCTGTTCAATGCCGGGAAGTTTCGCACACTAGAGCAATTTCTACAGGATATACACTATACACCATTAGATGTATTCCTTTATGTATGCTTACGACAGGGAATGCGTGTAATTATTCCGGACTTCCCGCGGGAACCCTTAAGTCTGGTCCCGCTGCACAATATGCTTGGCTCCACAGATGGGAAACATCTAGTATCAGCCATATACACTTCCATACGATCCAACAGGGAAGGAGCTCATAGCCCGGCGCAAATGCAATGGGGGGAGGATATCGGGCGGGTACTCACTGATGAACAGTGGAAGTATTGTTGTCTACAAACGGCACAGATCTCAGCAAGTTGCAGGCTGCGAGTGATACATTATAAATACCTGCATCGCCTTTACTATACTCCACTTAAGAAATACAAATTTAAATTAGCTACAACTGACAGGTGTGAGCGATGCCGTCAACCAGGAGAGGGGTTCCTGCACTTGGCGTGGGAGTGCCCGAAAACACAAGAATACTGGGAACAGGTGTTAGTGGCACTAGCAAAGATGACTGTCAGAGAAATGGACAGAGACCCTTTGATGGCACTTTTAGGATACACGGCACAGATACCTAGCGCTCATAGAAAATTTCTTGCTATATCACTGTTGCTAGCCAAACGGAGAGTGGCATGTAGATGGGGAAGGGGCCGAGACCCGAAATTCAAAGACTGGTTGACAGACCTAACATATTGCCAAGAACAGACCACTATCTATGCCGAGACGGTACCAACTACCTCCAGGCCCAAAGATATATGGAAACCGCTTCAGGTGTACTTACTGTTACATAACTCCGCAGACGTAACTCTTCCCCTGAATACAACTGCATAAACGCTGTCAGGGGGTGTTTCATTGGGTATTTCTTTATTGACGATTTCAGTTCACTAAGACTGTCGGTGTTGGAAGCTACACACATATTGAAAATTGTTGCCAGAGGATAGGCCCACCAGCCCCTGGGTCTTGCATGATTGGTAAAGCCCTCTTTGTCCACGCATAATGCTACAGTTCTATGTGTTATGTATGCATTTCGGATTGTACTGAATGGTTAAAAGACTGGCTATATAGCATTTGTTACAAACATGGTACTTGGCTGTAGAGAATTTTTGTGATTGTACTGTGACTCACTGCACATTGTATTGCTATACATCGGTATGTAGTGTGTTAAAACTACAAATAAATTGAGAAAGAAAAAAAAAACTATCATAAGAGTATAAACAGTGACAGCCTGGCTGAGGTCTCAGCATGGTAGGTAGCATGGATCTGTTTATGATATAAACATGAGCACTTCTGTGTTCAAATCAGAGGAGTTGCTTGTCGGAATTCCACTCCAGCTGTTCCTGTTTCCCTCTGTGAGGAGGGATGTTCAACTAGTGACCAAGACGGGCCCTGAAGACCCTTACCCTCAGATAAAGGGGAGTCAGATCATCCATTAGGGGATTTTGGCAGATCACCCGCCCTAAGCAACTAGATTAGGAAGCTCATAGTAGGAGTGAATCATGCACACTACTTATATGCAGGCACATATGCACTGCTTTAGCACAATGGTGGAATTGTTTATCCTTTTCACTGTTCTCGTGATGCTTATAAATCTCATTTGTTTCTGTCTATTAATCACTGCAGCACATATATTTTATATAAGAATTGCAATGCTTCAATAAATATTGAAATGGTTAGTTGTGTACTTCTTGTATATCTCGTTGGGCATGCACAAGTGACTGAGTGAAAGGGTTCCAGATCTGTTGCCACATTTCTTTGGGGAGTCAGGATTGGCATGTTCTGAGGTTCCACAATCGATTTGTTACTTTCCTAGGTTCAGGGGTACTTATGGTTGCACTGTGAGCTGGCAGGACTATAGGCCAATACATCCTGAGGGGATGCATAGAATTAGTCTGGCACCATCCCAATGTTTAAGGTGCCAACAAACACACGGTTCCTACTGAGAAAGTCGAAGCCGCACAACATGGTGCCGCCAACGTTGTTAGTTTGATTTCTTATTTAATGGATCGCCTGAGTAGTTCTCTTTTGTATACCCAAAGACCCCTACTCAGCTCTCAACTGGAGACATCCATGGTGGTAGGGAATATCCTCCTCAGCTGAGCAGGTAGCCCCTATGTATTAGCTGCAGGTTGTTCAAGCTTGAATTTTTCTGAGGATTATCCCGTTGTGATACCCTCTCTGGATTCCACATATTCATATACCTGTAGACACAGCACTAAATATGTCTGAGATCTGCAGACATGCAGTTATTTGTGAGCTGCTACAACATGGTCTTGCACTTACGGATGGGGATGCTACCTTCATGCTTGAAGCTTACAAATCATTTAGGACAGAGGTATTCTATGAATTCCCTGCAGCAGACAACACAACTTGGCTGTTTCACAATGACACTGTAGCTAAAGTTCCAAAACACTACACACAATATGAAGACATAGAAATACCAATAACAGACCAAGAACATAGAAATTGGTTTGAAGGTGCCCTACTACACACAATAGATGGCATTAGACCACGTCCCCTTAGCAATGAGGGACCAACATGGCCAGTCTTTGCTGGTTACACATCACATCCAAATATAGGAAATATGACAGCACCACAGGTACGCAGATTTTACAACAGTTTAGTAACCTTGTATAGGTGTTTGATACAGTTCATTATGCCAACATTAACAATAAATCCTGCAAGGGCTGCACAGCTACAGTTGGCTCCACCAGGCATAAGCCTGCAAACAATCAATGCAGTCATGGGTAAAATTCCCATCAGGTGAGAGGAAATTCCGGATTGCACAAAAAACAGGTCAGCTTGAGTCAGTGTTTCCTCATACAGGGCCTCAGGAAAAACACACAATTTTTACAATATGATTGCCAATGCGGATGGCTCCCCCTGCACCACTTGGGGTATGATCTTTGCTGCAGTATATACCAAAAAACAAAGTACACCCTCATGAACTATTTTGCCAGAAGTGCTTAAACTGATCCAGAAGGAGTACAGGGCAGCCCTGGACTTGGGGATGAAGCTGATGGGCAATTTTGCTGCAGTGTCCTCCATTATATTAAGTAACATCAAAGGCGAAGCAGCAGCGTCGACTATATGCCAACAACTCACACATTTGGCTCCAGGGAAATAGGAACGTGAAATGCCTACAATTATCGAAGAAACCCATCCAAAGATTGGTAGCAATAATTTGGGAGCCAGACCTGATAAACAACAAATAAAAAGTAATTCTGAAAAGGATAACTCAAAGCAAGCACCCAAATCTTCTACAAAGAATTGGTGCAATAAGAACAACAGAAAAAAGGCTACATCACGGGGTGTGTCTCCTCAACAGGAATCTACTAAGAAATGCTATAACCTGCATAACCATGGTAATATTACACTGCCTGGCAAGTATCAGGATACTGATAAACGTTCCTACTATTCCTTGTAGGAGTCATTTGAAAAACACTCTGATAGAGGTGGATGGTCAGAGCGCAGATGAGAGGAGTACGTGAAACCTAAGAAGAACTCAAAGCGCTAATTTAACTACACAGTTAAACAGGAAGATAAACACAAATCATCTAAACCTCAATTCAAAAAGAAGATAGTGGGCCAGAAAGTCAAGCATCCCCCAGATATTGAAGAAACTGCTTCTGAAAGAGAGTGGGCTCAGAGCTACACAGCGCGGGAGAGGTCAAGAGGGTTCACCATACCCTGATGGATTGTCTGGTGGCAGTAGCACTAAGTGACTGTATACAGGTAGATACACTGGATACACGGGTGAGTGTTCTCATTAGTTATACAAAATGCAACTCTAGTTGGAGGTGGACACACAATGACCCATTGAAGTTCTCTCTTTGGGAGAACCTCACATTCTCTTGGCTGAAAATGATTGGCCACCAGAGTTCATCGTGGACTGCTCAAACAGAGAAAAGTTAATTTATCCTGCCTTCTCCTACCTTTTTCTAGAACACATGTAACATTCTTATGCCAAGAAGTGGGTGTTAGCGCAAGCTCCTGCATTATAACGCAACCATATGGGGTAGGGTGACGGTTCCCCTAATCATGAAATACCATTGAGGTCGACTCAACAACCTCAAAGACAATGTCCCATTGAAAATGAGGCTAAAAAACAAGTTAGGGAAATTCTCCAACAACTTGAATACCAGGGTGTAATAGAAAGTTGCACCTCATCCATGAATAATCCCTTGTTTCCCGTAAGGAAAAGGAAACCAGACCATTCTAGTATCAGACTACAGACATTTAAACACAGCTTCTCACACATTTACAGAACAAAACGCATTGCGTAAGACTAATGAACAACATAGTGTGTTCAAAATACAAAACCACTCTAGATATCTCAAATGTAATTTTCTGCCACAATATAGCACCTGAAAGCAGGCATTTGACTGCATTTTCTGCACTGGGTTCTCATCTGCATTTCTGTTGATTGACAGAGGTATAGGAATAGCCCCAGACTATTTTCAGCTCGAGTAACAGAACATCCACAAAAGTTTGACGAGCTGCCATTGACCTATGACGATGAAATATATTTGATGAATGATGACCTTTCAGTACACATGACAAGAGTAGATCACATGGTTGTGGGATTTGCTCACATAGGATACAAATTTAATTTAAAATATCAAAGATTGCATGTCTAAATGTCCTGTTTCTGGGATATGAGGGGTCGCGTGAAGGCAAAAGCCTGCTGATGCACTTCTTGTGTAGTGAGTGCAACTACTGCCTCCAACTGTGCTGAAGAGTGCCACAGTGGGCGTGCAAACCTTGCCCCTCTCACTGGTGTGTTCTCTGTATTGGCGGCCACTCTGGTGTCCTCAGTCTGTGCTCCCTGGAATCGCCCCTGAACAAAGAACAGTGTGAAGCTACGAAAGCAGCCCTCATCTTTTAAAACAAGGCAGTGTGTCCCAGAAGCTGCGTCGCACATTCGCGGGCAGTCGGAGTTGGGAGACGGAAGTGAGGGACCCCAGAAAGTTTCTCATGTGCTCTTAAACTTGCACCCCCACTGTATTTTGGCCATACCTTAGGCCACTGGAACCGCTGTGGTTATCATGGGGTAACCCTCCACTGGTAAGTAGCCTAGTCTCATGAACGAATTTGCTAGATTACTGTATAGTGCACAATAATTAATATGACATTTGATTGTGTGCGCTGGTTTATTTGAAAATGTAATATATCTGATCCAATTTCTTCTGAAACCATTGAGGCTTTTATATGGCTTAATGGCCCCTGGTTATGGGTTAGTTGGGCATCCCCTGTTGTTGCTAACCCTTTATAATAATAATAATTACATCATTGATAGACTTTTTATGCCAATGCCAGGCTGCGTTATTGTTAGCAGGCCTTCATCTTTTAAAGAAAAGTGTTGTACATTTTAAAGGCAAACCTCGTATGTATGCATCTTGTTGATATTTAGGAACTTATTATGAGTTAGGCTGAGTGGAATTACCATATGCATTTCCACTCTGCCTGATCCCGTCTGGCCCGCTGTTCATGTAACTAGTCTTCCCAGGTGAGGGAACACCAGACTCCATTTTACTGGCTTATAATTCTGGACTAGAAAATCAAATGAAGCTTTGTCTGAAAAGTAGATAACCCTCTCTCCCTAGTCCCTTCTGACTTTTTCTTTGGCAATAGGGGAGCATTTAATGTTCCCACCATCATAGCTATCCTTTCCCGTTCCCTCTGCTGCCCTCCCTACCCAGGACCCACCGCCCCCCCAGCCCACAAAGAATCTTCCACACACATATACTACTTACTCATAGCAGGTTGTAAATGTGCGCCTGAAACGTCTTGGAATACGGAATACCTTGCAGAAATCCACATTGTAATTCCATGTCCAGATAGTTATTCCACATTCCGAGGGATTCAACTTGAAATAGGCAGAATTCCACCTACAGAAACCTGCCAGTAATGGTATTTCTGGCTGCTGGAATCTCTGCCTAAATTTCCACCTAACTCAAAATCGGGACTTAAGTTGGCAAATCTTTTTAAAGATATGGATCAATTATTGTTGTTCCTTTTAGTAGTTTTAGTCAAGTAAAGTACAAAGGTTGAGTGCTGACCTTCAGGTGACATGCTCATCCTTATTTCATTAATTACTACACTAGTGAGCTGAGTCAGCAATCGCGGAGTGATGTTTTATAGAAATCAGCCTCTTATTCCACAAACAAACGGAATAATGAAAATATTTGAGGGTCGTCTTAAACTGTCGTCCTTGAAGGACAGCCAGAAAATAGCTTCTTCTTGAACACCTAAAATGACCTGTTCAATGGAATTGTTTCCAAGGCCGCACTGAGAGTTAGCTAAAGATGGACAACGATGAAATATCTCATATGCAATTTGTAGAGAATCAGCCTCTTTAATTGATTACTCGAGCTTAATGACAGGCCTTGAACTCACTTCATGGCTAACAATCAGAAAGAAAGCCCAAATTAAAGACATATGCACTGTGGAACGAGGGTAGTAGTTAAAGTGATAAAAACACTCGGGATTCAGTTGGAATAAATACTGTCAAGAAACAATAGATATTTATCCCTTACATCTTCAAAAAAAACTGTGGCTACCAGGGAATATCTTTCGGTGGATGTGAAGCACATAAACACATACACTTGGCAAGAAGACCTGGTATAGATTTCGACATGATTAAAACCCGTCCTTCTCACAAGGCCTTTCTCCCATTAATTACATTGCTACTTAAATGCACTGTTCTGATGCTGAGAGTTACCATGCTTTTCTAACAGGCAGACGGGGTTCCTGTTGTTATGTCTGCAATATTTAAACTATCACCTTGCAACGCAAGTAAAGTATTTTGTAATTATGTGAATATGTATGTAACCAGCAACATCAGCCGCTTATATTGTAACACTATTTCGTGTACATCAATTCACTCTGATCTACTCAGTCCCTTCCAGATCCATCTGTGTATATCCTTCCTGGTCTCCAACACTGAATTCATTTCACAGTTGTTTCACAATTACCCAAGGAAATGGATCCATTTCGTCATTGTCATATTAATAACTGTTAGCAATTGATTTTTTGGGTGGCAGAGGTGTGTAAGCATGGCCAAGCAGGCACCACAATCCTAGCCAGGGTAACTGTATTACACACTAAAAGTTTACCTGTGTTCACCCTTTGGTAGCTTGGCACAGAGCATCCAGGCTAAACTAAAGAGGCAATGTGTAAGGTATTTGTGAACACACTTATACACAGTAACACAATGGAAGCACCTCAAAAGTACTCCACACCAGTTTAGAAACATAACCAATATTTATCTGAGTAAAACAAAAACAAAACAATAACAATGCAACATACACAAGCGAAGACGAATTTTGCAAGATTAAATCAAAATGCAGTGGTTAGAAACCATTAGGTCCAACTGGGGCTATCTGGTTAAGCTTTACCAGGGCAAATCCAAAATTCCAGTCTCATTGTGATGGAGTGTGGGCTGGATACAGGAGTGACGCAGACCCCCTGACGGTACCTGGAAGCGTCGAAGCTTTGGAACAACGTGTTGAAAAATAGAGGGGAAGCGTTGCTGTTGGAAGCGATGCATTGGTTCTGAAGTCAGGCAAAGTCATTGATGGGTCGATGTGAAGAGCGCTGTCCATCAGTTCTGAAGTGTCGATGTCAAGCCGCTGGAATGCAGGTGATTCATTGGTTTGAAGCCGCACAGGGCCGGGAATGTACGCCACAGACATTTGTGAAGCAATGTCTGAGATTCACTCAGTTGTGGTGATTCAGAGGCGCAGCGTTGGCAAAATCTGGACTGCCTTGGAAGTCGAGGTTGTTGCATCGCACAGACAGTGAGGGGTGTCCACGGCTTTGGTGCAGGCAGCGGCAATGACTCGATATCGCATGGAAATATGCCAGTTCTGAACAATGCTTCAGTGTCAATGCGTTGGTTTCTTGGATTGCAGCACCAAACACTCACTTCCAAGGGCCCAGGACTGGATTCGGCACCACTTGTCAGAGCAGGACTCACAGCATAGGTAATGGTAGCAAGATGCAGGCGCATTTTTTGATATCCCTGAGACTTCAGAAACAGGAGGTAACCCCACCAACCCCTTGCTTGAAGACCCTTTAGAGATGCAGGATGTCGAGAGTCAAGTCCAGTCCTATCACTCCCAGGAAAGAAGCAGCAGGCAGCAGACCAACACAGCAAAGTAAGCAGCAAAGTGGCAGTACCTGCTGGCAGCAGAACGACTCCTATTCCTGGTAGATTTACTTCAGTTCCTGAAGTGTTTGGAGTATATGGGTCAGAGGTCCAGTACTTATACCCATTTCAGCATTTGAACTAGGGAGACTTCAAAGAAAGGTCCTTTTAGTGCACAAGACCCTGCCCTGGGTCCAGACACACTGCAGGGGGTATGCAAGTCCTTGTGTGGGGATAGGCTCAGCCCCAATCAGATGCTAGTGTCAGCTCCTCCATGGCACTCTAGCTCAGGAGGAACCATCAGTCTGGTGACGGGCCATCGGGATATGCAGCTCCTTTGAGTGTGACTGTCCAGAGGGGATGCAAACTACGCAACTGTGATCCTACCCAGACATGTATTTCAGAGGCAGGCAAAGGCACAGAATAGTTAAAGTACGGAAATGCCAAATCTTCATGTTTAATACAGTGGTGGTCTAAAACTTCTTGAGCCCTACACTTGGTGTAGTGTTCCAACATTTTGGACATGTTATGTGGGAAATGTAAGTAACTTTTTGAAAAAGATACAGTATAAATGTGTGGCCATGCTACTTGAGTTTTGTGCCCACTATGACAAATTAGAGTCTATAACTAGCGTCAGCATAAGTTTATTTAGTGTGCATGTTATAACTCTCTAAAAGTGGCATTTTAAAAACTAACTTCACCAAAAGATGTGTTTTTAAATTAGGACTCAAGAGACACCAATCTCATTCTTCCTATCTTTTCCTAATTGGAAGGTACACTTGTAAAGTGTTACAAGGCAGCTCCATTGTTAACCTGTGGGAGAGATAGGCCGTATTGTAGTGAAACATGAATTTAGCAGTATTTCACTATCAGGACATGTAAAACTCCAAAGTCCACGTCTTGCCTTTTAAACACACTACACCCTGCTAAGGTCCTATCTTAGGGGTGACTTATATGTAATCAGTGACATATGTAGGGGTGACTTATTTGTAAAAGGGAAGGTTTGGGACTGGCAAGTAGTTGAACTTACAAGGTCGAAATTGCAGTGTAAAACTATACACACAGGCTCTGCACTGGCAGACCAGTGACATGTTTTTAGGCCTACTCGTGGGTGGCACAATCAATAGGCCCTGGGCACATGTAGTGCACTGTACTATGGACTTATAAGTAAATCAAATATGCCAATCATTTTAGACACTGAGCACATGCACTTTAGCACTGGTCAGCAGTGAAAATGTGCACAGATTCCTAATGGTCGCAAAAACAAAGTTCAGCACAAAGTCAAAATAGGAAGTCAGAAGGCAAAAAGTCAAGGCAAACCACACCAAAAGATGCCAGGTCTAATCAAAATATGTAGTTAATCTTTGTATACTAATTTAAACTATCTACTCATGGACGTACTATAAATAGTGATTAATGGAAAATGCTTGAACTAATCCGAACCACAGGCCGAAGCCTTTTAAAATGTTGTCCTTCCACACAAGGAACAGTCCAGCCAACCTTCTAGACTATCCTGATAGAAATGTGTGCCGCGACGACATGACTTGCATAAATTTGGTAACTTTGCATTACTCTTATTATGAGGAATTCAGGAAATTATGCTACTACTCCACATTGCGTAATTCCATTCCATTCATGCTAAAAATTTACAGCAAATTCCCAGTTCACAGCAAACTTTACTCTGAATGCATGGAAACAATGTGAGCAATAGAGTGCAAGTAGCTGTTCTTCGAGGTGCTTTTGTTTTCTGCACTTTTGTCGCACAAAATGCAGATGCCTTTCATGCTTACTGCGTCAAATGCCCACTTTGCATCTCATATAATGTCACATGGTTTACTGAAATTTCACAGAATTATGCAAAGGAAAATCATGCAAATTTCATGCACCCTTTTCAATTACACTAGAGTAATTGGAGTGATTTTGGTATTTCTGTGTTACTGTGATACGGAATTAATGATAATAATGAGTAATTGAGTAATGTGGGGGAACACATCCTTCTGCAAGAGCACATTTAGTAAGTGCATGAAGGTGCTTCTGCTCCCTGTTTATGTTCTGCTGTGTTTAACATAATGTCTTAGCTCAAAATGCATCCTCACATTTATTTTGGACATAAGGGTGCCTTTTGCCCAAAGAAAATAGAGTAATTGCCACCAGTAACTTAGGGGAAAATTCTACATCAAGAGCTCATTGTGTTGCATTTAGTGCTATGTCTTAACGCTAAATATATTCTTGTATCCATTTTGAATGTGAGGGAGAATTTATGCATTAAGAAATAGTGCTAAATGGGAAATTTCTCTTCTCACATAATTCTGCATAATCTTATGGAATTCTTATTTCATTCGGCAAGATTATGCCACACGGAATGAAACGAGTTACAGTCACCCCTAATTCTAGGCCATGTGCCCTCCAAAATGAAATACTAGAAAATCCACAATTGATTTGGCATTGTTGACCCCCATCATCAAGGTGCAACTTGAGTCCTCTGAATTCACATCCAGGCATACTCATCCCAATAAAAGAGAATCTGACAGTAGACCAAGAGGGTCAAAACCACTCAAGATAAGCTGACAGATGTACATGTTAACTACCATGCAATCTTCCATTGACCAGCTAGGATTATCAATAGTTGTTTATTTCTCAAGAACTTCCAAGATATTCCATATAACAACATTTTTGCTTTCTTAAATGTAGTACCTGCACAATAGTACACACCTAAAAATGCCACACACATGCATTTTTACCTTATAACATTTTCTTTCTTTCTACATATTGAAAATATTATTCTCTATGAACAAAACATTTGTCTAGCACCCTCCATACTCAACTGTGGGGATATTTCTGTCCCATTCACACCCTGGACAGAGATGAATTTCTTCCCTGGGCTGAAGTAATTCACCAAATGTATCAATGAAGGGGATGTGAATACACATGTTTGTGAACATCCACGGATTTCAGTTTATCGGTGTCCACTTACTTAAGCAGTCATCGCGTATCTGGGATTTACACTTTAGTCCTTGGTGAGTCAAATATTTCTCTGACTGTGCATGGTCCCAACTATTCGGATGTCTGTGAAAATTCTGGCTTCTGGGGTCATTAAAATGTACTGGGTGATGGTATGCTCCTGTGCTGGAAGTACCACTTGAGCATTTTAACATTTGAATTGTTCTGCAGTATTCAAACATTGCACCACATAGAATGGTTAAGCTCACTTGCAGTGCTTTATTGAAAACAAGAATGTGTCAAGTCTTCCTCCCTGCTTCTAATGAGTGTGACCACAAGTGTGTTGCTGTGTCTTCAGTTATGGTCTTTCGGTTCTGCCATGCTTGTTTCAAGGAATTTCTGTCATGGAAAGGAAGAAACTGCCTATAATTTACTTGGCGTTCCATAGAAGAGAAATGGGCAAAACCATCCATTCCAAAGGGGATGTTTTGGCTCTGAAAGTCAAACTATACCAATTGAACACTATTGTTTAAAATGAGCTGAAGTACCACATTCAAATATGTATTATCCATATGATAACATTTTTACTGTTGCGAATAAAGAGTCTTGAGGTAATTGTGGATGCTCTGATCCCAAATTATAAATTTTCTGTTAATGGAGCACATTCTTAAGATGACAAAGCACTTATTATTTGTTCTCTCCTTAGAGGCCTCTCATAGAGTCACAGAGCTACTGCGAGAAACCCTGAAAGATTCAGCATTTTACTTATTCATCTTTGCTACAGGAATGTGTATTTGTCTATTGTTTGAAGTTAATGGGAATTTTGGTCTTATTGGTTCCAGCAATACAATCCCAAAACAATATAATACAGTTCATAATGTACTGATAATTTAATTAATTTATTGCAATACTTTCTCTTGAGTCACAATGTGCCATCATTGGTATCGTAAGACCCAGATTTTCTAAGCACATGTTGTAAACCATTCAACAACAACAATTCTAAAATTAAAGCATTGGAGCAGGGCTATGGTATATCTACCTTAGAATTATGGACCACTGTTTATGCTATAATAATAGCTCAAACTAATTATGTTACCTTTAGAAAGAGGTTAAACCTTTCTTTGAGGTAGAAAATTACTGAACCATGAGCATGTTAGATGGTGGTCTGTTACTGCCTATGCAGCCAGCCTGAATCCAAAGACTACATATACAATCAAATCAGCATTTCCTCATGTACATTCATCAACAGAACGTTTCCTTTGACTATCCCTCAGGTTATGATGCTAGGTAGCTTTGTATGACAAAGGCTGAATTGGTGTAAGGATATGTATTTTGACAAGTAATAAATGCCCCTATATAAATATCAAATGTAAATTCATAACGAACACCTAAAAAACCCAAAGCAACAAAATACAGAGCAAAAGAATAGATACAATTGTCATAGCAGTTGTATAAAAAAAAGTGCTTCTTTAAAACAACTAAACTTTGTATTTACTTACTTAAAAATTCTCAGCGAAGTTACCTCAAGTGTGGTGAAATCCAACAATTGCTATTTTAACAGGTGGAAGTTGTGA
This sequence comes from Triturus cristatus, assembly GCF_964204655.1. Lineage (NCBI taxonomy): Eukaryota > Metazoa > Chordata > Amphibia > Caudata > Salamandridae > Triturus > Triturus cristatus. Next base: position 682,399,868 of record NC_140580.1, on the reverse strand, counting down.
TTCATCAGTGTGCTTCTACTTATACATGGGATAATAAAATCCCCTGCTGTACATTATAAGGATATAGAAAGTCCCCTTGAAGTTCCGGAACCATATAGAGGAACAAGGCCAAAAGCTGAATTACTTTGTAAGGTCAATGGATCACTGACTTAACTAACAGTATCCTTATAATGTACATCAGGGGGTACTTTATTCCTTATAATACATGGTCACACCATAACCCTTCCAAAAGTCACTTAATTTGGTGTGGTAATCTTTCATATGAAAGAGATAGGATGTTTGCCAATATGAAGAATAGTGTTACAATCTGTAGTGCAATATTAAACACACTAAAAAACAGTCAGATATTTGTTGCAAAAAGAAATTAGAATCAGTTTAATGCCAGTCAAACTTTATAAATGCGTTTTGTTTTTGTTTTTTAAAGTGCAGCTTTAATTATGCTCCTTGTCCTGTAGTTCTCCTGCATTGCTGGCTCTGGCAACAGGCATTGTGACATCCAAATTGCAAGTCCCTGAGAGGTTCCATAACTATATAGTGGAGCGAGGCCGAAGGCCGAGTTCCTTTATAAGTTAAGGAACTCTGAGGTGACTTGCAACATCCTTATCATGTATTTTCAGGGGGTACTTTATTACTTTATCCCATATAAAACATGGTCACACTATCCTCTTTCCACAAACCACTTAAATCCTTGGCACAAAGCTATTTCGAATGAAAGGGAGAGCGTGTTTGCAAACATGAATAAAATAGGACCTATAGAGCAAAATTAAACATGTCAAATATCTGTTAAATATTTGTTGCAAAAACATATTAGAGTAAGTTAAATGTTAATTTAAAAACAAAAGTTGCAGTACCTAAGAATGTGTAGAAATTTGCAGAAAGATTCTAACTTTCCTATAATTATCTAAGGAGTGCAAATAAAATAAGCATATTCTTTCTGTTTGTCACTGTAAGCTAGAAAAACAGAGCAGAAGAAAAGCATCATTTCATTTTCATTGAGTTAATCAGCTGCTTTATTTGTTGTTAGTAACCTGACCTCACTTTCTCATTGGTTGCTGGCAGCAGGAACTGTGGTGTCAGAACTCAACTGGAATAAGACATTACAGTTGAGTTCTGACGTCTCTATAATCCTTGACTAGTTGCATCACAAGAGGCTGATTATAAAGAAATTAGAGATGGGAGTTCATACAGGGATTTCAGAATCCCATGTATTTTAAAGTTGCTCATGAGTCTAAAGACTAAAACTGGTCTGTAGTGGTTAAGCAGGCCTGAAATATGCAGACTAAAAGTAAGGAAATGCATTTATATTGATGAATCCCTCTGTCTCGCTTTCTCCTACTCTTGTCTTGTCTCTCAGTACACTGGACGGATGGATGGATAGATGGATGGGTGGATGGATGGATGGGTGGATGGCAGATACAGCGACAGACTGACAACAATGTGAGCAATTTCTAGTGGAATACATTACATAAACATTTCTACCTCCTAAACGTTCTTTGGGATTTTCTAAAAGTAATTTCTTTTCATTCCAAATCAAGTAGTATTCCTCTTTTTTACTCGCTATTTCAGCTATATCTGTATCAACAGCACGAAATGAATCCCGGGTCTAGTATCTCTGGGTATAGTGGAACTTTCCTAAGCACAATAAATGATTCTGAGGTGGATTCCGACGCGTGTATTCCACCTCGTTTGGTGATAGCTTATTATCATGATACGTTTAAATAATCTCAGACGGCATAGTTCTCGTGCCCTCGTGAATAGAGTCCGTCTCCTCAAGATTCAGATTGCTAGGCTGCAAGAGTTGCGCATTGGCGCCCAATCAGCAATCCAATGCTCAATTCTTGCAGCCCCGCTGCTGCTTGCATCACGAGATATGACTGCGACAAATCAAGATGGGATATGTTAATTTCACATCAAAGGAGAAGTTAACGAAACAGAGATTAGGATCCCAGTCCGTGTCACGTGGCAGGAAAACTGAAATATTAGCATTCAGGAGCTATAATAATTATCTTGGTTAGAATGTTGCAAAAATATCATCGTGAGAATGGCCAGCAAATGCGATGATGTCATAAAAATAGAAGCTGTTTGCTGTACATACTACACCCAATAGGCAATTGACGACATTTTTTCAGGAAGTTAGATGATCAGCAAAGTTCATAGATGAACTACTGGCTTTATCTTGTATTTTACTCCAAGGATGATCTGCCTTTTATTGTAAACGATTACACTGCATGTGGAAGTAGACAAGCCATTTATTTCAATTTATTGGGAAAGTAATATTTAACAGTGCATAAACCTATTATTTTACTTAGTTTATTAACAAAATTGCTTGAATTGAACTGTTACAGGGGTGACACGTGCCTATTTCCTGACACCATGCCAATAAAGAAGAGTTGACAATGCAGAGAACCAGGAAAAGGGAGTTTTGTATTTGCTTACAAAGTTCGTCATAAATCAGTCATTTTTGTTGGCAGTGACGGGTACCTAGTCATAGAAGATCAGCATACATAGTCTGAGAATATATTTTTATTCCGATCAAAAGTCCAGCAAGTGATCATTCGAAGGAAGGCAGACATTGGCCACATGGATAATACGTCACGCCTACCCCTGAATCCTAACCTTAGGAAATTATGATTACATCAATTTCTGGCCCTGCTAGGTAAACAAAAGTTTGAATATTCAGGTCCAATACATGCAAACAAACTGAACCAGACAATGCATTCTTAAAGCAATTAAATAGCATACTGGAATAAACTTAAAAACTCAAATGAGCATATGGGTAAACAGGGCAAGACTGGTGACTCACGTGCAACTACGCATCTGATGCATAGTCCACAGCCTTAGACAAGAGGCTTTCATGCTATTTCATTACCCTGTGCCACTTCTGGTCCATGGGCAATATGTCAGAAGTATGAACCTGGCTAAGATCAGCCATAATTGATGCAGCCCAATAGTGGCCATCATTGTCTCACTCTTAGGCAATGTTGGAACCCCGACAGTAAGCCCAGTCTCTAAGCTAATAAAGTGGAATTGATCACATAAGGTACTTAAATCGTATATTGAAGAATTTATGAAGAAAATTCAGGTACACATCATACATGATCATCTCCTTGTGTTTGCAGTGTTTGCCCTAAGTTGGCAGGGTATGCCCAGAAGTGGGTCCCTTGCTCACTTTGCCACTGGATTCAAGCTAGCCTGGCTGATGAGGGCTGTTAGCCCGAAACTGGTCCCAGGATGCTTGTTTCTGGTTCAGGGAAGACCAGGCTTGGCAGTTCGGGCTGGACGGTTCCCATGAGGCACAGGGTCAAGACTGATTTGCATATAGCTGGGTCTGAGCTGAGGTGGCAAAGTGAGCTAAAGAACGATGATGGATTCAACCCAGATCTGTGACTGGGGGTGAGTTCTGAAAAGTTTCAGTGCTCCGTCCATCATCTCCTTGTATTTACATTGCTCGCCCTAAATTTTCAAGAGAAAGCGGAAGGTGCACTCGTAGCAAAGTCAGACACGTAAGCAGTAGTGATTTAGTGTTCCAAAAAGGCTTCTTTTATTAAATCAATTCTTAAAACCGGCAAACAGCCAACGTGTTTCGTTCCCAGTTGTGCCAAAAGGGAACTTCATCAGGGCTCTTAAATATCCAACAAATCAGTAGTAATAAGAAGTATGTTTGATGAAGTGAAAACTCAAGTGGCACATTCAGCCTGAAGCGTGGTATGTATGGCAAAGTCTCACACCCAATAGTTTGTAGAATTATCTCAAAGGATCCTTAGTAAAAATGGGCAGGGTCCAGGTCACCCCTTGAATACCCAAAAGACCTGACGTGTATTCTCTAGAGCGTATTTTCATAAAGAGGCATGATAACCGGCAAAACCCAGATCTGGGACTGAGGGTGAGTGTCTCAAAAGTTTCAGTGCTCCATCCATCATCTCCTTGTGTTTACTTTGTTCGCCCTAAGTTGGCAGGGTATGCCCAGACGTGGGCCCCTTGCTCACTTTGCCACTGAATTCAAGCCAGCCTGGATGATGATTCTCCAACAGGTGAGCAGGACCTTTACACATATTAAAACTCCCAATCAACTTCTAAAATAACACAGTTAGTTCAAAACATTGCAAGGCCACGTTTTTCACTTTTTTTTTTTCTTTATTTCTTCTTCAAATCTACACACTGCAAATTTTTCTAAGAAGCAGTATGTAAATCTACCTCAGAAGCAATATACAACCAATTCTTCAGTAGAAAATGTAGAAGTGGAATTAAACTGACCATACATTACGTGGAATAAAAAACTGCGGATTACACTTAAAAAATTATAGCCCAAGTTACATTTAGGATTCTCTGATCTATTAAATTCACATGAACTTGGTCTTTTTCCTTTACCTGTCAATAAGGTTCTCTGACACTTCCAATAACTTTATTGTACAAGATGTGCAAATCGTATATCCTATTTTGTGGGCCCTTCGAGCTCCGGGGCATATGTACAAGAAAGTGGCGAAGTGAGGCGTTAGCCATCATGGCTTAACGCCTCACTCAACCACTTTAGAAACGCAAGGCTGCGCTATATTTACAAGGATATGGTGCAGTCTTGTGATACCCCCTGCTTAGGCGCTACACTTAGCAGTATAGCGCAAACGCAGGCCCCCTTGCACCATAGTGCAAGTGTGTCTGTGTGCGGAGGAGGATTTTTTATGTGTAGGAAGGTGTCCCTACCTGCACATAAACAATCCTGAAAGGCCATTTTATCACTTCTATGTGTGCTGCTTAATGGCATTTTTTTACGGATTGTTTATGGCCAGAAAGAGTCATCTTCCTACACATAAACAATCCAAGGCGTTTTGCTTTTCCATGTGTGCTGCACAAGGCAGGACACATGGAAAAAGCCACAATGAGGAGAAATAAAGCATTTCCCTTCGTTTGGCCAACTTAAGACTAGGTTTTTCCTGGTCTTAATTTTGGCACTGCCTCCTATTTACGCTGCCCTGGTAAATAGGGGGCAGCGTAAAAATGTATGGGTATTGCGGTGGAACGCCCACCGCAACACCCATTTCCCACCGCTTTCACGCTAAGCATAGCGTGAAAGAGGGCCTTATTTACAAGGCAGAGTTAAGCCACGTTAAGTGGCTTAACGCTGCCTTGTAAATAAGTCGAGGCCCCTATCGCCACCACAACATCACTGAAAGTGACGTTGTGATGTTGATAGGGGCTTGTAAATATACCCCTCCATCTCTAGTAGCACATTTTGCCTTTAACTATAAACCTACTTATTTGCAGAAATCTTTAACTTATGTCACCATCTTTAAGCAATCCTACAAGTCATATCCTCTGATGATGTATTCCTAATTTTTCTGACTCATTATTAGTGCTTTCACGCATGCTTTTCACATATACTAATTATATTAAAAGTCTTAAGAATGCAAATCATAAGATAAGCTGTTAATATTTTGTGCATCTAGCTTATGCTCCACGCATTCCTTTTCTGAGAACACACCGTCATTATTCTCGTCGAGGTTTTTTTTTAAAAAATTCGTATGTTTGTAAATACTTAATTTATTGATGAGACGAGTGGAATGTGGGATATTGGCAACATGGATACCAAAACGCGGAACCAACTTGCAAACGTTATGGAATATTTCCTGGATGGCAGCGCCCTTTCTACCAGCTCAGTACTTGCTCCGAATCAAAATAAACCATCGCTGTCGATTTCAACGTACAAGATTTTATATTTAATCTGATAGTCTAATTTAAAACCTTGAATATTCCCCATTAATCTTATTTTGTTATGCAGTGATCATGTTTCAGAAATTCGCGTTAATGTGATTGTTACAGTTGTGAAATATATTTAATTTTAAGCTGTAAAATTGATTAAAAGTTCTGTTGTTAACGCGTCTAAAGCCATCACACAAGTACACAGACTGAGAAAAATGAAAACATAAATCTAGGATTTAACTCCAGTCCAGTGCTCTGTTTTACAGCACATAAAAACAATCTGTATGTGTTTTACATATCCTTTCATATTGTGACATCACTAAGAATCTCTCAGGGAAGAGGCCATGTGTGACATCTCTTTGACACACTACAAAGATTTTTCGACCATAGAAAAGTCCTTTTTAGAAAAGTGAAGAGGAAAATAATAAGCTATTGGACAGAAGTATTGACAAATAATATAAAATGCTTATTCCCCACTAGGGTGGGCAATAATTGCTCCCCGAGAAAGTAATACCTGGATCCCAGGGTATTCCGCATCGAACTTAATCCCCACAAGTGCACATAGTTAAAACACATGGGTGGACTATTTAAAACACCAGTCAGCCATTACATCCTGCCCTACCGCAAGACCACCATCCAGAATATCGCCTCAGAAAGGAGAGACTTAGGGCTTGAATACGAGTCTGGCAGACTTGTGGGGGTGCGGCAGTGTCAGTATCCCGACCACCCTATTACAACTAGGGTGGTCAGAGCGTCATTTCTCTGCCGCATGTGCCAGGAAACTGTCGTTCCTTGGGGGTGTTGCGGCAGTCAGGAGGCAGCAATATGCTGCCGAGTATATTACAAGTTTTCTCTACGGGTTTCATGGCAGTTCCCCTTCCATGAAAACCGTGGTGGAGAGGAAGCAAAGAGGCCCTACATGGCCTCCTTGTGACTCTGCGCCCTGGGGTGCATGTTGTTCCCCTCTGTATGCATGCACCCCAGATCCTGCATGGCATAGACTTTAGAGTCCATGCTGTGCAGGAACTGTTTTTGGCGTTCCCATTGAGGTGCACATTATCAGGGCACCAATGTGGGAAAGTCATCAAAAAGCCCGCTAGACAAGAGCAAACTCCTAATCTGGCGGGTGGCCTGACTACAGGTTTGGTGGTGCAGCGGTGGGGCGGACCCAGCATCACACCGCCAAACTCATAATCAGGCCCTTAGTGAGTTTTCCCCTGAGAAATGCCAGGGTCCATGCTGTCTTACAGCACTTCAGGATGTCTCTAGAAACCTCCCATACAATACTGAAAAGTGATTAGTAGAAGGCCAAAAATGGACTAGTCTCTTTGTGGGATGTGTTAAGGCTTCAATAGCTGGCATCATGATACTAAAAAACATTCTGCTAGAGATGTAAATACTTTGATGGGAATGGATCATGCAAATATGGGCGGCCTCGATGAACATAAACCCAGCAAAGTTTTCTGCCTTCAGAATTTACTATTGTGGAATTGTGCACCATGTTCTACCCGTCTACCCGTAATGCGGAGAAACAAACTGGCAGTCTCGTGATAGCTGATAGGTGGTATTAAATGTCCTTTCGATTAAAGGAGGACCATGACTTTCAACTTCACTGTCTAGTGTTGGTCCTTTCTTAATCAACCTGCAGTATTGTGTTCCGACAGCTTGACAGCTTTCCACAGCATCATATTAAATATGTTATTAAAAAATCCTGAATATGAATGAAGTGGTCCACTATCCATCTAATGCTATCCATCCTTAATATGTACCATAATCAATAAAATACATGAAATTAATGTTTCCTCTAAATTCTACATGTAAAAGTGACAGACGAGAAAAGAACTTCAACGCCATGCTAAAATACACACAGATAGATATGATTTATTAAAGCAGATAGACTTCTGAAAGATCACACCTGAAGAAAAATGTGAGCCTATTATCAGTCACATACGTAGTTTCATTGACAGGCCAAAAAGACAGACAAATTGGCCTAAATTGATCAAAGATTATACCAGCAAATTTCAGGAGCAGAGAGTCCTCTCGAATGGAGGGTGTCATTTATGAAAAGAAGGGAGAATTCATGCAGGATTATGAGCAGGACCCTTAAAGTCGCCTATGAAGTGAAGAAAACCAGGAGCCTTAAGGTTTACTGTAGAAAAGCAGCTCAGAAATGTCTCCTTTTCCAGTGGCTTTTCTCACAGGTACGTAGGGTTGGTAACTGAAATTACTGAATTTATTCAAGATAGTGGGGCACTATAAATGAAGGCTGTAAGAAAATGCAATATTTTGCATGATCACACCAATTTTTGTGGACTGATGCTGTTCTTGTTTGAACTGTGTGCACTGATACCCTACTGCCCAGGCCCCAGTGAACGCGTTACAGTGAAAAAGTCAGGAAAACAGTTTTTCATTGTAGTGCAGCTGACTGTCCTATAGATAAGAATGGGCTTCTTTGTTACACTTTATACAGCTAACTCCAGATTGGCACCAGCTGGAAAATACTGCAAACTCTCAATATTTAAAGTTAAAATAAACTCAATGCCGAAGTCAAATTGTATCTAACTATTTCAAAAATAGTGACTTTAGAAAGCCACTATTTTTCTGCCTAAAGCCTCTAGAAGCTTCTTCAGAGTTAATACTCAACAGTAACCTGGCAGCCTGCGGGCCCCATGTGAATGGCCCCCAGCAGAGGAAACAAAATGGCCATTGGCTGGGAGGAGGTGACACCTCCTTCTGACAGGATTACCTTGGGGATAAGTCCACCAATCCCATTGGGGAAACTGAGTTCAGATCTAGTTTGCAAGGTGAGTTTCTCATTTCCCCAAACTCATCTTAATAAGCATTGAGCTCTGCCCAGGGTACGAAAGGTTCTGCCATTTTGGATTTTGGTGGAACAGTGCACTATGGGATTGTTCAGGGCCAAACCCTCGGGAAATGATGTCAAAGTGGGTAGGCTGACTCCCGGAAACCTTTTTCTCATTGGTCAGTGAGTCTCCCCCTCACCAACTAGTACTGGGCATAAATGTGGCACCCCTGGATACCATCTTCAGTACACAACTGGACCTTCACAAGACAGAAAGACGGCACCTGCTATTGAACCTGTGGAGAGAGACCATAAGGACTAGACCTGCTTTCATTTGTACCCAGGACAAAGACGTGGACCCCAAGAGTCAGTTGAGTGACCTCCTGTTATGCTATGGGGCTGAAACACTGCAGGAAGCCCACTTTTTCGAAGAGCCGAGCTGACCAGTTCCATCTGGGTTTGCTCCAGACCATGCTGGTGGATTCTGGAAGAGGGAGTCCGAACCACCAACTGATCCCCAGACAGTCCTGCCTGTGCCAAGGTTCACACTTAGGACAAACTCTTCACCAGCCCACCGCTGTAAAACCCTCCTTTGGAACCAGCCTGCAGCCTGACTCACCAATGGACCCATTAACAAGGATTTTTTCTCCAGAAAATCTTCAAAGTCAAAAGTTAAACTTTCCATAGGAACACACCTGGTCCCTGTACCCAATAGGCAGTAGCTCACAGTTAGCCTTACCTTTTGACTTGTTTCCAGTTTAGTGCGACCAGATAGTTGCAATTGGTGCTTTTACGTGCTATGTTTACTTAAAACTTCTAAAAATAATATCTCTGTGTTCGACATCTAAGATTTGTCATTTTGTTGTTACTTGTTTATTACATTTTACTCCATTTGTATAAATTGGAGTGGGATTTATTTGTGCTGTGTTTTCTACTTTTTACTGTTTTGGTACTGATAAATGTGTTACAAATTTCTCCTAAGTTAAGTCTGTCTGTCTTGTTCTACACCTACCAAGAGTTAAGCTCAGGTTTAAATATTTGGACCTAACTTGACCTGGTACAGAATTGTGACATTAGTCCTAGGTAAAGACTTGCATACCCTCTATCTGGCAAACCACTGTCTCACAAGGGCTCACAAAGTTTGGTATTCAATCCTTTAGTTTGCTCCCTGTAGACTAACTGACATCCATCTAAGAGAAATATCCTTCTTTGGGTACTTCCCATTCTTCGTCCTGATGATGACCCTGCACAATTAATCTCATAGCGCTGAAGTGTTGACACAATATTAATGTACTGTTTATATGTGATTTTGGAGCCTTTCACTCTCTGTCAGAGTGTGTATCAAACACCACAGCATCCTTAGTCAATCCCTATTTATGTACATAGACCATATAGCACTAGCACACTTTATACCCAATTACCTCACTTTCACTGTGCCGTTGCGTCACTTGGGAGCACCAAGAGTGGTTTAAATAAGAAAGCTTAATGAGGTTTTTTTTGTGACCTTAATGTTGAACAATTGAATAAAACTGTTTTGTTTTCAGTAAGACCACTCAGTTGATGGTAATTTACAACTGTCTGAGGAATTTTACGTTTACACTTCCACGTTAAGGGACCATTGTTTTCTTTATTTGCAAGTCTATATTGAACATATATTTATGAATACCGGCATTTTTTTTGTGGATTGCTATAGCAGACAAATCAGATAAGTTTCAAAATGTCTCTGTACATTTGATTTGTTCTAGAACGATGTCCTTGTCTGATGGTTCAAAGTACAACTATGCGTAATATAAAAAGGCATAACTGTGCAATGTATAGAGACCTATCAAATGTAAAACGTACAGTGTGCTGTAAATTCCAGTCCCAAATAACTGTGTCCATCCTCCCTCTATTCACATCCTGTTTTTTATTTAATACTAAATGGTTCTCATATATACAATCTACTCTTCCACTTACAGCATTTATTGTTTACAGTAACTCTGCCACAACATTGATACTCTCATGAGAACACTCCACTGCTCCTTGTTACTGCGTTAGCACAATGTCAGTCTTCCCCATGGCCTGCTGTGAACACATTATTGAATGTAAGTGATTAACATATCACTCATGCTGCAGTCCACTGTAATGTGCATAATGTCGTACACAGCTCAGCCTGACAGATTGGCTGCGCAGTGTTTTTTAACGACACAAATGGAAAGAGAATTAGGTGTGTAGCACATCTAAACATGTAGGACCCTCACTTAGAGTTTGGGAGAAAGATCAAGGAGAGTATCTTCACTGTTCCACCAAACTTGTAGTTCACCACCATGTTTATAGGTTGAGGAACTGCAGGGTTCCCACTGGTGAACCCTCAGCTGGCTCTGTCAGTGAAAGATATTGACCTGGCGGCCATTCAGCCACTGGACATCTAGGTCACATGTTCAGTGACACACTCTATTTAGGGTGGCATAGTTGTCAATGGATTTCTTTACATCAGAGTATCATGTGAGGTATGGCAGCACCGGACAAGGTTATGTGTTTGTTACAATAAAATGAAACATTTGTTGAGTAGAACCTATAAACATGGTGTCTGCTAGACAAACTACTCTGTTTCAATGTAGTAATCACACTGGCAGATGCAATGAAGGCTTAGAGTTTAACTCAAGGCATGCAGATATTGCTTATTATGGTGTGCAGTCCTAGGGGAGTATAGGCCCAAGCATCTGCTGACCTGTAGGGCTGAAAGGCAGCATGTTACATTTTAAATGACTTCCAGCGATCTATATTTGAGAGCTCTTCTCATATGTAATGATTGGTACCCATTGTGTCATGTTTAGAAATATTAAAAGAGAAAATGTTATTTAAACAGCATGTAAAACTGTAAATGCATGAAGTATACATTTGTCAGATTATGGCATAATTATGTTTTGCTCTCTGATATTTTTGTACCTACTTACCTTGCTTTGATATCTCTCTCTTGTAAATTTTGAAGTACGACTGGAGCATGGCTCCTCTGTTTTTAGAATGTAAATATCAGTGGATAGGGTACATAAATATCATTGGAGACCAGTAGGCATTCACACCTGCTCATTATGTTCCCTGGGTACTTCTATGTTGCAGAAAAGGCTGCACATGCTTGCACAGTCCCTTTTGGTGTACTCATTATGCATGTGGACATTTTTCTCCTGTGCATTGTAAAGGGGATGCTCCCTCAATTGCATGGGGGCATGTCCCTTGGTAATGAGGGAATCCTTTTACCTTTATGCCAATACTCTATGACAGTTGCAGGCTCACAGGCAATAGTCCCACCTTGGATTTACTAACTGCCTAAGTAGGTAGCATTAAGTGTACCCTCAGGTTGCTCATATGTATGCGGTTCTACGAGTCCCACCCTTACATAAATTAACACAGATTGCATCCCTCCATTCAACAGAAGATCATGCTCTGCTTGCAGTAAAACACGGCATGTCGATTCAAACTGTTTCTCCATGTTTCAATGTTGTGTTCTGCCCAATGCATGTACCTTCTCTGATACTTAGCTCTTGTGCTGGAAATGGGGCATTTTATATATAATGGGGTGTACAATTCTGGCCTGCAGCAGTGGGTAAACAACGTTTACCCCAAAACTTTTTCAACGCTTGGAATCACAATTCCGCATACCATTACTCCGCAAGTCGTTAGAATTATTAGTTGAAGTTGATGGAAATCCTCTTCATTTAATAATGGAACTACTCCATACCAGATCCACTTAGGACTCGGCAATTTAATCATGAGCTCAACCCTTTGTAGCTGTAGCATAGAGCAGCCAGGTCCTACCTTAGAAGGAATGTGGAAAGCATTAATCAGTCCCAAGAACAGTTCAAATGTAGAAAATATAAAAGCAATAAAAATCCCACTACATTGTATAAAAATAGAGTAAACTTCTAACGAAGAAATAGAGACAAAAATGACACAAAACTTATGTAGGGAACTGGAGAATGGATTTTTCAAAGATTTTGGTATTTCTAGCACCAAAAAGCACAAAGCACCAACTGAGGGTATCTGGTCACGATAGACCAGGTCAAAGTCAAACGTTAAGGCCAGCCATAGTGGAGCATGGGTCAGATACAGGGACCAGATTCAGCCCAGTGGAAAGTCACCTTATGACATAGTTGTTTTTCTAGAGAAAAGTCCTCGTCAAAGAGGTCATCCGTGAGTCCAGGTACCATCTATATCCAAAGAGAGGCTGCCTGAATCGCAGGACCTCAGTAAGTGCTCCAGCTCTGGAGGGAAATTCTAGGCTCTCAACGTTGAATGCACAAAAACTCCAGAGCAAGTGAAGTTCAAAGTCCGTTCTTCATTGACAGGGTGCTGCTCAGCACAGATCTCTGTGAAATTCTCTGTGGTTTGGACTTGAAACTTTTCTGACAGTCAGGTTCTTTTCAGCAGGGCAAACCAGCAAGCAGAGTCTGACTGGCAGTTTGACCTCCGTGCCTGAGGTTTGGGGGCAATCCAGTGGTAACTTCTGTCTCTTTTTTCAGAAGATTCAGAAAAGGTTTCTAAGTTTCCACTCTTGCAATTTTGAAGGGAGAAAGATGTCAATTTAACACCAGCCAATGATCCGGGAATTTTTGGGTACCACTTCAGGGTTAGTACTCAATTTCCCAGTAGAAACCAGCTGGGTCCAGGAGCAAATCCATTTGGAACTGGTCAGCTGTGCTCAGCAGAGACATGCACTTCTTGCAGCTTTTGTGTTCCTGGAGCTGAACAGGGAGCTAGCCAACTACCCCTTAGGGTATAGTGTTCTGTTCTAGGTAAATGTGGGGGGAAGGTCCAGGCCATGAGGTTTCTATCCACAGGTTTAACAGAAGGTGCAGGCCTACTTCTGTCTTCCAGAGGTCCAAAGGTATTCTGAAGAGGATACTGAGGGTGCCACTTGTATCCCAGTGTGTGGGTTGAGGAGACTCCTGACCACTTCCTAACAACCAATGTGGTAAAACTTCCCAGGGGTGCCCCTGCTTCTTTTGCAGCACTTCCTGTGTTTTTTACTGTGAACTATTCCACAGTGCCCCTTTCTACCTATCAAATATGGATGAAAAGCTTCCCCCTTGTAGAGCTCAAGGCACACCCCTGAGGTTAGTCTAGGGAAGTGAGAGAACCTCCCCTGCAAGTCAGTTCTGAAACAGAAATTCCCCCGCACTGGGATGGTTGGCTACTTGGACAATGCCTGGGGTAGGCATAGATTTGAGCTACATCTGCCTGTGACAAGGGATGACGCTGGGAGCTTGTGCAGTTCGTAGGAGAGACCCCCCAGGCCATCCTGTCAGAAAGAGGTCACACCTCCCCAGAGCTAAGACCCTTTTGAACAATTTCCTGGGATCCATCTGCAACAATTTTTAGGGGCCAGCAGGCTGCCAGGAGACAATTGGAGATTATCTCTGAAAAGGCACTGTAGGCGGGCAAATGCAATTTTTCTAAAAGCAAATTTTTCAAAATAGTAATTTAAAATCAGACTTGACTATGATATTGGGTTTTAAAATGCTATTAATGTGAGCCCTGAGCTATTCCAAAACTGAAAATATGCATTATATGGTGTTATACTGTAACCAAATGATTTTCTATGGGAAAGTCAGCCTTGCCAAGGAGAAACAGTACTTTGGATATTTTTCACAGCCAGGACACGTACAACTTAAGCAGACATTTCCTATTTTTAAAATACCTTACACCTTGCTGTATGGGAATTTATGGTCTACATTAGGGTGACTTATAAGTAATAAAAGGAAATGTTTAGGTCTGGCAAAGGGTGTACTTTGCCAGATGACATTTTCATTTTTAAAACTGCATATATAGGCTTTAGTGGCAGACCTTGAGGCATGTTTTAATTTTTAAATGTACTGGTGGCACAATGAGTTCTGCCATCCACTGGTGACATTTGCCTTACAGGCTCTGAGTACACAGAGTACCATATGCTTTGGACGAATAGGTAAGATACATTTGTTGTAGGGGATTAGCCAATTCTGCATGTTTTTAGGAGTGAGAGCACATGCACTGGAAACTGTATTCCAGCTCTTCAAAGTTCAGAATCCATACACTTGCCAAAAGTGTGTGGGGGGTCTGACCACACAAAAGGATGTTTTCTCAAATGAGCAGCATTCTAAATAATATTTAGGACACAATATTTATGTCAGTTGATATTCCTATACACAGTATGCCAACAGCTAACTCTGCAGAGGGGCCACTCACACTTTGTGCACACAAAGGGCGTGTTCACTTGGGTTTCTAGTCTGGCATGCATGTTCATTGTTTAAAAAGCAATTATATTTGAGTCATGTAAACTGCTAAAAAAAGAATCCATTTTAATGTTCATATATTATGAGAATGTTGGCAACTTTGTCTTTTCTCACCTTGCCATAAGTTAAATATAAGGGATCTTTGTCTTATATCAATTAGCATTGTATTACTTTGATTCTCAGTTTCAAGAAAATGCATATCTTACTTCTAACTCTATAACGCACGCTGAAGAAAAAGAATGATTTCCACTGATACACACTTTCATAATATCCCTCCTGATGAGGCAGTCTGGGCATGGAGTCATAATTATTTCACAAATTATTGATAACCAATATATTGGAATTGTGCTCTCCAAGTGAAGGCCATGGAAGGCAGACATTTTGTTTCCATTGTCCCCTGCGCCTGATGTACATTATTAACAATATTAACTCGGAGATAGGTTCATATTTTTAATAAAACGTCCTAGCCCTCCTCTCTATTTTCAGATGGCCTCTCTCCTCCACATTGTGCCGATAATGAAGAGAGAAAGGCCCGTCGCTTTCCAGCAGAGTAGTGTCTTCTGAATTGTCAGCAAGACTTCGATCGGTGAGCGCTAAGTGCTTTGTTGGACAGACTTTGTTTTGAGAACTGAGTGAGTGAGAAAAGGTCAAGTGTGTCAGATGCAGTGATATCCTCGTTAGCAGCATTTCAACGCTTTTCTGAAGGACAAAAAAATGATGCAGGGAAGGAGCCAATGATACAGCTCGCATTAATACCTTCAACGAGGAGTCTTGCAAGTTGGGCTGAAGTGTTTGCTGTTTTATTGAAAGAAAGTGCCATTTACTACATGTAGGCATTATATTTTCATTATGGCATAACGTTATTGTCATATAGCTCAGTTGGACCGTTTATATATGGAACAATTAGGCCATCTTTACAGTGTCCTGAAGGTGTTGCATGCATAATGTGCTTGATAAAATCTGTTTCCCAGGGGGAGTTAACTGGTGCCATAAATAGCATCTATTCTGCCGCCCCATAAAAATGGTGAAAAGCATGATTATTTTGGTGTTGTGTGCAGGGGGTTTACCTGATTATTCATCTGTCAAATGTATCACCCCCCTCCCCCCCCCCCCAGTAATTGCCCAGTGGAAAAACGGGGGCTCTGACCATGAAAGGGGGTACTGACCTCAGGTGGGGCACCATATTTAGCAATATCTTGCGATTTAAAAGCAGCTGCTTCAGAGTTCCTTGGGACATATTATCAAGCCAGGCGATAAAATTATCGCCGCTTTAGCGGCAGAAAACTGCCGCTAAAACGGTGATAATGGGCTTGATAATATCCTCTATGGAATTCCAATTGAAGCCCATGTTAAATGTGAAGGACGTCTAACATGGGCTTCAATTGGAATTCCATAGAGCATATTATCAAGCCCATTATCGCCGTTTTAGCGGCGGTTTTCTGCCGCTAAAGCGGCGATAATTTTATCGCCTGGCTTGATGCCTCCTAGTGCGTCCAGCCTTCAGACAACAATACTAATGTCAAGCTAACTCTTATGATTAATGTTCCCGACATTTAGGGGCATATCAACAAGGGCTTTATCTCTGATTTTTGGCTTTAAAAGCCAAAAAAGGAGACATAAAACTAGCGCCCTATCAACAACAGGGTGATAACATGCAAATTTGCATGTTAGCACCCTTTTACTCTACTCTTCCCCTTGCATCTCTAATGAGATGCAAAGGGGGCGTTCCAGAGTAAAACAATAGGAGAAATGTCGCTAAGCGACATTTCTCCTATTATCAAGAATGTCGCTAACCCTGTTAGAGACAAAAAAAGCAGCGCTAACCGCGGTTAACGCTGCTTTTTTACGTGTGGTATTTTTCTGACTTAGCCATGATATCCTATGGAAGGAGGATATCATGGCTAAGTTTGCCTGTCCCTATCAACAAGGTAACGTGAGATTATCGCTGGGTTTCCAGCGATAATCTCACGTTAGCCTGTTAGCGTGAGGATTTTTATCGCTATTGAGATAAGCGTTGCTAATAGCACGCTATCTCAGCGATAAAAATTCACGCCTGCCGGCGATAATTATCCTAGCGCTAAGTGCGTTTAGAGATAATTATCGCCGGTTGTTGTTGATATGCCCCATAGAGCGATCTGGGATTTGTCTAGTGGCAGTTTTGACTCCCCATAAAGTAGAACAGAGGGTTAATGGCCCTCCTGCAAAGAACTGAAAAATGTTTTATGTGGATAGCTGAGTGGATTCGCCAGCATTTGCCAGCACTTTAAAGCAAATAAAATGTGTGTGAGAGAGGGGCTATGGAGAGATGAGGGGCACTTTTTCAGGGTGGTAGTGAGGGATTCAGAGAAGGAGGAGTAATGGAGGGGCACCTGTGAATGGAGCACATTTCACTGTAAAATGGTCGAAAAGTAGTGCAAACGTTCCACAACAGGGCAAAATTGCTCCAGTGAATAATTAATGGTGTGAGTGCAAGGTAAATATTTTATTCGTGGTTAATCTATAAGTAAATGACTAACACAGTCACTGGAACTTCAGTCCAATCCACTAAGAAAATAGTAGTTTAAAAAAATAAAGAAAAAAATAGTATGTGTGTAAGTACTCTATTACTAAATTTGTATATGATTTAGAAAAGAAAAAACAGAGGAGAAAACATTAATCTTTATTTTCACACTGAGTGGAGATACAGACAATTTAAAACCTGATAGGGATTTTTTCTGTAGATTGTAGTCACCTAACCAAATGTGCATCGCATACAGGCAATAAACAGCTATATATCATTATACAAAATTTTCTCAAATTTAATTTTGAAAGCTGAATAGTATCAGTTAATTGTATTTTATCTAAAACCTTCTATCCATTTCTGTACAACATAACAATGACTAAATTCTATTATTTATGAAGTGTTATGCTTTATTCCTTGAGACTGGGGTGGATGTTACATATTGCAATGCAAAAACTAACATTTTGCACAAATTTGCTTCTTTCA
This sequence comes from Triturus cristatus, assembly GCF_964204655.1. NCBI lineage: Eukaryota > Metazoa > Chordata > Amphibia > Caudata > Salamandridae > Triturus > Triturus cristatus. Next base: position 682,382,137 of record NC_140580.1, on the reverse strand, counting down.
CGATAGAAAATGGTGCAGCCAGATTTTGCCGACTGTTTAAGAGTTTGGGCATGTGAATGGCTCCAGAAGTGAGCTCAAGTAATGGACTTTTATGATGGGAAGTTAATGAAGCAAAAATGCATTTTTAATTAATGATTAATGTGTTATTATTTATGTGCTTAGTATTCATTATGTAAAATTGTGTAATATTGATATATTTCTGTAATTTTTTAGATGCGGGTGGCTAGATTTATAAGGGTATAGGATGGGAAATTACTTAAAAATTTAAGTGACAATTATTAATTGTTAATTACTTATTGAAGTACCAGTTATGGAGATTGTGCTAAGGGTCTTTATTTTAGTTCCATTTTAGGTTCGGGTTGCTAGGTTTCTGGCAATAGGGTGGGAAGTCAATTAAGTGATATATATTTATTGATTCAATAATAATTATTTGATTGATTAGTAATTGTGTAATTATGTAACCATTATATCGTTTTGCATAGTTTTAACTAACAATTACATAATAAATTATAAATACATTATTTCATTGCTTATCAATTATGTAAATTGTCCTATACTTATTTTATTTATCGGTTAGATGCCAGTTGCTAGGTTTGCTGGGGCATAGGGTAGTAAATTAATCAATTAATAATCAATTAACAATTACATGATGCAAAACCCTAATAAGAAAATTCAAACAAAAAAAACTATTCATGATTAATGTATTAATAATTGTTGAATTGATTATTAAGTGTGTAAATTGTGTAATAGTCATACATTTTAATAATGTTTTAGGTGCAGGCTGCTAAGTTTGTAGGGGTATAGGGTGGAAAGTTAATTGAATAATCATTTAGTAACAGTTATTTTTAATTGATGAATCGTTATTTAATTGTTTATTTATTAAGAAAATTGCTCAATGGTTTTTAAATTGTTTTAATGTATGTAAATATTTTAAGTTGATAATGAGTTTAATATTTTTTTAAGGGGGAGTGGTGTGACACAGTGGCCAGAGCGGCTGACTCCTGAGCCCAGGGATCACGTGTCGATCCGCAGCAGCGGATTAGCTCAGCAGCATGTGACTCTCTGCAATAGCTCACTTAATCTCCTTGATGGGCCAACGCACCTTGAATCCTTAAGGGGTGATATATTTGTGCTTTACAAACCCTGATTATTATTATTTTTTATTAATATTATATGAATAGGATTATTCAGATATCTAATGTGTTTGAAGTGAAGTACTTTCCCTACTGTTGCTTAGACTGGAGTGGGAATAGGTAATTTAAGTTTGTTAGCTGGAAACACGCTTGCAAATATATTGCATGCCTTAATAACATGGTCTTTACTATTACCGCATCTTTACCACGCATGCATTTACCACGCATGCCTTTACAATGAATTGCGTTGTAAAGGCAATGCACAAGCATTGTAAAGATTACACCCAAGCCCTGAAATCCATCCCCCCTGCAAATAACCACACTTCAGCCCTATAAACTACCTTAACCCCCTGTCCTGAGCCCTAAATCCTGGCCCCCAGTCCCAAAGAGTAGCCCTGAGCCCTAAAAGTAGCCGACCATCTCTTCTGCGCCCTGAAATCTGGTCCCCACCCAAAAAACTACTCTGACTCCAGCCCCCCACCCTGAGTCCGAACACCATCCCCCTGTCCTAAAAACTATCCGAGCCCCTGCCCTGAGCCCTGAAACCCGGCCCCTAGCCATACTTCTCACGCTGCGTACCGATCTTTTCTGTTCCGATCCTTCCTGTTCCTCTTTCCATTCTCCCTGCCCATCCGCTCTGAATCTAGAGTGCTAACTACCTTTACCATGCATATACGTGGTATAGAAAAGCGGGGTAACGCCTGTGATGTAAATGATGTTTGCCTCAATTTAAACCCTCTGAATTTAGTATAGTAAATTAAACCTCTGCGAAGTCCAACACTTTTCCTACTGTTGCAGAAACTGGAGTTGGAGTAGTAAAGCATACCTCTCTGAATTTCAACGTTTTCCCTACTGTTGACAGACTTGAGTGGGAACAGCCGCGGTCGGTAGTAGGAGTAACTGCAGGGTGGTGACGTGGGGAGGGGGAGGGGGAGGGGAAGGGTGGGGGGTAGTAAACTATGGATTACGGAGGTTTGCAGGTAAGTTCACATATAAATTAATAAAATGAATTTCGTTGCGTACACTGCATCGCATTTGGGGATGCAGTGCACGCAACGAAATTCGTTTTATTAATTTATATGTTAACTTACCTGTAAACTTCCGTAATCCATAGTTTACTACCCCCCACCCTGCCCCTCCCCATCCCCACGTCACTGCCCTGCAGTTACTCCTACTACCGACCGCGGCTGAGTGGGAATAGTAAATCTTACCCCTCCAAAGTCCAATGCTTTCCCGAGTGTTGTGCTGACTGGAGTGGAAGTAGTAAATCTTCCTCCACCAAAGTACAGAGCTTTCCCGACTGTTGCTAAGACTGGAGTGGGAATAGTAAATCTTACCCCTGCCATGTGCTTACCCTACTATGTGCTATTTAGAGTGGGAATAGCAAATATAACCCCTCCAAAGTCTCTACTGTTGTGCTGCTTGGAGTGGGAATAATAAATGTACCCAACCAAAGCCATAGACTTTTATTACTGTTGCATAAACTGGTGTGGGACCTTTATAGCCAATATTCCCAGACTCCAATACATTTCTTAGTATTTATTAAATTATTTTTTTATTATTTTCTTGATTTTTTAAATGTTTATATTAATCTTTTATATTTTTAATTTTATAAATGCCTTTTTTGTATTTATATTTTATGCATTTGTTAAACGTGTTCATTCACTGCAAAAATTAAAGGGATATTATTGTTAGGAAATAGAATTTAAAACCTAGAATTTCACTGAAAAAAACCCAAAGATTAAATGAACGCTATAGTTCTTCTCACATTTCACTCATACAAAACCATATAAATGAAGCAATTATGATTACCTAAGCTAACTATAACTTATGCCCTCAAAATGCACTGCTTATGACCTCATATATTACATCACTTATGACAGATATATATACATAAAAACACAAATATGTATATATATATATATATATATATTTATTTATATGGTACATATTTATATATAGTATTAAATAATAACTGCGTTTATTTATTTTACATTATATTAAAGTTACACATAATAAAATATTCAAGATCTATAACTTAAAACTATATATATATATATATATATATATATATATATATATATATATATATATATATATATATATATATATACAATATTTTTGAATGTTTTTGGGCAATAATATTGTAAATCTACATTTTATTTCGACATTTGTATACTTACCATTATAAGTATAGAGACACAATATGTGGGTAAACAGTATTTTTGACACTATATTTGTGTCGAACAATATTTTTTACCTTGGTATTGCGTCACTGAACCTGGAAAAGCAGGAGAGAAGTAGATAGAAGCAAAATTGGAAGAGAATTCCAGGCTTTAGAAATGTCATACTAAAGAGAATGACCTTCCTGCCTCGTGCAAAGGATCTTAGTGGAGGTGAATAGATCTAGAATGCCATCTTCTCAAAAGGAAGTAAAGAGGTACTACGATGTTTGAGTATCATTTGAAGCCCCAGAGTGAACCACCCAATGGCAAATGCAGAGTGCTTTGAACGAACATCTCTTCATTGAAAGTAACCAGTGCAAAGCCATGGATTAGATACGCAATAGTGTTTGCTATGTTCCAAGATCAGACACTCTAAATCCTCTGGTGCCGTGACAGGAGAAACTGAGGTAGGTCTTTGTATGAGGAATTAGAAGTCCAGTTGGGAAAGAACCAAAACCTGGACAACTATTTTCTGAGTCAAATGAGAACAGAGAAAATGTTTTCCAAATTACTTTTAATGTAAAGAAGTAGAGGATCCTATTCCCACAGAAAGTGATAATCCTAGAAAGGTGTCATGGATCTGGTCCTTCATGGACCAACTTTGGGCACAACCTCTTACTACACTAAATCCTACACTTATATTGTCCTGAAGGAAAGTCCTGGTTTAGCAGACACAGGATAAACTGCGGAAAATATGCATCTATCCCTCAACGTTTGGCAGGGTAAGTCAATAGCATCAAGGCTCATCAGGGGTCGGCTCATAAGCCGTGGCAGCAGCTATTTTTTCTGCTAATTTGGCCATCACACTTAACGTTCATTGCTTCACTGTATGAAGTGTCTTTCGCCTGCCTGTGAATCTGCCACTTTACAAAAATGAAACACATGCTATTTTCTCATGAGTTATGATGATTGCATCTTCCATGAGTGATAAACCGGCAGGAAGCCATGGGTTATTCATGAAAGAAGAGAGGAAGCAAACAATGGGCTTCATTTAATGGAATAATGTTATTACTGTTTTGCTTATTTGCACAATGCATTTTGGGAAAAATGCAAATTATATTCATGTGTTATGCTTACATTTCGAACTTCCAGCAGTGTTCTACTGCCAGTGGTTCTAGTGGGCATTTGACTTTCCCAGTTCCAAAAAGTGCACTCAAGTGAATTGTGTTTGAGATCCTAGACAATATTCTGCTTGATGAAAAGTATATAAATCAAGTGTGTACCTTAAAGCAATTATACACAACTACAAATTTTGAAAATCTGTAAAGAACACAGGTTGCATCTGTAGAACACACATTATTTGTGTTCACAAATGAATTGGTCACCCACACAACAACAGATGATTCCGCCGCTTTGCATCATTAGTGGTACTGAAAGCAGAGGCATCCAGATGAACAGCTGCTGTGCACCTGACTGCTCATGATTCAATCAGGTGAGGACCTGGGAAGGGATTCTGCTACACAATGTGTGCAATCATAGAACAGCTTCCAGATCTGATCGAATGGTGGAGAGAGGAGTGAGTCATTTAGACATCTAGATTCAACACTGAGTGTATCATAGGGCCCAGCAGCTCACAGAGGTCTGGGAAGTGCCAAGAATGCATGGCCATCCTCTACATCTGCCTGCTCATCCACTTACTCCATCTCCCGTATTAAGCAAGACAACTAACTGTGGTGCAGATCCTGATGCATGTGGTTAATCCACATTGCACTGTTCAAAATCTATAATTGTGTGACAAGCCACACCCAGTAATTTTGGTACCCTTGGCATCTGTAATGTCAGTGCAAAACTACTACATCAGTAAACATGCAGAACTCATAATGAGCCCATAAATGTTTTACATTTTACTTTACAAACACAAAAGATAAGCGTAAAGGATGAATTACTTTGGCAGTTTCCAGCTATATCGGTTTTACAACACATTATGATGAAAAAATGTATTTTCCTTCAAGTAAGCAATTATTTTATGATAGATTTCACTTAATCTTCCTGTTTGAAAAAGCTGAAATGGAACAGAAGTTGAACAATTTAACAAAAGTACCTTACTTTTATGAGAAGTTTCCATTAACATGTTTTTGCTATAGAGCAAGTAAGAAATGGAAACACATCAACTGTAGAGGGTATTAAAACAAATGTAAACTTTATGACAAATAATATAAGTCTACCACTACCACTTTCTGGGGTACTGCATCCCCAAATTCAGTGAGGAGCAGAAACTCAGGTTATTTGAGTTTTCACTGGTGAATGTTAGCATTCAGAATTTCCAAGCAAAGCCTCAGAGTAAAAGCATGATCTGAAGGCAGAGGCACTTTAAACATGACTTTGACAGCTAAAGAAGGTCATCGCTCACAGATGTTCAAGTTGTTCATTATTCATTTTGATTGAAGTTTCTTTCTGTTCTATTAAAGGAAGATCCATTTCTTTCTATTGAATAATTTAGCTTATTTCTAGTAAAAGGGATTATTTCATTTCATTTGAACATTTTGGTTTGTTTGGAAAAACAAATATAACATTTTCCATTCAATGATTAAAGGTGCATTTGCTTTGCATATAGGTTATGGTATTTTATTTGAGGACAATTGTATGCCTCACTTTACATAAAAGATGATTCGGACTTAAGGTACATTCACAGTATTATAACAGGCAATGTATTATGGAGCCAGAGTCTCTTTTATACCTTGCTATGGTAATGTAATCTTGAAAATATTCCATCTTCTTAACTTTTAAGTGCACATGCCAAAAGGGGCATTCGCTAAACCTTCCTTAGCGATTAGTTTGTGTCTTCCAACCAAGAAAAAAGCTCTCATAAAATGTGGGAATGATTAATCCCTATTTAGACTCGGTTGGAGGTCAGCCATATCTTGGTTAGTCTTCCAGGACTGGCATATACACTGTCAATTTTGTCCAGTGATGGCATTTTATTGGTGCCCACAAGTCTGGAATTTGATTAAGCATTTGGAGTATGTGAATGCAACAGCAGTAGATAGCTTTTTTATGGTCAGTCTTTCCTGTGAAAAGTTGCAAAGTAAGTTGTTGTTCAATGTGTTGCTTATTGAAATAGTAAGGGGTAGTTGTGTTCATGGTATGTCTTTGTTATACAACATTTTGGTGTATATGAAGGTTATGCATGGAAAACCTCTTTAATATTATGATGTCTTATTTTTACCAAGTTAAATATTCATTTTTAACAAAAAAACATGTTTTTTACGTAGTCTTAACTATTGCTTGTAAAATAGTATAAGTAACAGGATAGAATGTAGCAAGTAACAGTGTCTAAAGTCACTTGGCCCGATTCACAAAAGTAATCTGAGACAAAACCCTAACTGTATGACTTCTGGTATTGACAAAAGGCATTTAGTAGTAGTAAAGTTAGGATTCCTAACTTTACTACTACTAAATGCTTTTTGTGAATACCTAAAGTCGTAAAGTTAGGATTTTGTCCCAGAATATTTTTGTGAATCGGGCCCTGTGTGTTTATCGAGTAAGGAATGGGTGATAGGGCTAACATTTAGTGCCAATGATTTAATATAAACATTATCTTAAGAAAGAACTTAACTTGAAAAATCCTTATTGAGATCCATATGTTAAAGATTTTATATTCTTTGTCAGAAGACAGTAGATATTGTGAAGGTGATCAGTGATGTGAGTATTCTGTGGCAATTTCAGTAGGAGGCGAGCTTGTACATTGTGGACCAGATGCAACCGAAGAGTTTAAGACCTGACAGCTCTTGGTGTAGTTGTCCTCGAAACCTTTTGTCTCTTTCCTCCAGTTTGATGAAATTATGTTTTATTGGCTTTAGGACTCTTGCCAATTCACTACTGCTTTCCAGTGCTATCGTGCTTGTGCTAAAACATGATAAATGTAGCTTACATCCATTTGCCACATTTAATTTACTTATACGGTTCTAGTAGGGTGGTATTACAAATACCCAGGGCCTGTAAATTAAAACTAGTCAGTCTGCAGCAGTTATTGTGCCATCCACTTCAGTAGCCCTTAAAAGCTTGTCTCTGGCCTGCCATAGCGGCCTATGTGCAGTTCTAAACTGCCATTTTCAGCTGACAAAATAAACCTTTTATCAGATCTAAGCCTTTCTTTTTAATACAAATATATCACCCTTAAGGTAGGCCCTAAACATCCCATAGGGCAGAAGACAGTGTACTTAAAGTGTTAGACATGTCCTTTTCAATCTTAGATGTCCTGGTAGTGAAAACTCCCAAATTTGATTTTTAGCAATATAAGGCCTATCTCTCCCTTTGGATAGCATTGGTTTACCTTATTGCTATTAATAAGTGAAAACCTTTGATTGGGAGCAGGTGGGAGTGTCATATGTACACTCAAATGAATTGTAATTTAAAACCCTCTTTACTGGTAAAGTTGGATTTTAATCACAATTCTGTATCCTGGTTACATAACTAGGTTGGCCTTTGTGTATTCCTTCCAGACAGTGAGATAAAGGAGGACTAAGCGATCGTAGGAGGGGCCATCCTGCCAGGATGGGAGAGGCGAAGTTGTTCCCTGTCCCAATTGCATTTCAATGGGGCTGCTTACAGTACACCCACCTGTTACCACCTCAGAACCAGATGTGGAGGGAAACCTAGAAGTTTTTTCCATTTCATAGCTGGCACCAGGTATACATTTTGGACCATCATACTAACTCTTCTGTACACTCCTGGATTGGTGTACAATTCAGAAGAAGGGTTGTCCAGCTGCCAGAGTACCGTCCTGCTGCTTGAGGCCTACCCTGCTCTCTGACAAGGAAGACCTGACCTGCTCCCTACATCACAGGCGAGTGACTCCAATAGTCAGTTGGCTGACCTCCTGTTGTAAGCTCTAAGGGCACACAAGCTCCAAAGGCCTTCCTACAACTGCCAAGCTGACCAGCTGCAATGGCCATGCCTAGATTTGCACTGGACGTGCCTGAGCCATGCTGTTCTCTGCTGGAGTGAGTCGCTCATCAACAAGAGGTGCTACCCAGGTCCTGGATGCTTAGCTGGAATCAGAAAGAACTCCACCTGGCTTAACTGAAGGTTCCACCAAATCCCCCGTGAAGCAATACAAAGCGGTCCAAAGCCTTGTGGCGCACAGCTGAAAGCTCCATCAGAACTGATGCTGATTGACACAAAGCCCTGCAAAGCCTCTCTACACAGCTGACCGCTTCATTGGAACCAACATAGTGGGATGCAAAGCCCCACAGAACTTCATCATATGGCTGATACCTTCATCAGAACCAACACTAAGCAATGCAAAGCTCCACATAGTCTCACAGCACATCTGTCAGCTTCATCAAAACTTATGCAGAGCGACTCAAAGTCCAACAAAGCCTCACTGCACAGCTTCATTGGAACTGATGCTGGGCAATGCAAAGCCTTGCAAAGCAGTGCCATGCAGACCTCGCACCAAGGACATAAGGTACAGTTGTACTGTCAGCAGGACAAACTTGGTCCTGTGCCTGGCCTGCGCTACTTCGCTGTAGACCCAAACTAGTGATTTTGTCTTGATCCAGCATGACCAGATTACCTCAGTTGACACCATGCTCATTTTGGTGCCACTTATACCTAAACCTTTAAATTTAATATCTACAGTTACACTGATTGGAGTTTTGTTGTTTTGGTCTAAATTTAATTAAATCATAAGGGTCGTGCTTAAGGTGGTCTAGACAAGCGGCGGTTATCATAGCGAAGTAAATACTGATTCACACATATAATTGTACCTCTGACTCATTTATGATTATAAAGATCATTAAGATTAAGAGATGCAAATCATACTGCTAAGACTCATTTGAAGTGGAATCTTCTGGGAGATTGAATGTTTATAAGTAATTAGTCGAATTATTGGCCCTTATGATGCGACCTCATTGTCGTGGAGCACATGCTGGCCCCTCTTTTCTTTCTGTTACTGATAGAATAAGCTCACACTGAGCTATGACCTGCACTAAATGTGGACAAGTCTTATTAGTTAACAAGAAGTCGTGTGTTATGTGAATTCCTGAAAGCTACCTTCAGTAGAAGATAGAAGACTTGAAATCACCATTTCTTGTATAGACTTCGGACATAGTCTGTTTTGAAAACATAACATAACATATCATAGCATAACATAACAATGAGGAAAAATGTGAGCTTTGTTGCAATTCCTTGTTAAAATAACTCAATTGATACTCAAACCACACTTCCAATGTTCAGTTGCTTCTTGTGTCCATTCAACAATGTAAATATAGTTAATATAGTTGTATTACTCACAGGAGTATTCTGTATGCAATGTGGGGCTCAAAACTGACTAAGGCATGTTTTATGAAAATATCAGTCCTCTCACATTTGGTTGTGATATTTTTCTATTGTGCCTCCAACTATAGCTATGACACAGTTCTTTGTGTAGATATTTGCTATGGCACAGTGTGCATTCTGCACACGCCACTTAAGAATTGCAGTGAGCAATAATACAAAGATCCATTAACAATCTTAATTGCAGAGGGGAGACCATTTTCAACTTCTCTCAAGAGCAATGGCTGGAATCAATATTCTAAAATGACAAATAGAAGAGGCCCAGAGGAACAGGGGAGAGTTGGAGTGCGACTTGCAGCTTGAATCATATCAGCTGGGGACTTTCAGGCAGAGATAAAACTTAAACTTTAATTAATTGCAAAACAGATCAGAAGTGTAATGACTTTCAGAAATCTGAGAATCTGGAAAGATACAGTTGGCATATGTTGTTCATGTTTGCCAAGATACATCAGAAATCACAGTTTTACATTTTGTTATTTAATTTATTTGAAATAGCTGTGTCCCAATTACAATATCCTATTTACTCTACGGAAGAGTTGATAACTGTGATATATATTATTGTAATTATTATGTTTATTATTATTTAAAAAGAATGAACCGTATGTATGATTATTTGTATCTTTCAACTTCAGACTATGAATGCCAGAATTTTATATATAACTGCTGTGACATTGGTCCCGCTGGATAATTGTTAAAGCGTTCCAATTATAGAATATGTTCCAACATGTTTCAAAGTTTTGGTTCTACTTGGCATGTTTCAAATCAAGTTAAATTATTACACCATGCAAATATACAATAGGCATTCGACTAAGGGGTTGCAAAAGTCACAGAAGAGTATGTGAAGTTCTATGGAAAAGTTACAACTAATTGAGTTTCAAAGATTTAGCCTTCCCTCACCTTAGTTTGCATTTCTCGACTTCTATGTCAACTCCTGATTCTAAAGATAAATCTATAGCGAAAAACTGTGCTTGCAGTTATCATTATGCGCCGAAAAATGATGCAAAAAAGTAAGATTGCAGAGAAAAAACTTGCAAATATTTTCCATTTTTGCGGAGGTTATCCCACAATGTAGGGATATAACCAATACGCAGAAAAACTTTACACGGGCAAAGGTATATTTAACTTGGAAAAATGTGTATGCGTAAGACATTGTGAAAAACAGAACCTTTGCAAAAACGAAAGTGGCATGCTTTTCACAACACTACATTCATCGAGAGTAGGTGAAGCTGTCAGAGACAATTATCCATGTCCTGTTCATTATCACTCACGGATTCTGCATAGTTAATGGAAGGGCACTCACAAATTTCCCTTTCACTTGGTAATCAAAAGACAGACATTTTACATTGTTCAACCTCCCTTAAAGTAATTAATAGGAACATTGTCATGTGATTTGCTAACATTATGGGTTCACTACTTTACCTTACAAGTTCGGCTTGTATGAAAACAAAATCTATATTTGTGTATGCAATCATAACAGGCCTACATAAGAAGTGCCTTACCAAATATATTACCTTTGCAAATGCTGAGAAAGTTAAGACAAATCTTATTTTGTAGTTCTGTCTTCTGTGCTATATTGTATTAGGAATCTACAGACTGCTATGTTTTCCTGTATCCTAAATTTAGGTCTTACATCAGGAGCAGGCGTGGTGATGGAGCAAGGGCTCATATAAAAGAGACTTGCTCGGATGCAATCCTCTCATGTAACTCATAACACTGTATTAATAAAGTATTGTGTAAATTAACTTGCACCTCATTACATTTTTAGCAAGATGAAGCTTGCATATGTGTTTTACTAACAAGTAACCTGAGTGAGATTTAAAAAGGCTGCTAACGCGGGAAACTGTACTGTGCATGTGTCAACTGCATCTACGCAAAATGACGAATCTTTGCTTGGAGGGAATTTCCTGCACCTGCGCAAACGCTTTTAAAATGGCTGCTTGAAATCTCACATGCTAAGCATCTGCTTTGCTGGAACTAAAACATGCTATGTACTAAATGCTAATGCGGAGAGAGCTATTATAACTAAATGGGGTTAGAATAGAGATAGGTAGTATACAGTGAAATCATTTTATTTTGAATTTAATATGTTTTCTTTTAACATCTCTACTAGTTCATATTTGGGCCTCCGAGAGATGCTAATGGTTGTACAGGACTTGACTCCTCACGCATGCGCAGTAACAACAAGCCGGGAAACCATGATGGTGTACTTGAATCTCGTCCAAGCCACATTCGCAACCTGTCCTGGGAACCTGGTGGACATCCTGAAATTTGAGCAAAAATAAAGCCGCATGTATACAAATTGTTGATAAAGATGTGAATACGGGTGGTGAAATAAAGCTTGGGAAAATAAATTAATGTGCGGAAACATTGAACAAAGAACTAAAGAAAAGTATTAAACTTAGCATGGTGTGATGATCATCGTCCCCTTGTCTGTCCAAACAGAATTAGAGCTTCCATGAAACTGAAACATTAAGGGGTGGTACATGCTATTAGAAAGGTATAATTGAGGTAGTTTAGTTAGTTAGATATAGCTTGTATTGCCGAGATGCTGAGAGACCAGGATGCTGTCCGAGAACTGAATAAATGCTGAAGAAGAATCGATTTCCATACTTAGAATTTGAGCCAAATAAATAGAAGATCGCGGAAGAATCGAGGAGGAAGAGGGCTGCGACGCAGGGGTCGTATCTAGAAGAGGTCATCCATCCTGTCCTGAAAACCTGTCTGGAAGTCTTTGTCACCTGATCTTTCCCAGGGGACTCTCCCAGCTCCTTGGCCAAGTGGTTGGTTTCCACACCATCCTAGGTAACTATAATTATGTGTCGTATGTCATTGTGCTGCTCTCTCTATCTTCTCCTTTCTGAAGTACCATCATTGTGAAATATCAATTTAATATAGGTGACAGGGTAAAGAATTAATTGTCTTTTCCTTCCTGGAGAAACGGAGTTTGTGCTGTATTCTTGTTTGGCTCACATGAATTAACTGGATAAACATTTAAATCTTCTCCCGAGTTTGTGGTTACTTCAGAAAGGTAAGGAATATAAATAACCCTGATCTCATTTCACCATTAACTAGTTCCAACTACATGGTCTATTGACCAGAGGAAAGAACTTTTTTATCAGTGAAGATTAGTTAAATTTTGACAGGTAACTAATCTCATAGATATTATAAAATTGACCCCAGTGGTATTTACTAGCCTATGTGATATTGTGTGTGTTTATGGGCCCAGGTGAGTATATGGTGTTGGAGTACCAGAGGTTGGTAACCCGCTGGATCAGTGGGCAGATACTGTGTGAAAATAAAGGGGTGTATTTCCAAGTCCATTGCGCCACCAGTGCATCACTGTTTTTGACGCACTGTTGGCACAATGGGCTTGCCCATATTTAAAAGGCCCCGTAAAGTTACCCTGCGTGACTTTTCATTGCCTTGTGAATATGGGCCCCTTTCACGCATTAATATGCGTGAAAGGGGCGTTCCATGGGTGTTGCTGTGGGTGTTCCCTCACAACATCCATGGAACTTGACGCATTTCCAGATTTTCAACATTTTATAAAACTGGGAATACATCAGAATGGCTCAACGAGGAGAAATATTACTCATCGTTTGTTCCTCTTTCTATGAGTGCTGAAGAATGCAGCATGCATAGAAAGAGGAAAATGTCATTAATTATTGTTTTTGCACAAAAACCTTGGTCCCGGCAGTGCAGCAACCCTTGCAAAATGACGCAAGGGTGCCTGCTCTGGCGCATGGCAGCCAATTGTGTGCCAGCGTAGGGAAAAGCAGAGGGATGCGTTGTATTGTGGTTAATACAGCGCATCACAGTGCTTTCAAAATAACGCAGTATGATGCAGCTAAATGGCTTACGGTGCTGCGCTGCATCATTTTCTTGTAGATGAGACCCTCAATGTCTCTTGCCATATAAAGATTTTTTTATGTTTTCTTTGAGTCAGGAATGTTTTTTAGTCCGGTTCCGATCTTCTCTTGATTGAAAAACGTCATGATAATAGACAATGTGTCCTTTAAAGGTATCACTTTATTCACCAAATCAGGCCAGACATATTTTCTCATTTTACCTATTTTTAATTTCATTTAAAGTGTTCAGATGTGATATGATTGGCTTTCACAGCTTACTTAACATCCATTTGACCTCTTTAAACTGACAAAATGGCAGCACGCATATAATGGATCCTAACTTATCTTAATCAGATACCCTTCGCCCAGTGGGCGAAAACAACGTATATTGCACTTCAAACTACTAAAACATCATGTCACAGATTAAGTTCAATTGATTCTTTAAACATCCGATATCAAGTAAGTCCTCAATATAAATAAAAAAGAATTGATCAATTAAATTACAATCTGTAATAAACACACGAGGATTGAAAACAGAGGGTGTAATGGTGAGAATGAATTCGACAAATCAAAGATCTGTTTTAGGTAAATTGCCCCCTCGTGCTCAGCACCAGCAAAAAATGTACGCAGTGAAAGCTGATCGATTGTCTGAAAGAAAGGGCTTGATAAGTAATTTGCTTACAAATACTATTTAGTTACTGGAATGAGTCCGATACTATAATGAAAGTGACAAAGTCGAATTGCATCAGGATTCTAATCTTGAAAGCTTTCTCAGTGAACTAGTGCACAGAATTTAAAAAACTGTATTTATCTTAATGGTAAAAGGCTTTAATCCAAATTGTTCCACTTGTCTGTTCATCATTCTGGGGTCGATGGAAGGACTACTTTTTAATTTTGATAAATGTTTTTAGAGTCTGTTTGTTACATATCATTTAAAACTCTAGGGCCATATTTATCAATTTTTCATGATTCAACACAAACACAGCAAGACACCTTACTACGCTGCGCGAAATTGGGAGGGCAGAATTGCGCCATAACTATCAAGATTTGGAGCATTCCTGCTCTCTCTGTGCGCTGGCACTCTTTTGACTGCCGAACCACAACGTAGGCACACTTGCACCTTGGTGCAAGGGCACTTGCATTCACCCAGGATTGTTTTTGTGCAGGAATGGACACCTTCTTGCACAAAAACAATCCTTTGAGGCTAGAATGCAGCACACGTACAAAAAGGAAAAAGTGAGGAGAAATTAAGATATTTCTCCTTGTTATGCCTCCCCTGGGAAGGCGTAGTATTTTAACACATTCCCAGGTCTACCACACATGGTGAATCTAGGAATGCCCCAAACTCCATAGGGGGTGCGTGAGAATCTGCATGTTCCATCCAAGGAAAATCTTTCTTGGGCAATGTAACACAAGGCAGTGACTTGTGCTGCCTTGCGCCACTCTAAATTTACCATGCACTGCAGGGCCACGTAAGGTGGCCTTACATAGATTCCTAAATCTCATCTAGGTTTTGCATGGCCTTGCGCTACAGTGTGTTGCGCAAGGGCAACATAAAAGTTTTATAAATATGGCCCTACCTGTATTAATTATTATAAACATTTTAGCACTTTGTGAACACTTTGGTTACACATCCATTTGCAGGTGTCGACTTAACAGGTAAGTGACTTGAAAAACAAGTAAATGTATTTATTTGTGATGCAAGCTAATCATAAAAAGGTGATTTAGCAGTAATATTCTGGAACGCTTGGGAACATCTGCAGTCACATAAATGTCGCAACTGTTCTGCAAATCATTATACCATAAATCCACATAAATAGTTGCAATATAAGGACTTTCTATTTTTAGGTCACAAAGCAGTATTTGAACAGTGACTGGTTTGGGACCAAAGAATATGTTTGCCCTTCAGACAAGTGTATTCATTAATTACAGTGCAAAAATGACTATTGGTGGCATAAACAGAATATGAGCATATTCATTTTATTGAGACATGATTCCTCCTAAAATGGCTGCAAAGAGAGTGGCGTGAAATAAAAGGCAGACATCTATGCCCGCATTCACATTGTTAGTATGGCATTATTTTTTAATGCATCCCCTGTCCATTATAGGGCCAGGGACTACAACCAAAATGTTATCAGTGTGGAGGGAGAGCACTGGGAGGACTAGGAAGCGGTCACTTGATGAAAGACACCTGAGCAATACATTAAGAACCCAAAACATACTGTTAAAAACCACTTACAAAAAATCTTCACAGTTTTTATCCTGAAGCATCCACAAAATAATATTTGAGCTACAGAGAGAATAATGTCATTACTGAGGCACAGATACCACTCATTTATCCTGAATTTGGTCAAGTTCTAATTAGTAACTTGGAAATATAATTAAGAACCACAGATGAGCTTCTAAGCTTCATCAATCAGAGCATGTGAAGCGTGTGTAAAAAGATTGAAATACTCTGTGTGTCCACTCTGGATTCAGCCCAAAATAACTGCAGTCGAATATCACCTTCAGGGCTCATGCACAGCAGAAGAATCTCCCTTGAAATGCTTATTTAATTTTGTACATCTGTTGAGCAAAGACTGCCCATGAGGTCAGAATGCATGGTGCTGCCTTAATGACTGCAGGCACTCAGCTGAAATAATAAGGTAATTCCACTAAGGAGTTGTGCACCCGGCAAACTGATAGGCGTCCAATAATGATGAATACTCTGCTCTTTTGTACAGGCCTTCTGTAGTTAAAATCTTATAAAGGTGAATCTCCCTGCAAGGACAAATTAAACTTGTAAATACATTTTTTCAGGAAATTACCAGTCACATAATACAATCTTAAAGATGATGGCGGCTGCAAATAAGCCCTACACAGCCAAGGGGGCAGGCAGCAGTGTAATTGGACAAGTGCTTTGAAGTTTTACATGTCCTGGTAATGAAAAACTCTTAAATTCATTTTACACTACTGGAGAGCCTACACCTCTTATCAAATGGGAACAAGTAGGAATGTCGAGTTTGGTGTCTAAAGAATTGAAATTTAAAATCCTCTTTAATCATAAAGTTGGATTTTAAGACCCAATTCTAAACATACCGCACTTAGAAACTTGGAATGTTCTTATCCCAAAATGTACTGCCTGCAGCCTGTATCTTGGGTCACATGACTAGGTGTAGCTGCCAGTTAGTCTTTGTGAACTACTCACAGACAGTAAGGCAAAGGGGGAATGTGGGTTATCAGGATGGGCCATCTCTGACTTGATAGGGGGGCCAACACTGTCACCTACCATACTTGCACATCACAAAGACTCTACCTCAGCACACTCTCTAAGAGTTTCACACTGAATTTTGTGCCTGCACGTTCCATTGCGGTCAGCCTAAACTTGTGATTTGGACCTGCTCTACATTGGGCAGATAACTGTAGTTGATTTTTTTTTCTTAGTGTTTGGATGTCACAAAACATTTAAAATTGCCCATATTCAGTTCTAGTTATTATACTCTTGTCAGAGGGTTGAGCACAGGTTAACTTGGGGTTAGTGTGTAATTCATTCTGACAGGAATTGTAGTTGTTGCTTATGTAGGGTTTCACCCCCTGATCCAGTAACTCATTCTCCTACAATACAGCACATCATTCCATGAAGCCACAGTTGCAGTCAAAATCTAAGTCATAAATGCATAGTTTCACACATTCCTTTTTTGCATTTGCTCCATATTTAAACAGCATGGAAAATGTTCAAAACACAGGTCGACAGTTCTTTGTAGCACTGAAGTAAAGTGAAACAAAGACCAAGTGCACTAGACTGCCTTAATTAGTACATTGGAAAGATAAAACAACAACCAGAGCTTTAACAGCGCAAGTACTGTATCACAGAGATGCTCAAGCTTATGTGTGCTTCAGGAAAAGAGAATGTCAAATCAGCAGAAAGAATTGACTTTGAACAATGTTTCTCTTTATATTTGTAATGCACCAACACTATTTTAAAGCAAGAAATAGGACAGAGGTTTCAGAATCTATGTCTTTCTAGACACAATTCAAGTTTCCGATAATGGTATGTTCATTAGAACTTATGTATTCTCTTTTATCAGCAACATTCTCCACACCGCCAGCCCTTAATAAAGAGATATAAGTACTGAAGCAAAGTGCATGTTAAGGGAATGAAACTTTTGATTCAGGAACAAACAAATCTGACTATAAGCAATAGGCATAATTTGACCTGCATCAGTGTGATTGGTATTCTACTACATTATCTTGCAATTGCTTTGTGTTAGTCTGTCAGTATGTCATTACTAGCTAAAATAGCAGAATGTTGAACATAGGTAAGAAAACCTGATTTATGAGAAAAGAGGAGAACATAGTTCTAAAAACTACCCAGAGGTTTTACCACTGTGGAATTGTGCATTTGAGCTTGGTGTTACCACATTGTCAGCACAAAAGGAGTATGCAGAGAACAGGCCTGTAAAAACACAAACATGTATGAATAGCATTCTAGGTAAATTAAGATCCTCATATGAAGTGAATTTTTCCTTATCAAGTGAAAATATCAATCTATTTAGATAGCCCACCACTCATAGAGAATTAATTTCAATGAACATGATCTGACTGCACTGGAGGATTTTCTCAGTCTATCCAATGTACCAGCAGTATATTATATCCAAATATGTATAAAGAATAATACAACCTGACTATCTGAGTAGGTTCTAATGCATGTTATATCATACTATTCAACTGGGTATGAGAGTAGGGAGCTAATCAATTGTGCAAATTGCAACAAAACACCTTTGAGTAGTTTAAAGTTTTAGCATATAGCAAATCAAACTGCATGTATTAATCTTAATCTTCCAAGGTTTGACAACTAAATGAATTTCCTATTTGACTACCTACTTCCACCAAAAGTCAGATATGTGCAATGTTTCAAATGAAGTAGAATGTATGCTGAATAAATGACATTTACAAAATATTCATGTTGAAGAAAGGGATTTCAGTTCAATTTGCCATTTGCGGCTGATCGATAACAAACATGGATTTCGGACAAGGAAGTCAAAATGTTGGTTTGAACATGTTGAAACAACAGTTAGCATGAGGTACCCTAAATAAAAACATTGTAGAAAATGTATTTTGTTGATATTTTGGATACACTGCCTATTGGATAGATGAGTTTCATCTTTGGATAGAGTCTTAACCTAAAGAACTTTTTTGGGTAGAAGTCCTCAGAATAGTGTGAGTCTGCAGTAGGAATTTTCAGAAAACTGGAAGGAGCTGCTCTGAGACCTTGCACAATAGCTGCTTCTTACACAGTAAAATGTTAAGGACTTTCTTTTGAACTTTTTGATAGATATCACCAATTAAAAGGCATTTTCACTGTTTACAAATCTTTTTTGATGAACATATTTGTATACAGATTGAAACCTTCACAACTTGATGTGACAATACAAAGCTGTGCTGGTCTATTAGAACAAGAATAATCTGTAGTTAACTTCTCAAAATAACAGATTTTTTAAGGCTAGATGTTTTCTTATAGTTTGATATATTGTGCAGCCTAACAGAGACGTACATTAATATGTTTTGCTCTTTTAAGTTCCAAAGATGAGCCACATTAATCTATGTTTTCTTGACAGAAAATATCTTTTACTTAATTTTATATTTACTGTATTTTTATTTGGGGAAAAAGGGGCTACTTGTGGCTAATTGTGTCACTAAGAGGTACAAAAGGGGGTGGTGATGGACGGAGCATCAGAACCAATCAAACACTCACACCCAGTCAACAGATCTGGGTTTGATCCATCACCGTTCTTTAGCCCACTCCGCCACCCCAGTTCAGACATGGCCATATGCAAATCAGTCTGACCCTGTGCCTCATGGGAACAGTCCAGCCCGAACTGCCAAGCCATGCCTTCCCTGGACCGGAAACAAGCTTCCTAGGACCGGTTTCTGGCATTTCAGCCGTCTTCAGCCAGGCTTGCTTGAATCCAGTGGCAAAGTGAGCAAGGGACTCACGTCTGAGCATACCCTTCCAACTTATGGCGAACTAAAACAAGAAACATAATATAGCAGTTTTAGGAAGTATTATAATATGTATGAAAGTACATATATTTATTGTTATGTTACATTTATTTATAAGTAAAGCATTAATGAAAAAGCATTGATCATCTTGGAAACACAACTGTTGGGCAAATTGAATATAATAGAGTAATATAATTTAGTGTTTGCCACAGTCATAAATCAGGGCTGTATATATTACTAATATTTCTTACAGTTAAACACATTTGATTCATGAAAGCTGAAACAATAATTGAATACATTTTAGTTCCATGAATTAACATTGTGATCGACCGCTTAAAACAAGAAAATGAGTTAGAATGAATGATTGCATGGATGAATAAGAAAATCCGAATGATGACAAATAAAACATTACGTAATGATCCCAGTAACTCAAGCACGTTATACATGCATAATAAGTGTCATACTAATAAACCTCTAATAGGGCAGCAGGTAGCTATGAGGAATTTTAAATTAATTATTTGGAATTAGAAACATATCTATATGTGCATGCAGCACATTAGTTCAACTTACATATTTCAGCGGATCATTTTTAATTCTAAAATACTTGAAAATAAATGCTTCACACTGTTCAACACAAAGTCGAGATATGGCCAAAAGATTTACATGAAATTAAGTTTGAGGTTTATTGGCCACTTTTAGGCAAACTACACTGAAGTAGAAAAGCTTTAAAAAAGAACAACGGTGGACATTTAGGACTGGAGCAAATAAAAGCTCATTTTTAAATCTGACATAGCAGGTTTGATTCTAAGTTTAACCTGAAACAATAAAATACAGTTTTATAATTAAAACTTTATAGTCAGAGCTTTATTCAATTGAAAGTTATGCATCAAAAGCAGGCTCAGCTAATTTGGCATTGACACAATAGCACACAAAAGACTGGGGAAGATTAAGCTGAAAATTAATGCTGTTCTTTACCAATTAACATTCTTAGGGTATTAGTAAATCCAGAAAATAAATAGTGGCTGTTACCTTCAATGTTAGAATAATGAATGTCTTGCTCTTAAAGATGGACATATATTTTTCAGCACTCTCACCTAAGTAAATTAGTTTTATTTATATTTTTACACTTTTCAATCTTGATTGGTTTGCTAAATGGCCATCACACATCATATACCACTGGCAGCAAGATGTATCCACTCTATCCAAATGGTTAGAGATGCTGAACCTAATTTTATTTTAGAAAGGAAGATGCACATATCAATGAATGTGACCTTCCTGTTGAACCTATGGATGGGAGAATGACACTACTGCTTTATTTTTATGATTCCTTTAAGTGTATTCCAGGAGGATAATGAGAGTTGAGAAAATGTGATTTAATAAATCAAAGAAGACCAATGTTATATCTGTAAAAACAATGCTTCTACTTCAAAATGTGGAGATGAAGAAGATAGAAAATCATTTAATATGGTTTTGATGAGCAATTTAAAAGATTAAGGGTTGTTAAATGTACTGTTTTTAAAATTCAACATTTTATAACAGGACTCCTTAGCCACATACTATATAAATGTTTGGGGTTCATAGTCTTAATCGTGAATACACTACATTGGTCTACTTTGTTTTTATGTAAAATCATTTCCCAAATCAACACAACCACCTAAATCTCTCCTCTTGCATATATTACCTCTTGGATCCCCTGAAGTACACTTCTATAGTAGCTGGGGTTTCATAGTTATATTTTTCCCTTGCACATAAAACTTGAAATTGGTGAAGAATTCTCAAGTTAACAAGTTAACATCAAGTCACCACATCTTTCTTTGACTTCATAAAAAGGAGGTGGGTTGCCTATCATATTTATTATTCCCTTGTGTGTTTAGTCTATATGGGACACGCTTTACATTGCATGCAGGAGTTTCTTGGAACTTCTTAAATATAGTTGGAACATTTATGTTTTACAACTGACACCTTAATATGCCCAGGATGTGCTGTGGGAGAGCAGGAAGAGCCATGTTGGAGAAAAGCACCGATGGGGAAAACCACGACTCCCTTTTAGCTGCCTGACACACACTTAAGCACGACGCAGCCCCGCAGGATGGTGTAGCCATGTACCTGCTGAGAGAGAGCAGGGAGAGCCATGCAGAAGAGAAGCACCACTGGGTGAACCACAATCTCCGATTTCCTTTCCGCCACCTGATGTGCATTTAAGCGCAACACAGCCCCGTGGCGTGAGGCGCGTCCAGGCAAAACCAGGAGGAGGCTGGGCCCTCCCTCTAACTTGTTCGATTAAGGATTCCTAGACTTAAGCGGAGGACTTACGGGGACATGGAAAATGAAGGCTGCCGAGCAGGGTGGAGATCCAATCAATGCCCTAGTTTCCTTTCTCAGCAGATGCCCTGAGGAAGGAGATTGAATGTACAGAGCGCAGACTCTCGATTGGAGATGTAGGACAGTTACATCCTTTCATTGGATATCGTACCACCTAGAACACTATCTGTGGTTGAGATTAATCATACCTTAGACACTGTTAACACACACAGTAAATTCCCTAATACGATAAATACGCCTTAACCCTGCTGGAATATAGCAGGGTTAAGGCCTAAATTACAAGAGCAAAAATGGATCAAATATATACATAAATATGAAGTAATTTGCCTGCAAGAGACATGGGAAACAGGTCCTATCCATTTAGATGTCTTTCAATCATACATCACCCCAGCTTTTCCATCCAGAGCAGGACGTGCGAGAGGGAGTATTTGAGGGACATACAAACACACCCCTCATATTTTAGCGATCATGTGGCTTTAACATGTAAAATGAAATGTAAACAACCACATGTTATGAGTACAAGTTGCGTTCCAAAACCTTATATAGGAAAAAAAAATCGGATATCACTCAAATGGGCCAACATTGATTAAGAAAAAGTGGTCCCTTTGGTTTTCATCAGTAGATACTCTGAGGGAATGACCTGTCTTAATTCGGACTCATCTTAAACATATAAGGCCGCTGGTCCGGACTGTGTACCAATTTATTTCTTCTTTGAGAATCCGGGCCTCTGGTGACCCTTTCTAACCAATGTTTTTAACGCTATAGCTACAGTGGGGTCACCAGAATCCTTGTCAAAAACACTTATAGTACCAATATATAAGAAAGGTGATAAATCACAGCCTAAAAATTATAGACCTAAGTCTTTGTTGGATGGCACAACTAAATTAATGGGCCGAGTCTTATTAAATAGATTAGAAGAATGGGCCAATCAGAGAAATGTTTTGATACCTGCACAGTATGGCTTTAGGAAAGGTGAAGGTCTTTATGGACCTATCAGCAGCCTTTGACTGTCTTTCCCACTCTCAACTACGGCGTATTATGGAAGAGATGAGTTTCGATAAGGCCATTATTTCTTCACAATGCGTGTGCGTTATGGAAATAAAGGTGAATGCACTAGGTGGTTCCAGATTGAAAGAGGGGTTAGACAGGATGCATCCTTGCTCATTTTTTATTTTACTTTTATACTAATGCTGTGGAGACACCCTGCTTGATCCTACCCAATATGTCTCTATGATAAATCAGGCTCCTATTCTCATACTCCTTTATGCGGATGACGCAGTGCTAAAAGCACGGACTGGCATGGCACTGCAGAAACTGATCACGGAGTATGTGATATTTATGCAAAAGCTGGACTTACATGTAAACAAGGCCAAATCATTTGCTTTAGTGGGTGGCCACCGGGCAAAGAAAATCCTCACCTTTTCATATAGCTGGCTGTAAAGTTGAACAATTAGACACCTTTTTATACATGGGAATACTGTTCAATAAAACCTCCTCTTGGACCCACATGGTGCTAATAGCAGTCTGTTGTTGGAAAAAAGCATTAAGACCATTTTCATTTTTATCAAAAAATTGGGTTCCAAACAATTGGAGGTTATTAAAAAGCTATATAGGGCTAAAGCTACCTCTGTTGCGACATATGTAGCAGGAGAATGGGCAAAGGCAAATTCTGAATAGAATTTGTGCATTTGATTTGCTCAAAGTTGTGATTAACCTGGTGTTATGAAAAATTGCAGACTTATGTTGGGTGAAGGTAATCACCAGGAGGATTATGAAAACATTCAGGGCATCTGTGACATTATAAATGACTTCCTTAATACCTCCATCACAGAACTTTAGGCCTACAGTAATGGGCTGTATATATACTAGGTGCATGTGTTAGACTTATAATTGCCTCTAGCGTAGCGTACGTATAATTCCACAAAATTGCGCGTAAATAGTCAAGCGGAATCCAGCATTTTGCGCTATTTTCTTAGAGCAAAATGCACCCTTGTGTCTGAAATGTGCCAGAGAATCTATTTTGTGGTAAGAAAATTGCTCTAAATGCAACAGGACATGAACAGCAGCAGCCAGCTCTCTAAACTTGATGTTCCAGTGTTCCTGAGTTAGGATTTTTGGCCCTAATTACTCTTAATTAAAGGGGAGTAATCCCTTAATTCAGTATTTATGCATCACAAAAGTAATGAAAAATTACTGAAATTATTCCAATTATTCTGGCGTAGTCAAATTGCTCCTAGCCCTAATATCTACCATTAATGATTTATGAATTAGATCTTGATATGTACAGGGTGGCATATTGTGCTTTCTGAACAACTGTGATAAGCATCATCCTTTTAGGATTTCTATTTATTATTTGCATTATTTTGCAGGATGCTACACAAATGATATATTTCTTGTTAATAGATAGTACCTTTTTTCAGAGATCACCGTACTGCTGTTGTATGCCACTGCTTTACAGTGAGTTATTTTAGCAATTTTTTATGTATTTGCAATCTGCTTGACTGTGTCTTCTTTTCTGATGCCTTCTGATGTCTTCTTATCGTTCATCCATCTTTAGATTTGTAAATAAATACTTATAGATGACTCTATCTTTGCTCATTTATCACCTTTTTAAACATGTCTATTCAAGTCAAACATTGGATAAAAATGTGTATGTATATGTTATACTAACATCTACACTTTGTAGTGTACTGGATTTCTGCATTATCATTTGCAAAAGACTCTTCTTTGCTAAGGTTTGTTTAAAACACATTTTTAATAAAGCAGGAGTTTCACAAAAAGATGAAGCGACCTACCATTTACTCATTGAAAGTTATTTCCTAATTATTGTTGGCAAATATAGATATAGGAAAATATATCAAGTTTGGATAACAGTGCTAATGTTCACCACTACAAGGACATCAAGACTATTGTGCTATCGTGGAGGCAAGTTTTTGTTTTCGTGCACATATTTCTAAAATTTAGTTTAATGGGATTATGTAGAGCAATTATGATCCAGACATGATACAAAATCAAGGTTTATATGGCTAATCAGAGCTAAATATGAAGAATTATTTTCAGATTATTACCATCCCAACATTGTAAATTCATGGATAATGTAGTTCGTGAGAAATTAAGTTTACTGTTCATTCGTCAGTGTTTTCAGGAGTTTAGGAACATAATTTCTGATGATGTATGAAAGTGTGCAAAACCAATGATCCACTGGCAGCACATGAATATTCACAGTCTAATACGCTGGAAACAGAAAAAACATACATATTGTTTTTCTTACTGCACAATATTTAAAATAATGGGACATACATCCATGATTTGGTATCCAGTAGCTAAGCGATTTTCTTTTATGAGCAAATATATCTTTAGTTTATTCATTCCTATAAAATGCAAATCATTGTTTTTAAAATTTACAGCTTGAAGTTTAAAATTCCAATGCGCTGTATCTGAACATAAGGTCTGCCAACTTCTTACGTAACATTCATGTATGATGTGATCCCTGATTGCTTTGTAGGGAAAATGGATATGTTCCAAACTATAGGCCATATTATGAGTTTGGCGGCCCCACTTCTGTACCACCGTGATGGCGGTTCTGCCTGCTATATTACGATGCTCCCGCTGGCTACGCGGTGATCTATCTGATGGTGGTGTATACTTTTTCATATATGTCGATGCTGGTGTGTATATTATTAACTGCATTGTACACAAATGCATGACACATGAAAAAATACCTACTGCCAGTTCCTTCCCATTGCTGGAGTCTGGACCATATGTGTCCAGTCCAGTCAATAGGTATATATTTTCTTCGGGGTCATGATACAGATGTGAAGTGGGGACCTGGAGGAAGGGATCCCATGGGGGACTGAAGGGAAGAAAAAGAAATGGGTGGGGAAGCACTCCAATTCCTTTGTTTCTGATGACTCAAAGCAGGTGGTCCCATCGCCACGGTTGGCTTGTCGGAAAGCCAACTAGTAATTTGGACAGCAGTGAAACGTCGCTGTACCGCCCTATGACAGCTGCTTTTCCCCCGACCGCTATAGAGGCGGTGTGTGAATGGCTGTCGACATTGGTGGTGCTCTGGCGGTCTTTCATTCATAAAACGGACAGCATCGTAATAAGGCCTATTCATTGGTGTTAAACCAGATGGGACGCGACGAGGGACCAACCAAACTCATAATCAGTCCCTGTGTTCTATTCAATTTGAACATTTCTAATACTTGCTTTGCTTCCTGTCTTGGGTGTCAACTGGATGCTGTTATCATTTATTGTCAAGGACAAAGGTTAATTTAAATTTGGTTTGACCCTGTCAGTAGTGGCACAGAGATCAAATTAATTTAGACTAGAATACGACCCATATTAATTACCAATGTTTGACATTAATTCAAGCATTTTTGTCATAATTGCACTTTGAAACTAATTGGTTTCAGGAGAGTTCCCTCTCTTTAAAATTGCATTCTCTTTTTACACCTCTACTTCATATGAAATGTGACTTTTCTTTGATTGACAGCAGATTGTGCTTTCATTTTCAAAAGGCAGCTGAGATCCCTCTGGAAAATGGAGTTGTGTGTCTCTGCATCCGCCTACAGAGCCTCTACGACAGGGTCCAGAGGTCTCAGGAGGAAGTACTGTTTGTGCACCACTCCATTTGCACTCCAGTGCACCTGTGAGCAGCCAGTTTGTCAAGGCACATGCGTCTATAATATGAGTGAAAGGGCTTAGGTGCTCCTTTATTTGGGTAGGGGCCATTTCACCATTCAACTGATAGAGCACTTCACAATGTGCTCCCACACTATATTGCAGAGGGTTCTTTGGCCCTTAATGTAATTCCAATGTGCACCAGCAGCACCAAATGGACATTCAAACACAGGTTGCACCCATACATCCTACATATTAAACCCTCTGAGCAGACAGTCAACAGAGCCAAAGGATGCCACACAAGATCCATTCTCTCTCTCCAGAGATCCATTCTCCAGAGGCTGGATGGAGGAGAGAGGTATCACTGAAAAAAACAAAGGTAATAGAGACTTTGAAGTTAGGTGAATGTTTCACCCACACAAAACCATTGAAATTCAGCAGTTATAATTATACTTATAGTCATACTTATGTTAAGAGACTATAACTCATGGTCTAAACTTATTTAATGTCACTAGTCTTAGTTCTTCAAATATATATATATATACATATATATTCTGTATATATATATACAAATATATATATATTTATAAACGGCTGCATTTCTATGCTTTTCTGTGAGTAAAATATCAACTAATTACAGCGTCTGTGTAACCTTTATTTTTTCAATGAATTATATGTAAATCAATATGTTAATAATTAACATACATTAATACAACCACTACCACACATGGCCCTGCGGACAACCCCCGACATGCATCTAATCCCAGGCGGTGAGGGTTTGCTGTGTGAGTAGGTGTATTTTTTTCCATTGGGTTGTGGCTCTGCAGTGGATTCGTGGTCCGGCCTAAAGAAATATTGGGCACCTTTCTGCACAGACCCATCCCTCACAGAACCTTCCATATGTTGTTTACATTCAGCCGATTTGACTGTATTGCTGTTCAATTTTCATATGGAAAGTAGCATGGGAATAATGTTTTTTAGGTCATTGCCTTTTTCTCTGCCCCCACTTGACTGATCATACTGAAATGTTCGAGAAAGGTGCGAAGTTGGCTTAACCTATTTTTTGTGGAATATTTTATGAAGATCCCTCAAAGGTGCTAAAGTTATTAGAAAACCACAAAATCAATTTCCTATGGATAATTATAAGTATATATATATATGTGCACCTAAATACCAACAGTTTGCTATACTGCGGTTCAGAAGGAAAAATAACTAAACATAACATAAAATAATGTAGGCTTAGAGTAAATTTCTTTCCCTCTCATTTGTGTTTATATGCAAATAGAAGATGGAAATCAAATACAGCCATGTGGAAATTGTCCAAAGAATTAGTTAAATGCATTTTAGTAACGGCCTCTCCAGCTTGAACAAATAAATATGTGTTCCTTGCAGCAGACGTAGCTCGACTGATATTGTTATTTGTTCTTCTACTCATCTGAATTTTGAAAAGAAGTATTGTTGGCTTAGAAAGTCACACCAATTAACTACTAAATGTTCCACAACAATAACATCTCTTTAGGATATCAGAGTTCCAAGTAATGAGTCCATTAAAGAAAGTCAAGAAGTGGGCCTGGCAGACACAACAAACAATTCTAAAAAAGTCAATAGTTAAAATTACAGTGGATGTTGCGAGCCAAGGACTGCTGAGATCACAACACTAAGTCAATTATGTATTCTGTCCTAGCTTTGTGTGGCCCTAACTGAGAAGTACTGCTTATCGTGCATGAAAAATAATGAGAAAAGAAACAGTGGAATAGCAAGAGTGCCATGGTCCCTACAGCATGGTAGCAAACTGAGTCCTGTGCTCCTAAATATCTATTTAAAAACAATTATACTTGGGGTGCAAACGCCCCCCCCACACTTCCTGACCCCAGTGCCACTGCATCTCATGCACTCTTTATAGCTATGCCCATTGAAATCAGTAAATAAAAGGAGAAAATGCTTGAGGAGGATTTAAAGATTGTTCTCCTACATCTCGGAGATCAAACATGTTTTTGGCATTTAAATAGTTTCCGACCATTTACTTATTTGTCACTTGGTAGTCACAATAGACCAGGAGCCTTAGCATGAAGTTTCGTGGAACCTATTTGCTCTAATTCAGCTGTGCCTCCCCAGCCACCAACGATTTAGTGGAATCATATTTACTGCACAGCATACAGAAAAAACAAAGAGCTGTGATTCTGCCACTGGTGCATGTTTCATTGGCTTTGATTATAGAGCTCGAACCAGTGCTGGCCCTTTACTCCTTATTTCCGTGTACAGTGAGTGTGCACATGTGATTCTCAGGTTTTTCGCTAATTAGTGCAAATTCTATCAGCAAAGTTGGAAAACATTTTCATTTGTATTGTGAAGGTGAGAAACAAATTACAACTTTAACAAATTCTATACTATAGTAGCTTACATGGGGTGCGCGATAAGGGTGTACTATTATCAAAAATAGTACAGCATTGCTTTTTATTTATACTTTACAATCATTTGTAGCAAAGACATCCTAGTTTCAAATCTATATTGATACTTGAAAGTCAGAGTAGTAAATAATCTAACCATCAAAAAGCTTGAGGGCTGGACAGACACACTAGTTTGATAATGACAGAGGAAAAGATGAGCATAGGCAGTTGGGAACAAAGGATGTCAGGAGACAATAAAAAGAAAAGACTGAAAGTTGTATTTCTAATGTGGAGTACAATTCAGTATAGTGAGTCCTGTTTTGTTTGGTAAATTGTGTACATTCACCTTAGATCATCCACGCTTGTTGCACTGATGTTTTGATAATTTCCCTGGGCTCCTATCACATTGAACTACTTAGTTTCTTCAAAATGTATTCACGTGCTTGATTTCCATTGACGGGGTCTGTGAAAATATAGTCCAGAGTGCCGTGTCAGAGGTGATATCACTGGCTCACGGATGACCAGAATATTTTCAATGCACTGGAACCTTGGCACTGACGAGTTATGGAATTTCACCCTGAGTGAAACGTCTGGTTGAAATTCCAACACCCGCAACTCAAAATTTGCAAACTCTGTACCTCATAGATCTGATAATTCCAAACCTGAAGACATCCTGCACTTTAAGATGTTGCGGGGGCAAGGACTGGAGAATCAGCACAGCATATTCCCTGCCCAACCCCTCCAGAAGTGCAGGGAAAGCAGAAAAATCTCACCTTGGATTGGCACATGCCTTTGCTGGTCCCTCTGTATCCTCTCCTCACTCCCATAGCCAAATAAGCTCTTTTCCTGACACTTTACAAAAATGTCTAAAATCACCGAAAACCACATGGTAAAGCACCTGGAATCTCAGGGCCCATGTGGTAATTCTCTATTATATGGAGAATGCTTGTAATCAGCAGATTTTGATGCAAGAATGCCAACTGCATTTGCAATTTCTGCACATTAAGGTATCGATTTACAAAAATTCATGGCTCTCATGATGATTGCATTGGTGATGTAAGTCTCCTCATTGCCAAACAGTCTAATTGTTATCTTTGACTGAAATCTCACAATATGTGGGATCTCAAACTGTTATTGCTAATTGGCCAACTTGTACTGTTTAAAAATCACATAAAGCTGACTAAAAATATAAAAAATTATAAAGTAAACTAAAACATGGATAATGGAACATGTGCTACTATCCATAGTGCATTTTCCCTTGTTACCAAACACTGTGAACTAATAGTAAGTTCTTTCTTGAATATAGAAATGCCGTTAATACTGCTCAGGTCAAGTCAATAAACAAGAAAGCAGTCAGGAAGAGGCCTGAGTAATGTACTGTGATTAGGAATTGATTAGGTGTACAGCTCTTCCTGCACTAATCAACGATACAAATAAAGATCAGAGAGTATTAAAAGCCCTATGTTCATGAATGAGCTACATTCTTAATCAGACCAGAAGTACACCTGGACTGCACATTATTTGTCATTGGTTCCTTGATCAATGCATGTCCACCCTTCATTCTCCTGCTCAGGCAACTATTATTTACATTTGGATTTAAAGTGTTGAGACTCCATTATTTTTAGAGAGACACAACACAAATAGAACATCCAAACAATCTTCAAATACATATTGCTATTATCCAACTGTTTATTATTTTTATATGTACCAAGAAAAGTTTAAGATGTTCTACCAATTCACTACTTATAAGAGTCTTGGTTGTTTGAGCTACAAACAGTAAGTAGGCAAATGAATGAATCCATGTCAATTATTTTAGTCAAATTATATTTCTCCTCTGAAAACAATTTTGGCTTTGCCTAATTGCAGCTTGGAAGACAATTTCAAGAAAGATATAACCTGTGCATTTGAGTTAAGTGATAAGGCTAGGAAGCAAATTGAGCAAAGAGAATTTCTTTTTTCTGTTTACAACATTTAATACTTTCTACCATTTATCCTCCAAATACATATAAAACACGGAGTCTCAGAATGCCACAAACATTTGAAAATCAAGGTGTACACTCATTGAAAGCAACTTACAATGCAACACCAACATTCCTTTGCTTTTGTATCTAAGATAACATTTTTGTCTTCAAAGTCAAATTAGGGGAAATTGTATTTTATTCTTCACCCATGTATAGTAGGCACTGCAAGGTGCATTTTTCTTCGTAATTGCTCTTGCTTCAACAATACATTTGGGCCCACATCTATAGAAACTCAAAGAGAGATAGCCCCTTTTTTAGTGACCTGAGAATTGGAGAAGATGATGGACGTCATTTATTTTAATGTGAGTGTTTCAAACCATCTCATTCAAATGCCATAGAGACATAAGCAGTACAATAATTAATACAATCTTGGGACAGAAACCGAAGCTGAGTGAGAGACGTTACTAGTGGAGAAAGTGTAGATTATGTGATCCAAGAGCATTCACTAAACTGAAAGCCTCATGTCAAGCTTAAAATATATATCTGGTGGACCAGATAGATTTGTCTTTTAGTGTTCATGATGAAGATAGCCTGCCTCATGGAGATTTGTTTAAAACATGTGCAGCTGACATTGCAAATCTTTGATTCTCCTACAACAATCAAGGGGTTACCAGAATATAAAATGTGTTGAAGAATTTGACTTTTCTGAATTTTGCTTCAAATATCAAATAGGTATATCTATGCAAAAAGTAAGACAATTAATGAATCAAAATTCCTCATTGAAAAAATAATTGCATTCCATACACTTGAGCATGATTATAATAATAACTTAGTGTGTATATCTTACTTGTACATACAACAGGACCTTCCTCAACAGCCTATTCGGAGGTTGCAGAGGCTCTTTGTCTCAACTAGGGGCTACCTCACTTGTGCATGCGATTCACTTTGTGTAGATTTTCCTTGCACTTAGTGTATACACACAAGCCTGTTTCTGAGTCGACTATTGGGAATCTACTTGATTGGCCAGAGGCCAATCTCTGCACTTGGTAATGGGATTTGGGTCGCACTGAACAGAGTGATGAATGTTTACCTTGCTGACTATTAATAATTATTTTTGTTTTTCGTAACTAAATGTTTTTCATGCTCTGTTTTGTTTTTCCACACCCTATACATGCTGGTGTGAACCGTAAGTGCGGCAACACCCCCGCACTCACAGCACACCTTAGTGCGTGTGCAGATACTTCATGAGGTCCACTAATTTGGCCTCACTGAACTGATGGTCCTAAAGAAAGCCTTTTAATTTTTTTTTTTAACTAGGCTGAAACATGTAGACCGCTATTGCGAATACTAAAGACCATTGTAGTCCTTATCAGCATCCACCTTTTTCCTTTTTAACCTTGCACTGGGACCTCAAGATTAAAGCTGTTCTACCTCAACGGAGAATCCAAGAGGCAATTTTACCCTACAATTTGTTCTCACTCCCTTCACGAAAACCACCTGCTCTGCTGTAATCAGGCGTCGTAGCACAACTGGGTTGCATTCGGCAGCCCAGGTGGGAACCCAATGATGAAGCATGCCACCAACTAGGTTCGTGGGTGAGGGTTCTTTTTAAAACCTAATGGGTTTTCTTTCCCATTTCCTTTGGCACTGTGTTGCAGTGTTCTAGATTCCCCTTCTGGGTCCGTCCCTTTTGCTGTTTGATTATTTATCTGGGGATAAGGACGTACCCCATTATTCCTCGCTCTCAGTTTGTTTTTCCCAGAATAATAACTTAACATAAATCCATTTTCTACCAAATATTACATGTGGAAACTTGCAGATGCAGAGACTTAATTGATTGATGCTGGATTTAAAAATATTTACTACATTTTTTATACAGCATTGCTGAGATGTCCATTAGTGGCCATCAATGATGACAATTAGGGGTTACTATATGGAAGAGCTGCTCACCGCTTTCCCCTCGGTTATCCCTTGCACTTCCATAGCAACCCTTGTTAGTAGCTATGAATGCAGAATAAGGGTACAGAAAGTTAGATGGACTGTAAGAGTGCTGATTTAATTTGTGTTCTTTTCATTTCTTGTTCTTTGAATAGCTTATCAGCAACAAATTAGTAGCCCTTGTGAGTATAAAGGTAAGACAAGGCATTCAATAGTTGATGTTGTTGGGACGGGCCCTTGCTGCAGGGTCACCTGCAAACTTTTGCCTTCCCCCTCCTCTCACTTTTATTCCAGTGCTAAAGTGCTTGTTCTCTGTGCCTAAAACACAGTAATGTTGGTCTATCCTCAACTGGCATATTCAATTTACTTTTAAGTTACCAGAAGAGTTGTACTACGTGTACCCAGGGCCTGTCAGTTAAATGCTTCTAGTGGACCTGCAGCACTGATTTTGCCACCCACTTAGACTTTTAAACATGTATCATACCACTGCAGAGCCTGTGTCTGAAGTTTAAACTGCCATTTCAGCCTGGCAAAATAGATCCTTAGGCCTTAGGCCCAAACCTTCCTTTTTAATACATATGTCATCTCTAGATTAGGACATGGACAGCACAGATGGCAGTGTGCATAGTATTTCAAAAATTGGACATGCACTTTTAAGTTTTACATGTCTTGGTGGTAATAAACTCTCAAATTCATTTTTCACTACTGAAATGCCTCTCCAATAGGATAATATTCGAGTTGCCTTATTGCATTTTATAAGTGTATTTCCAAATGGGAAGAGATACACAGTTCAAGTTTGGTGTCTCTGGAATCACAATTTAAAATCCTAACTTATGCTTAAATTGCCCATCTGAAGATGCAACTTTTAGAAAGTTGGCATGTTTCTGCCTTATCCATTTAGTGCTTGTATGTAGTCTGTCTCTGGTCAAATGACAGGGTGTAGCTGAATGGCGGCTTTGTGTATTCCACCAAGACATTCACACACAATGGGAGTTTAGATGTGACTTAACAGGCCATCCAGACAGAATGAGAGGGAGGAGCTGGGTGCAGCTTCACTTACACATGAATAGGCAGTGTTCTCTCCACACACCAAGGGCTGCCTACCCCCCTGTAATGGGTCTCGAGACAGGACAGGAAGGGAGGACATCTGTGCACTTCAAATGTCCAACCCATTTCTAAAGCACCAATGAGTATAAATCCTGGACCTCAGACACCACCACTTCAGTACACTTCTGTAAATGTGTATACTCTGCTAGGAAGAAGGACTGCTGTGCTGGACTGCACTATGCTGTACTCCTGCTTTCCTGTGCTGACCTGCTGCCCTTTTGCCTGGGATAGAAGGACTGGGGCTGCTTCTGTTGAACCAAGAACTCACGGTGACTCCAAGGGCTATTTGGCTGGCATCCTGATGTTGAGCCTAGGGGGATAACAGGCTTGCAACAACCTGCCATCTGTGAGTCTATACTGCCAAGTGGTGTCACTCCAGTTCTGGATCCTTGGAAGTGGGATTAAGATGATTTGCCAGCCTCTCTGGATATAGCAGAACCAATGCATTTCCTCTGCTGCATGGTGCCACCACA
Organism: Triturus cristatus; assembly: GCF_964204655.1. NCBI lineage: Eukaryota > Metazoa > Chordata > Amphibia > Caudata > Salamandridae > Triturus > Triturus cristatus. Next base: position 682,347,856 of record NC_140580.1, on the reverse strand, counting down.
AGCAGAACCAAAGCATCTCCGCTGCTCTGTGAATTGGACCCATTGCATCACTGCCTGCATCACCTTCAGAACCACCACTGCATGATGTATCCTCACAGACCTCACATCCCTCCTCAACGGCAGCCTCAACGAAGATGACATACTCTGCATCACAGCCTCTCAGCTCCTCGGAATCAAGGCCTTGCCCTTATTGTTCAGAGCATCCCCGACTCTGGACCTTGCATCACAAGCCCCCGTCGATGGCACCTAAGCCTCGCTGTATCTCAGAACTGACGCATCTCTTCAAATGCATGATGCATCTTTGTTGTGGATCCACGCAACGCTCTGCAAAGCAAGATTTAAGGTACTCTGTTCAGGGCGCCTAACTGGGGGCCAGTAACCAGTCCACACTCCATCCCGGTTGCCATGAACTTGTGACTTTGTCTCAGTCCGGCGTGACCAGATAGCCACAGCTTCGCTCCTTTTGCTATTTTCTCTAAAAATATGACATTCATTATCTCTGGTTCTACTAATTGGATTTTTTTGTTTTTGTGTTTTCTTGTTTTTTAAATATCAATCTATTTTTCACATTTTGTGGAGTGTTACTGTTTGAATTGTTGCACAAATACTTTAAACACTGCCTCTAAGTTAAGCCTGACTGCTCGGTGCCAAGCTTCCAGAGGGTTGAGCGCAGCTTAATTTAAGCGGTTGCTTGTGACCGCCCCACAAGTAACCAATTTTCCTACAGAAGTCATCTATGTCAAAGTATGCATAATGTCACATCTGTCACCAATGGCAACTCAACTATTAACAGTCATTCGCATAGTCATATTCTATATATAGAAACAGAATACATTTTCACTCTTGTTTGCTATAGAAGAGCTCACATAGCATAGTTGGGAAGAATGTGAATACTCGACCTTCAGTGCATAGATTTAAGCATAGAATCCTGCTATAAGTGTTTGAGTGGAGTCATTCTCAATCATCACTAAATTATTATAAAAACATAATGGTAATCATATCTAAAATTCTAAACATAGGTAGAACAATGCTCTGGGCATAGCTCACTGAGATCTTAGAGTCTCTGGTAGTTTTTCACATTTATAGTAGCTAAAACAAACCTTTCATTACTTTCATTACAAAAGCATGCTTTATTAAGCATTATAACGTTTCAAGTTATTACCCTACCACTGTGTTAAAATGCATTTGTTGTTAAAATATCCTGAAACATCTGAAATTAAAATAATTTCTACTAATTGAAACATCCAGGCTATTGGATGACTGGCTATTTGCAGCAGTTGCTAAAAATTTGAAGAAAAAAATTAAGCATTAATAAAACCTCTACATAAGAAGTCCATTAGACTACTCCGTGTTTAAGAATATTTCTGACGGTAAGAATTTTTGTTCAAAGTCTTTTGAAAGTAAAACATTTCACGCATATTGTTTCATTTGCAAACAAACAACACAGACCTGATTATGATAGTGGGCAGTCAGACTGCCACCCGCTATCAGGGTGGTCAGGAATCCGCCAGACAAGTAGTCGGTAATCTGACAACTGAATTAGAATGCAATTGCCATGCTGGAGGTGGGAACATTTCTCTTTCACACAGCGGCTTGTGCTGCTGCCCAGGAAAATGGCTGCAGCCCAAGCCGTAGGGTAAAAGAGCACTTTGTGCACATACATTTCAGTCTGACCGCATGCATCATAATGGGGGAGTTGGACCAAAGGGTTGTCTGTCGGTGGGATTGCCACCGATGGTCCCACCAACATCAAAATCAGCCCCTAAGTATGGGGCTTTATTTCTTCCTGTACCCTAAATGTGAAGAGAAGATGTTTATATGTATGCAGTAAAAATATAATCTCCTTTCCATCTTTCATCAGTTTAAAACATGACACAAATCACTATTAGTTTCTAATTTAAGCAGCATTTTCACAAATATGCTGTGCTTCAATATCATTGGATACATTAATATGGAAGCATCCTGTTAGCAGTTGAAGTATCCTTGTTTCAACTCTATATTTGTGATAGAAGTGGATGTTTCAGGTGTAATTCAGGCATCTGTTTGTGAATTTGATATTTTGCCTAACTTCTTATTGAAATTGTAAGAAATTGTGGTATTAGTTGATAGGGGTGTAAGCCCAACTCACATATTAAACACAATGCTTTTCGGGGTGAACCACAAAAGTCACAAAATCAACCTGTACTTATGCCTCTGAGCTTGGCATAACAGCAGTCAGGTTTAATTTAGAGGCAACATTTAAAGTATTTATGCAGGACTTATACAGTCATAAAGTGAAATCACAACACAAGACACATCCAAAAACAATTTAGAAAAATAGAGGTACATTTATTAAATAAAAGAACACCAAAACAACACAGCTCTAATCAGCAGTGCTGGAGGTAGGAATCTTTTTCATTTCAAGTGAAAATAGCACCAAAAAGCACAAAGTGCCACTAGTGGTTATCCGGTTGCCCTGGAATGGGGTAAAGTCAGTTCAGGCTGATGTCAATGGAGCAAGGCTTGTATACAGGGACCAGCTTCATCTGGCTAAAGAGTCTACCTTCTTGAGTTCCAAGTCCCCGTGAGGAGCTGCAGGTGGAAAGGCACTACAACCATGAGGAGACCATTGTCGGCACAAGGAGAAGGCAGGTGTTGCGGACAGTTGTTGTTGTAGAGCGAAGAGCTAGTCGTCACTGGAGCTTTGAATAGGTGAGAAATGCAGGCTTTTGCTGCTAATGCGGACTTTCAGGGCTGACGCAAACCTCAGTCATCATGTGAGATTTTCATTGACGGGCATCACTGATTGTCGTTGTTTGACACAAAAAGTCCACCACATGGTTTCGAGAAACCCAAATGTTTCCCCTGGAGTTCAGGAAGATTACTCTCTGATGCCAACCAAGGGTCCAGGAGCTTGGGGGCACCTCCTGGTGGTCAGGATTTACTCCAGCAGAGGCCAGCAGCAGGGATCCCTCAGGTCTAGGCAGGTCCAATTGGTGCTGGTCACCTGGGCAGTTGCAAGGAGGCCCTGAAAGCTTAATGTTTTCCCTGTAGCTCAAGCAGGAGGTCAGCCAACTGACTCTTGAAGTCAGTTCTAGCAAGTCTGAGTTCAAGGCAACTTTAGACCTGGCAAGAGGTTCATTTTTCAATTGTCAAAACAACAGTTTAGCACTGCAGTACAGGCTGCAATGGCAGGCCTGGAGATATGTTTTATAGTGCTAATTTAGTTGGTGACACAACAAGTGCTGCATCCCACTAGGCCCTGGGTATATGTAATACTGTTTACCAGGGACTTATAAGCAGCACCACTGTAATTAAGCAGTAGGAGAGGACCAAATTATGTGGCACTGTTGAGTAAATTATGCAGCAAGAATTCAGCACATATTGTAATAGTATTAATTCATTATTTCTTCAATTCTAAACTTGGTAATACTTACTGGGCATTGGTTGCACATCACCTCCACTTTTTGCTATATCTTTTTGTTAGCCTTGGAACTCTGAGCAACTTACCACTGCTAACCAGTGCTAATGTAAATGTGCTTCTTCCCTAATCATGGCGGCATCGGCACATACCAGATTGGCATATTTAGGTTACTTACAAGTCCCTCGTAAAGTGATACACCATATACCCATGGCCTGCAATCTAAATACTACTAGTGTGCCTGCAGAACTGGTTGTGCCAACCACACAAGTAGCCTTTCCAACCTGTCTCAGGCCTGCCATTGCACGGCATGTGTGGGCAATTTACTGCCACTATGACTTGCTATTTAAAATCTCTTGCCAAGTCTTGAATTCCCCTTCTATTACACATATGCCACACCTAAGGTAGACACTAGGTAGTCCTAAAGGCAGGGTGCTGTGTAACTAAAAGGTAGAATATTTACTTTGAAGTTTTACATGTTGTGGTAGTGACAAACAGGTATATTTGTTTTTCACTACTGTGAGGCCTAATCCTCTCATAGGCTAGCACTGGGAATGCCTTAAAATCCTTTTAAACTGTAATTCCTAATTCAAAAGGAGTAGGTAAATTATATTTCAATGATGTGGAATGGTAATGATTAATCCTCTTTAGTGGTAAAATTGGATTTAACATTACTATTTTAGAAATGCTACTTTTAGAAAGTGGACATTTCTCTGATCTTACTGCTCTATGTGCCTTGCATCCTGTCTCCAATACACGTCTGGGCTGGGTGACAGCTACACTTTGTGCATTCCCTCTAGACATTCCCTCTGGGCAGTATGGGGAAGTGGGAGATAACACTTACATCTGAATAGGCAGTGTCATATGTCCTACACAAGGGGCTGATTACCCCCAACAAATAGCCGTGCAGACAGGGCTGGGATGAAAGTGGACCTGTACACTTCAAGGAGCTGCTTTGAAGTCATCCCCACTTCAAAGGCACATTTGGGTATAAGTACTGGGGCTCTGCCCCTCCCAAAACAGTACACTACTGGACCTGTGAAAAGCTCTGCAAGAAGTAATGACTGCTATGCTACAAGGATTGCCACTCTGCTTGACTGACTGTCTGGAGAAGTGTGGCTCAATGATCGGAGCGGCAGACCCTGATGCAGAGGTCTAGCCCGGGACCAGGGTTCTATTCCCCGCCTCGGCGGGTCTTGGGCTCAAAAATTCCACAGACCTGATAATTTTCGCCTCGGTGCCATTCCAATCATGGAGTCCCCCCTGCAACTCTGGGCAATAGCTTGCTTAATCTCCACAATGGCCCCCACAATGCTAAGGATGCCCGGCCTCCACCTTGGGGGTGCCCAGGAGTGGACGCCTCACAGGGAAAGCCAGGATGGGTTCCACAGCGGTATTCGTACAAGCGCCTTGAGACCCTTGCGGGTGAGTAGTGCGCTATACAAGTATCAATTTACATTTACTGTTCTAAGGAATCTGCTTCACGGAGGTGCTGAGCTGCGCTGCCTGCTGATCTATGTCCTTCTGAGAACAAGGAGTGGGCCCATCTCACTTGAACCTAGAGTGACTCCAAGGGCCTGCTGGCTTGCCTCCTGTTTTCTGAAGTCTCAGGGTCCTAAAAGATTTCTTGCAACTCTGCTGGTGCTGCTTTGCCATCTGTGAGTCTTACCCTTGCCTGAAGAGCCCCCGCCAGTGCTGGGCCTCAGAAGTTGTTTCTGGCACTGTTTTGGCATTAAAAATCGATGTAATGATGACTTTGCATCAATCAAAACCAACGCATTGCCCTTCGATGCTGACGCAGGAGCCATTCAACGGCATTGCTTCGACGGACTGCGCGGCTCGACGCCGATGGACAGTGCGGCTTGACATTGACGCAGTGCCTGCATCAGAATGTGGTTCATAGCCCAGGCTTTTATCGATGTGTAGATTGGTGCTGACGCTTCGCCTCCATTCACGGGATCGATGACGAAGCAGCGCCTCTTCAACTCCTTGCATAAAATATTTGACATTGACGCTTGCTCCATCAATGCAAGGTACTTTTTCAGCGGGAACTGCCTGAGTCCTGTAGCTGGCCTGACCACCATCATGGTTAGCCAGTACTTTGGATTTACCTTAGTCTGTCAAGACCTCAAGTAACCAGTTAGTGCTATTGACATCTGTGAGAAGTTGGCCTGGTATATGATGTTCACTAGTTAAAGTGACCACCTTGTACCATGCCAAGCAACCCTTATGGTGTGGTTGTAAGTCAACCTTTTCGGACTAGCTGCCCTAGTGGTAGCGTAGGCTAAGCAGTCTTTGAGGGTAAACTCGTGAAGCGTGTTAAGCCAGCTGTTTTACCAAATGTAACCCCCTTTTATACCAATGAAAGGACACCACACAGATATATATTCAAAATATATATGTATTTATTTCTCAAAGTAACCCCTAGTCTCTTTATGAGCACAGGAGCACAAATCGTCAAACAAGATTACAGTAGAATACACAGAAGTTGCACTTTATATGGATAGGCCCTGGTGGCCGCTCAAACCATATACTAAAATAGTGGTATAAGTACCACAAACAGAAAAGGGAAAAGGCCTAGGGCCTCTAGAATCGCTGGGCCTACAAGGAGCTAACTTCAGTTAGTGACCAGGAGGTCCACGGGGTGCGTGTGCAGAGCAAATAGTCACACGCGTGCTCCCATAGGTTTCAATGGGTGCGTAAAAAGTACAAAGTTACTGCAGAAAGGATCTTCCGGATGGACTATGACCTTAAGATTGGAAACACAGACACTAGAGATGTTACTCTACACTTGGGCACTGGAGTGCCAGCTTTACCTCACCCACAGGAAGCGGGTGCATAGGTGTCGAAGTGCGTCGGGTTTCTTCTATCGGGTCAATGGAGCCTGTGGACAAAGATGCTGCAGGCGGCCGGTCCGGGAGAGATGCGGTGGATCCAAGGGTGGATCGGAGTTGTAGAAGACCTGTAAGCAGAGGGGACTGTGTTCACAGTCACTAGCCAGTGACCAGCGTGGCACCAGGTGGGTACCAGGCGATGTCGGGTGCAAACAGGAAGAAAGGTGTAGCTTGTCTCTGCAGCCACGTGGTCCCTGGAGGTCGACGACGTTCAGGAGTCGGTTCACAAGCTGTCCTACGCAGGCTCTCGCTGTCGGCGGTGTCGGCGACTTGATCGAAGCAAACAAGCCTTGGCAAAAGCAATTGTTGTGGAGAACAAGATAAGCTGATGGTTCTGACCAGCAAGGTCAGAGGGACTGCTCCTTTGGAAGGGAGCAAGGGCCAGTCTGGAGCAACCAGACCAGCAGTGTATTTCTTGAAGTTCGTCGCCAAGATGGCCACTAGCCAGCGGGCCAGCAACCGGTTAGGCGCGTCGAGTGGCAAAATGCAGAAGGGCCCCACGCAGATCGTGGAGATGCTGGAGGGCTCACCTTTGGTGCAGATGCTGCTCGAGGGTTGGGCTTCTCAGATCCCAAAGCACAACTTGGAGGGAGCCTCGGTTGTTGCGCTTGCAGCTTGTCGTGGTCGTTCCAAGATGACTGGCTCCACGTGTCTCGGTGCCTCGACGGGTCTCCTCTTTTCAGGGACTATGGATCGGGCGGTGAGAGGTCTGGAGGTCCAGGTCTTGTCAGTCTCTGGGCTCGGGCTCCGGCGGGAGGTGGCGGCAAAGCAGACGTTGATTCGCTGGATGGTGCTTGCGTTAGCAAGGTGGTCACTCCCTGACCACAGGGGAGATTTCCTTCAGTCTTCTGTGCAGCAGAAAGTCGAAGTTCCCGTCTTCTTCTTAGTTTCAAGTTGATTCCAGGATGTCTGAAGTCTTAGGACACAGCTCCTACCTTTAAGTGGATTCTAGGGGCCGGACTACCTGCTAGGTCCCTCCCTATGGGTGGGACCAGGAAGGGGGGTGGTTACACCCCCAATCCTTTGTCCAGCTCGCCCCAGGCCCGGGACTGGTGTGCCCCAGGACCGGTTTGAACTGGCATATGCACCGAGGCTCCTTGTGAGCCACAGGCATGTCAGGTTTCTTTGAAGCCCTACCTGACCAATACACAAAATCCTGTCTGGGGTGGTGCATGCACCTCCCCTGGCAGGAAACCCTTTGTCCACACCTCCCAAGCTGGAAGGACTCCCAGCAGCAGGAGGGCAGACTTGTGTCTGTGGTGGCAGCATCCATTTTGTGGAGCTGAGGTTCTGTCTGATTTTACCCGGGTTTCAGGTACTGTACATGTCGTGTCCCTCTAGAAGGGTGGAATGCTAACCCCGTCGCCAGAATTGGCGAGGGGTTAGTATTCCAATTCGTATGACACCTTACTCGACATGTTTTGATAAAGCCAAACCAAAGTTAGCATTTAACCGCGAGGTTCATAATGCACTTAAGAGTATATGGTATGACGATATCTGGAAACAGTAGAAGGAAGTTGTTCCGACCACTGCAGACAGGCTCAGCTCATGCCAGAGCACCATCTCACATGGAACCAAGCACTCTGCCTTCAGGATTGTTAAGGCCTGCCATAGGAGTGACTTATAGGTTAACATGTGTCCCATTTAAGGTTAGGTATAGGTATACTACACCTAAGTAAGAGGTGATTACACCAACTTACCCCAGCTGAGTGATCAGCCAGTTGTGTCAAATTGTTAGGCCAAGCCTGGGGTGGCATAATACATGCTTCAGCCCCTGGCAGGCCTTGGGTACACCAATGCCCTGGGTACCTAGTGTACACTGGTACAGGGGCTGACAGGGTGATCCACTTCCAATTGGTTATGCACCTAGGGTGCATAGTGTAAATTTAGTAGAGAGAACAGCAGGCTGGGGGTCTGATTGGCAGGCCCACAGCCTCAATATATCAAAAACCAGTGAAGCAAAAAGCAAAAATTTGGGGTGACCATAGGATAGCAGACCCTACTCTCCTACACAACCCCCCCCAAACGCAGGGACATTAAACTAGCCTTGACCAGTCTCGTCTTCATGTCCTAAGTGGAAGTACCTGGAGAGACCATCTGCATTCCCATGGTCAGTACCTGGCCGGTGCTCCACTGTAAAGTCCATCCCCTGTAGGGAAATGGACCACCTAAGCAGTTTGGGTTTTCACCCTTCATCTGATTTAGCCGCAAGAGGGGCTTATGGTCGGTCTGAATCTTGAAGTGAGTGCCAAACAAGTATGGCCTCAGCTTCTTCAGGGCCCACACCACAGCAACGGCCTCCCTCTCAATAGCTGACCAATTCTTCTCTCTGGGGGTCAACCTTCTGCTAATAAAAGCAATGGGTTGGTCTTGACCATCTACATTAAGTTGTGACAGCACAGCTCCCACACCCAACTCAGAAGCATCTGTTTGGACAATAAACTCTTTGGAGTAGTCAGGACTTTTCAGGATAGGTGCAGAGCACATGGCCTCCTTCAGGTCATCAAATGCCTTTTGACAGCTTACTGTCCACTGAACCTTTTTGGGCATCTTCTTGGATGTCAGATCATTAAGAGGAGTCACAATGGACCCATAGTTCTTAACAAACTTCCTGTAGTACCCAGTCAAGCCCAAGAAAGCTCGAACTTGAGTCTGGGTGGTTGGAGGAGACCAGTGCTTGATGGATTGTATCTTACTCTCCAGTGGTTGAACTTGGCCTCCACCTACAAGGTGGCCCAAATATACAACCTTACTCTGCCCTATCTGGCACTTAGTAGCCTTGATAGTGAGGCCTGCCCTTTGCAGAGCCTCAAGAGCCTTCTTCAGGTGGATCAGGTGATCCTCCCAGGTGGAGCTAAAGACAGCAATGTCATCAAGATATGCTGCACAAAAGTCATCCAACCCAGTAAGGACTTGGTTCACCAGCCTTTGGAAGGTGGCAGGTGCATTCTTCAGACCAAAGGGCATCACCACAAACTGATAATGCCCACCTGGGGTTGAGAATGCTGTTTTGGCCTTAGACTCCTCAGCTAATCTGATTTGCCAATAGCCAGCTGTCAAGTCAAATGTGCTCAAAAACTTTGCAGAAGCTAGTTTGTCTATGAGCTCATCTGCCCTTGGAATAGGGTGTGCATCTGTCCTGGTGACAGCATTGAGTCCTCTGTAATCCACACAGAACCTCATCTCTCTCTTGCCATCTTTGGTGTGAGGTTTGGGGACCAGAACCACTGGGCTAGCCCAGGGGCTCTCTGAGGGTTCAATGACACCTAATTCCAGCATGTTATGTACCTCAGCCTTTATACAGTCCCTGACGTGGTCAGGTTGTCTGTAGAGCTTGTTCTTTACAGGCAGACTGTCACCAGTGTCCACCACATGGGTACACCAGTCAGTTTGGCTAGGTATTAGGGAAAACAGATGTTGAAATGATTGTAGAACTTGTCTACACTCAGTCTGCTGATGGGCAGTGAGGTTGCCTCCAAGGGTCACTCCTTCAACTGATCCATCTTCAGGGTTCTGAGACAACAGGTCTGGGAGAGGGTCACTCTCTTCCTCCTGTCCCTCATCTGTAGCCATGAGCAAGCCCATGTCTGCCCTGTCAACATATGCTTTTAACCTGTTAACATGGAGTACCCTGTGGGGACTCCTGGGAGTTCCTAGGTCCACCAAGTAGGTGACCTCTCCCTTCTTTTCCAGGATTGTATGGGGTCCAGACCAATTGTCTTGGAGTGCTGCTGGGGCCACTGGCTCCAACACCCATACCTTCTGTCCTGGCTGAAACTCAACCAAGACAGCCTTTTGGTCATGCCAAGCTTTCTGTAAGGCCTGACTTGCCTCAAGGTTTTTGGATGCCTTCTCCATATACTCAGCCATCCTGGAGCGGAGACCAAGTACATAGTCCACTATGTCTTGTTTAGGCTTTTTGAGAGGTAACTCCCATCCTTCCTTCACTAAACACAGTGGGCCTCTTACGGGGTGCCCAAACAACAATTCAAAGGGGCTGTAGCCAACCCCCTTTTGTGGGACCTCTCTGTAAGCAAACAGAAGGCAGGGTAGAAGGATGTCCCATCTTCGCCTGAGCTTTTCAGGTAATCCTTTGATCATACCCTTTAGGGTCTTGTTGAATCTCTCAACAAGCCCATTGCATTGTGGGTGATAAGGGGTGGTGAACTTGTAGTTGACACCACATTCCTTCCACATAGCTGTCAAGTATCCTGACATGAAGTTGGTACCTCTGTCAGAAACTACCTCCTTAGGAAACCCCACTCTGGAGAATACTCCCAGCAGGGCCCTGGCCACAACAGGTGCTGTAGTGGTCCTAAGGGGAATTGCCTCTGGATACCTGGTGGCATGATCCACTACCACCAGTATAAATCTGTGCCCAGATGCAGTGGGAGGATCCATGGGACCCACTATATCTATTCCCACTCTTTCAAAGGGGACCCCCACCACAGGTAGTGGTATTAGGGGGGCCTTTGTTGTGCCACCTGATTTGCCACTGGCTTGGCAGGTCACACAGGAGCGACAAAACTCCTTTGTATCTTCATTCATGTGAGGCCAGTGAAAGTGAGGGACAAGCCTGTCCCAAGTCTTGTTCTGGCCTAAGTGTCCTGCTAAAGGAATATCATGGGCCAAGGTAAGAAGGAAGCCCCTAAATTGCAGAGGTATAACCAACCTCCTGGTTGCACCAGGCTTGGGGTCTCTAGCCTCTGAATAAAGGAGCCCTTCATCCCAATACACTTTATGGGTACCTTGAGCATTCCCAGCAGCCTCAGCAGCAGCCAGCTGTCTGAGGGGTTCAAGAGAGGGACAGGATAACTGAGCCTGCCTCAAGTCAGCCCTTGAAGGTCCCCCTGTCCCCAGAAACTCAACCTGATCAGGTTCAAGCTCTTCAGGGACAGTTCCTTCAGGGTCCTCTAGATCAGCTTCCTGGGAAGGCTGATCATCACTCTGAGGCAGGGGGGAAGGCACAGCCTTGACCCTCCTGTTCTTCTTCTTGGTAGGTGCTTGGTCCATTGTTCCAGGATCCAAGACCTGAGGTTCAGTGAGGCACTTTTTGGCCTGGGACCTGGTCACAGCAAGGACATGTGATGATATACCTAACATCTCTGCATGAGTCCTCTACTCCACTCCTGACCATAGAGAACTCTCTAGATCATTGCCCAACAAACATTCTACTGGGAGGTCTGCACTAACCACAACCCTTTTGAGGCCAGTTACCCCTCCCCATGAGAAGTTAACAACTGCCACACTATGTGAAGTAGTGGCATTGCTGGCATTGGTCACCAGGTAATTCTCACCTGGTATGTACTGTCCAGGGTCCACAAAGCCTGGTGTCACCATAGTGACACTGGCACATGTGTCCCTGTAGGCTTAAGCCACTTTTTCGTTAATTAAAGGAGTCTGTCTGTACTTGCCCAGGTTACTGGGGCTCACAGTCAGGGACAAATCAATGTCCCCATCACAGATCAAGACTGCATGTGTCAGGGTTCTGTCTAAGTCAGAATCTCCTTCAGTTCCCATAGTGATTCCCACTACACCCTTTGTCTGGGGACCAACACTGCTAACAGTAGTACTGGGAGCAGGTGCCTTAGGGGCAACAGTGTTGGGGGCTCCACCCTTCTTACAATCACTAGTCCAGTGAGTTGTATTCTTGCAATGATTGCACCAGGGTTTCTTTTGACCTTCTTTCTTCTTTCCCTTAGTTTGTTGTTGGGACCCACCCTCCTTAGCAGTAGTTTGGGGCCCTGTTGAAGACTTCTGGTCTTTAGATTTCTGATCTCCACCCTTTTGGTCTGTTTTCTTCTGATCACCCCCTTGGCCCTGGTTCTGGTTCTTTTGCTTAACCCTGGTTCTGACCCATTTGTCTGCCTTCTTTCCCAATTCTTGGGGAGAGGTCAGATCAGAGTCAACCAAGTGTTGATGCAGTTGCTGGTTTTGACAGTTATTTAAAATCTGTTCTCTCATCATCAAATTGTACAATCCTGTATAATCAGATACCTTACTTCCCAGTAACCAACCCTCCAAAGCCTTAGTGGCACATTCAATGTATTCAGACCAGTCCTGAGTCTGTGTCTTCTGGGTGTCTCTGAACATTAACCTGTACTGTTCAGTGGTTAAGCCTAACCCATCAACTAGGACACTCTTCAGGGCTCTGTAATTTCTGACATCCTCCTCCCTAACAGTGAGGAGTCTGTCTCTGCCTCTTCCTTCAAAGGAGAGCCAGAGGATTGCTGCCCACTGGTCTTCAGGAACCTGCTGCACTTTGCAGGCTCTCTCAAGAGCAGTCATCCATTTGTGGATGTCGTCCCCACTTTTGTAGGGGGGCACAACCTTAGACAGGTTCCTATTATCAAAGACCCTATCTTTGTCCTTAGGGACAATGCTGCCACCAGTGGGTATAGACCCACTCTCTCTAGGTTGCCTAGCCTTGTTCAGTTTCTCTTCCATCAGGGCTACTTCTAGCTCCTGCTTCCTGATCCACAGCTGGGCTTCCTGCATTCTGGCCTCATGTTCCCTCCTCTGAGGGGTGGTCATCCTTCTCCTGGAGTGACCTTGAGAGCCTCTAGAGGCATGAGAAGCATTAGAGTCACCTGAGCGATTCCTTTGCCTCCCAAGCCCCTGGTTAAGTCCACTGGGGAGATCCAATGGGATGATCCCATTGTCAGTCCCCAATAGCCTTAGTTTAGCTGGGCCAAGTATAACACTTGGCACTGGGCTATTTCTCCCTTCATCCTCACTACTTTCTGTATCCTCCCCACTTTCCTCCTCTGTAGTATGATTCTCATCTAAGGGATGGCTATTGGAAAGGGGTACTTCAGTAGCATCTTCAGAAGGGGGGCCTCCTGTTCCTGACCCTAAGGGGCCTAACTGGGAGGCTTTCCTGAGAGCTTTCTGATCTTCATCAGCCTGTAAAAGCTCCCTGAGTTCAGCAGAAGTAGGATTCTTGGGCTGTTTAAGGCCCCTGATATTTGCCAACTGCCTGAGCTCATTTTGATTAAGGGTAGCAAAGATGGATGGTGCCCTCTGGGGGTCACTCTCAACAGAGATGGGTACAGTGGACCCCTCTGCCCCAGCCATTGCTCTTAAGTGTGGGTGGATGTGTTGCAATCTACCTACACTTGGGTTTACCTACTAAACCTATCTAGTAGTTGTAGTCAGGGTGTGCTACTCCCTTTGCTCTACAACAACTAAGTTCAGCAGAACTTATGTATATCTAATCTTGTTTTATATGTACCTACAGGTACCTATGTGATCTTTCAATTGGTAACCAAGAGATTACAATGGTAAAACACAGCAAGCTCAAATCCAACCGCTGCTCACCAATGTGAGAAGTTGGCCTGGTATATGATGTTCACTAGTTAAAGTGACCACCTTGTACCATGCCAAGCAACCCTTATGGTGTGGTTGTAAGTCAACCTTTTCGGACTAGCTGCCCTAGTGGTAGCGTAGGCTAAGCAGTCTTTGAGGCTAAACTCGTGAAGCGTGTTAAGCCAGCGGTTTTACCAAATGTAACCCCCTTTTATACCAATGAAAGGACACCACACAGATATATATTCAAAATATATATGTATTTATTTCTCAAAGTAATCCCTAGTCTCTTTATGAGCACAGGAGCACAAATCGTCAAACAAGATTACAGTAGAATACACAGAAGTTGCACTTTATATGGATAGGCCCTGGTGGCCGCTCAAACCATATACTAAAATAGTGGTATAAGTACCACGAACAGAAAAGGGAAAAGGCTTAGGGCCTCTAGAATCGCTGGGCCTACAAGGAGCTAACTTCAGTTAGTGACCAGGAGGTCCACGGGGTGCGTGTGCAGAGCAAATAGTCACACACGTGCTCCCATAGGTTTCAATGGGTGCGTAAAAAGTACAAAGTTACTGCAGAAAGGATATTCCGGATGGACTATGACCTTAAGATTGGAAACACAGACACTAGAGATGTTACTCTACACTTGGGCACCGGAGTGCCAGCTTTACCTCACCCACAGGAAGCGGGTGCATAGGTGTCGAAGTGCGTCGGGTTTCTTCTATCGGGTCAATGGAGCCTGTGGACAAAGATGCTGCAGGCGGCCGGTCCGGGAGAGATGCGGTGGATCCAAGGGTGGATCGGAGTTTTAGAAGACCTGTAAGCAGAGGGGACAGTGTTCACAGTCACTAGCCAGTGACCAGCGTGGCACCAGGTGGGTACCAGGCGATGTCGGGTGCAAACAGGAAGAAAGGTGTAGCTTGTCTCTGCAGCCACGTGGTCCCTGGAGGTCGACGACGTCCAGGAGTCAATTCACGAGCTATCCCACGCAGGCTCTCGCTGTCGGCGGTGTCGGCGACTTGATCAAAGCAAACAAGCCTTGACAAAAGCAATTGTTGTGGAGAACAAGATAAGCTGATGGTTCTGACCAGCAAGGTCAGAGGGACTGCTCCTTTGGAAGGGAGCAAGGGCCAGTCTGGAGCAACCAGACCAGTGGTGTATTTCTTGAAGTTCGTCGCCAAGATGGCCACTAGCCAGCGGGCCAGCAACCGGTGAGGCGCGTCAAGTGGCAAAATGCAGAAGGGCCCCACGCAGATCGTGGAGATGCTGGAGGGCTCACCTTTGGTGCAGATGCTGCTCGAGGGTTGGGCTTCTCAGATCCCAAAGCACAACTTGGAGGGAGCCTCGGTTGTTGCGCTTGCAGCTTGTCGTGGTCGTTCCAAGATGGCTGGCTCCACGTGTCTCGGTGCCTCCACGGGTCTCCTCTTTTCAGGGACTGTGGATCGGGCGGTGAGAGGTCTGGAGGTCCAGGTCTTGTCAGTCTCTGGGCTCGGGCTCCGGCGGGAGGCGGCGGCAAAGCAGATGTTGATTCGCTGGATGGTGCTTGCGTTAGCAAGGTGGTCACTCCCTGACCACAGGGGAGATTTCCTTCAGTCTTCTGTGCAGCAGAATGTCGAAGTTCCCGTCTTCTTCTTAGTTTCAAGTTGATTCCAGGATGTCTGAAGTCTTAGGACACAGCTCCTACCTTTAAGCGGATTCTAGGGGCCGGACTACCTGCTAGGTCCCTCCCTATGGGTGGGACCAGGAAGGGGGGTGGTTACACCCCCAATCCTTTGTCCAGCTCGCCCCAGGCCCGGGACTGGTGTGCCCCAGGACCGGTTTGAACTGGCATATGCACCGAGGCTCCTTGTGAGCCACAGGCATGTCTGGTTTCTTTCAAGCCCTACCTGACCAATACACAAAATCCTGTCTGGGGTGGTGCATGCACCTCCCCTGGCAGGAAACCCTTTGTCCACACCTCCCAAGCTGGAAGGACTCCCAGCAGCAGGAGGGCAGACTTGTGTCTGTGGTGGCAGCATCCATTTTGTGGAGCTGAGGCTCTGTCTGATTTTACCCGGGTTTAAGGTACTGTACATGTTGTGTCCCTCTAGAAGGGTGGAATGCTAACCCCGTCGCCAGAATTGGCGAGGGGTTAGTATTCCAATTCGTATGACACCTTACTCGACATGTTTTGATAAAGCCAAACCAAAGTTAGCATTTAACCGCGAGGTTCATAATGCACTTAAGAGTATATGGTATGACGATATCTGGAAACAGTAGAAGGAAGTTGTTCCGACCACTGCAGACAGGCTCAGCTCATGCCAGAGCACCATCTCACATGGAACCAAGCACTCTGCCTTCAGGATTGTTAAGGCCTGCCATAGGAGTGACTTATAGGTTAACATGTGTCCCATTTAAGGTTAGGTATAGGTATACTACACCTAAGTAAGAGGTGATTACACCAACTTACCCCAGCTGAGTGATCAGCCAGTTGTGTCAAATTGTTAGGCCAAGCCTGGGGTGGCATAATACATGCTTCAGCCCCTGGCAGGCCTTGGGTACACCAATGCTCTGGGTACCTAGTGTACACTGGTACAGGGGCTGACAGGGTGATCCACTTCCAATTGGTTATGCACCTAGGGTGCATAGTGTAAATTTAGTAGAGAGAACAGCAGGCTGGGGGTCTGATTGGCAGGCCCACAGCCTCAATATATCAAAAACCAGTGAAGCAAAAAGCAAAAATTTGGGGTGACCATAGGATAGCAGACCCTACTCTCCTACAACATCTAAGCTGTGTTTGTGGTTTATTCTTAAAAAAAATCATAACTCTGGTCCTACTTATTGGATTTTTGTTCTTTTGGGCTTTGTTTGCTCATAAGATTATTCTCTAGCTTTCTAAACCTGTGCAGAGTATTTTTGTGGTGTTTTCATTGTATTACCATGTGAGTATGTAATGCAAAAATGCTTTCCACATTGTCTCTTTATTTAAGTCTGACTGCTCCGTGCAAATGCTACTAGAGGATGATCACAGGTTATCTTTAGTTGTGTAGCTAGCTTACCATTACTATGATTGTGGTCCCTACTTAGACAGGGTTCATACCTCTGCCAACTAGAGACCCAATTTCTAACTCTGACTATATAGCATTAAAAATGAATACATAAATACAGAGCACATTTTCAATGTAAATTAAATATTTATTAGAATATAATAGAAACAGAACCAAAGTATGTTCCATACAATAGTAATATTGAGGATAACTTAATAAAGTACATCAAAATTTAAATTTAATTACCATCTCTAATTGTAATAAAACATCTCTATTCTGTGATGATGCACACATGTACAAGCGAAGAGAAATAAAAAAAGAAAAGAAAATAACACACAACCATATAATTAGCAGAGTGACCTATATATATTGATCTAACTCATTTAACTTCCCTGATGTAGTTAACATACACGTGTAAGTGAAACATTTTGAAAAACATCATATTCTTGCATTTAGATACTGTACATGCTTTCTAACATATGCTCCTGATTTAAAAAGGCACTAATAAAATGTATTACATGTTTATTAGTATTATTGTTTTAACAGACCCCACCTTAATATAATGATTATGAAGAAAGTGCAATGGGTGTATAGACAGTGTTTGGTGTGTTTAAATACAATATTTTCTGCTTGGCCTGAAAGGAATGAGATTCACCAGCATCCAACTCCGAAGATCAAACTTCACATCCTGATTTATCTACTGTGCTCTGGTTGCGAACTGTATTGTTCAAGGAAACTGAAGAAAAAAGGTTAGCGCAAATGCTGGATACAGACAAAGTGGTACATGGCCCATTAATTTCATGAGAGAAGATGAGCAAAACATGTCCATATGACAAAGGATTGGTGCCATCAGCCACCATCTGTCTTTCAGCTCCCAATTCAGAAGGGAAATCAATCTTTTTTCTGTTACACTCACTAAACAATATCGATGACAGATGTATGCACGTATCAAGCTTTTTTGAGAAAGTTACAGATTCCGCAACATTTGCTGATATATATATATATATATATATATACACACACACATATATGTGTGTTTTTTATATATATATCTATATATATATTCACTTAAAAAACCATAGGTTTCACACATGTTATAGTTAGGTGGACATTTCACTCGAAAAAAAACAATGAAATTCCCCCATTATAGTTAGTTCAGATAACTATAACTCGCGTGCCCGCAATCCACTCCTCATGACGTCACATATTGCATCACTGTTGACATGGTCAGTGGCATCACTCATGACATCACTGATGACATCATCCTTGTGATAGAGTGGCGGTGGCGCGAGTTATAGTTATCTGAACTAACTATAACGGGGGAATTTCATTGTTTTTTTTCGAGTGAAATGTCCACCTAACTATAACATGTGTGAAACCTATGGTTTTTTAAGTGAATTTGTACGTTTTTTTAAATGCTAAGTTTTTTTTAAGGTTTTTCACCGTGCGCGCACTCCGCGATTTTTTTCCCAAAAATTTAAAATGTGTTTTCACCCTTCGGGTCCTTTAGGGACCCCCTAACAAAGGAACTCTCTACCCTGCCCCCTTTTCACGTTTGCCACCTCTCTTTTTCACTCTCGCACCCACAACAAACAAAATGGCGGCCGACACTTCCTGATTTCGACCAATTCGAACGTTGAGTGACATGTAACCACCAATCAGAATTACGCCTGCGCACGTTAGGGTGCGGCTATAGATATGTATGTGTTTTTAACTGCAATTTTCTCAGGAAATACTGAACAGATTAACTCCACACATGCAAAAGGCACATCCCTGACCTGAGGACTACCTCTCTGCCAAATTTCAAGTAATTCTGTTCAGCCGTTCGGGCTGTACCTTCGACTAAAGGTCCTATGGAAAAATGCATGGGGAAAATGCGTTTTGGGACCCCCTTTTTTCTCGGCCCCCGCTTGACGAATCACCCCGAGACTTTCACGGTAGGAGCTGAGTGGAATGCCCCATTAGTTTTCAAAATTTTGCGAGGATTCGTCAACTGGCGCCAAAGTTATTCAAAATAGAATTTTCAGATTTCCTATGGAAACACGGTCCTAACTATAACTATCTACTGGCGACCGCCAGTAGATAATATATCTATATCTATATCTGATCGTCTTTCAACAGGCACCAACTCCGTGAATAATTCTGGCACAGAAGGCGATTTATTCAAACAAGGTCAGACGCGTTTCGGCGGCAGGACCGCCTTGTTCACTGCATAAAAAGTTCTGTGAATGAAAAACTTAAATACACAACCACCATTATCCCTTGGTTACCATGGCAACCAGAACATTTCATAGACATAGAAGCTCCTCAGCGACTATGACACATGACAGTGCATAAATTGAAACACAGTGAGGAAAAATATATACACAAACAGCATAATAATATATAAGACATTTGTGTTCCCCTAATAATACAGATCGAGTTAAACTAATCACTCATGTTTAATTTAAAGGAGGTATATCTATTCTATCTATGTCCTTACCTTTCAAGTAGACGTAACATCGTGTGTGATGTAGAGAAAATACCGGTCATGGACATAGAAGTGACACAGGTGGTTCATGTGTAGCCTCCCTTCTCTATTCATATAAATATTATATTATCCATCATTTCAGCTACGCACATACTCGGGAAACTATAAATAACAATTGCTACATCAGGGATTTAAAAAGAGAGTCTACTACTGTAATAACGCGCAAATGTCGTTCTTGATGCAGATGTGGCAAAACTCCCCTCTTACCCGAGATGTGACTCTTAATTAATATCTTAAGGTTCCGCCTGTCTGCTCCTAGAGTGGGAGTGAGAGGCCATAGGGGGATGGCGGGTTCTACCCTGAGATATGCGGATACTGGATGAGAAGGAGGAATAGAGGGGGAAGGCATTCTCATACCACAGGGACTGTCCTGCCCAAGTGGGCTTGCGGTACCAAATAGATGTCTATGATAGGGAAACATAAAAACTATATCAAAACTGAACCCAACCGGGCTTTAGAGTGTATCGTAGTGTAAAAGGGAATGGTAAAATGAAATTATAAAATAAAAAGGGGGTTGGGATAATAATGCGATAGAAAATCTATATAAAATGTAAGAACTTTTATGCTCTGAGGAATGGATAGCAGTGGAGATGCGTGAGTCCCTGGCTAAGGGGTCACAGGTGAACATTCAGCGCTTCATCGGCATTCAACCCCTGCGGGATTTTGGAATTTGAAGAGAATTATATATCTCGATTCCAATCTCCGTAATGCCAGTTGTCGGTTTCCTCCCCTTGGATTTTTTGGGGCATTGTCAATGACAAAGTAGGAGAGGTCCTGGGACTTACCTCCATGGCATGAATTAATGTGGCGTGCCACTGGGTATGTCTGGTCATCATTCGCAATAGCCCTTAAGTGCTGTAGGATGCGAACGTGAACCTGATGAATAGTACTGCCTATATATATCTTAGAGCACGTGCATTGCAAAATGTATACAGCAAAATCTGTTTTGCAATTGTAGCTACCACGGATTAAGTATGCTGTTTGTCTAAAAGGCATGATGACAGATTTCATGTTAGTACCATGTCTGCTGTCCTTGCATCTACTGCACTTGGTAAAGCCTTTGGGTGACAGTAACCAATTCTGGCTTTTTACTACTGAAGGTGCGTTGCATACCAATTCCTGTCTCATAAACTTTGCTCTTCTAAAGCTAATAGCTGGAACTTTGGGGCAGGTGGGTCCCAATACCCGGTCACTACGAACAGTGTTCCAATGCCTGTAGAATATTTTTCTAACTGTGGTGTGGTATGCATTGAACCCTGTAATGAGTCTAGGTGTACCTGCTGCATTACTTTTAGTTTGTTCTTTGTCTTTAAACAAGAGGTCTTCTCTTGTTACTAGCTCACTTCTATGTTTAGCTTTGTCTAGAGTTTCAGTTTTGTACCCCCTCCTCTGTAGTCTGCCAAAGAGCTCTTTGGTGGATTTCCTTAAGCCTTTTTCTGTGCTACAGTTACGTCTCATTCTGAGACACTCTGCGTAGGGGATACCTTCCTTGACACTATTTTGGTGGAAACTGTGAGCGTGTAATATTGCATTCCCTGCTGTGCTTTTTCTGTATGTTCTGGTCTGTACACCACTATTTTCTATATACATTTCTATATCTAGAAACTGAATACTGGTTTTGCTGGTGTGACTAGTGAATGACAGGTTTAGATTGTTGTTATTAAGTTATTTGGCAAATTTTTCGGCACTATCCATTGTGCCATGCCATAGGATAAATATATCATCTATGTAATGGACATAAATGTCCACATTTTCAGTCATATCCGTTTTTTGTGTCGTCATGAGTACCTGCTCCTCCCACCAGCCCATATGCAAATTAGCATAGCTGGGGGCGAAGCAAATACCCATTGCTGTGCTCTGTAGCTGTTTGTAAAACAATTTGTCAAAGATAAATACATTGTTCTCAAGGCACCATTCCGCCATATGCAACAACATTAGAGAGTGTTCTTTTAAGTTGATCGGTCTCGTATTCAAATAATGTTGTAGGGCATTAAGCCCATGCCTGCGTCTAATACTCGTATATATCGAGTTGATGTCAAGGGTCATTAACACATAGTCATCATTCCAATTAACATCATAAATTTTAGTCAGGAAATCGCCAGTATCTTTAATTTGTGATGGAAGTAGGAAAAAGTCAATAAATCGTGATGTACTTTCAAACAGGCCCCCAATAGCTGCGATGATAGGCCTCCCTGGTGGAATTGTGGCGTTCTTGTGAATTTTTGGAATTAGATATAGTTGGGGTGTCACTGGGTAATCAGTTTTTAATTAAATATTCAAATTCCGATTTGGTAATCAAATTGGCACTTCTAAATTCATAGAGTGATTTATGATATTTCTCCTTTATGCCTACAATGACGGTTGGAGCTATGCGGCAATTACAATCTTTGTTGCTAAGTTGTTTCATTGCCTCCGCGTTGTAGTCATCCAGGGGCCAAAGGACCACATTTCCCCCTTTGCCCGACCATCTGACCACAACTTCCTGGCGTTCTTTAATTTTGCTCATAACATTGTTGTACTTTGTCCTGTTAATGTTAATGCATCATCGGAGTAAATACTGACTTTGGCTTAACCCCTTCAGCGCTGCGCGGATTCCTCCGCGGTGCTGAAGGGTTCGAGCGCGGGCGGGGCCATGACGGAACGGTTCCGTCATGAGCACAGCTCAACCGATGCTCATGACGGAACCGTTCCGTCATGAGCATGGAAGGGGTTAAAAGGAGTGCGTATAAGGCCCCGTGTCTCCTGCCTTGTATTTGACATCCCAACTTCAAAGGTATCTTGATTTTCATGTTCCATTTGTAATAGATCCTGTAGTAGAGTCTCATCTGCTATTGTCAATCCATTATTTGTGTCTTTGCACGTAGATTGAATAGTATCTGTATTTGTTTTGTTAAAAAAGTATTTTTGCAATTTCAATTTCCTCACAAATTGAAACAGATCTATTCATGTTTGTGAGTATTCAAAGTTTGTTTTTTCACAAAAAGAAAGGCCTAAGGCGAGTATTTTTCGTTTATTTTCCGTTAAATCCATCTTTGTTAGATTGATTACTGTGTTTTCTTTTATCTGCGCTTGTTTCTCCTGTATTCTTTGTTTGTTTTTTGTTGTTGTGTTTGTGCACTGCTTGCCCCAGCGTCTGTCTTTTCTCTTTCGTCCCTTTGTTGTGCCCGGTTTGCACCTTTTTGTAAGGGTGGGCGGAATTTGTGAAATTGACTTTCTCAAATTATCGCGAAATTGCGCAAAATCTCTGCGAGCATGCGAAACTTTCGCGAAGATGGAGAGATTGCTTTTCCCACCTGTTCGCGATGTGTTTTTGCATGCTCACGGGAAAACATAGCTCCAACTTCCCCATGCAGTCGCTAATGCGCGCGGCCATCTTGCTCGCGATGCTTATTTCCTGTTCGCGATCGCAATGACGTGTTCGCGATCACAAACTCTCGCGGGATAGCGGGACCGGCTATCAACAATCCAACATCTTTTGGCGCGCGCAAACGGATAGGAAAACTCGTCGGTGAATGCAGGGACCCGGTAAGTTGCGACCGCGCGCGCAAGAATGCGTTTTTAAAGCGCGAACAAGAAAAAACTTCCGGTTTGCGGCAGGTTGCGAAAGTTTTGACATTTTTGTGCTCTCAGCGGAACGCAAAAATGTCACAATATCGCAAATTCCACGAGCTGAACGAAATTTACCGCCCAGGCCTACCTTTTTGTTGATCTTGGCGTGGTGGCCACGGGCGTAGGCTCATAAGTCTTTCCAAACGTAAAAAACCCAATTCTTGGATCACTGTCGGCGGTTTGCGTCTTTGCGCCGTATTGCTTGTTAATTCTGTTTCCGATTCAACTTCTGAGCTTAATTCCGAAGCGCTCGGGTCTGTTTCCTTTGGTTGCATTTCAGCAGTGGCTGACAGTTGTTGCCTTCGGATATTTTCGAATTTCTTTGAAAACGTGTAGACTCTGCCTTGCATGTAGTCATTCCTAGCTCGTTGGAATTTTATGGCCTTTCTTTCTTTGATCGAGTGTTCGTGTTTTATCAGTCTGGTTGTCATTTCCCCCAGTTTCTTTTTGATTTCTTCTTGATTTTCACATTTTTCAAGGTCTTTAAGTAATGCCTCTATTTTCATTAGCATTGTCTTTCGGTCACTCTCGGTGTACTTAATCAAGATATGAAGCATCCTTCTGGAGGACTCGGCGCTGTTGTCAGCCCAGTCCTTAAGCATTTCAGGATCGGGATTTTCATATGTGGGCGCCACAAGAATCCGGAGGCCTCTGGGGATTCTACCCACATCCATATATCTCTGTAGAGACTTACATTCCCACCATTTGGCTATTTCGTTTTTACAGAGTTTTTCTAACTCGTGGAGCATTTTGGCACTATTGTTTATTGCTCTTTGCTCTGTGTCTTTGTTGGCAGACTGCGCTTGCTCTATGCCATTGCCCACATCATTAAAGACATCAAGAGCTGCCTCTTCACGTTCTTTTATCCATTCCTCTGCCATTGTTTTGAATATATATATTACCTACTGGCGGTTGCCAGTAGGTAGTTATAGTTAGGACCAAGTTTCCATAGGAAGAGCATTTTTTGTTTTGCTTATAACTTTGGCGTTGTTTGATGAATCTTCATGAAAGTTTCCAAACTAATTATTTGTTCATATCAGCTCCTATGCAGGAAGTGTGGGGGTGATTCTTCGGGGGGGAGAGAAAAAAGGGGGGTCCAAAAACGTGTTTTCTCCATGATAATCTCCATAGGAAACTTTAGACAAGGCTACAGGTCGAACGGGTGAACGGAATTACCCCAAATTTGGCATGGAGAAGGGTCTTGGTCTAGAAAGCATGCTTTTGTTTATTTGGTGTAAATCCGTTCAGTAGTTTTTGAGAAATATCAAAATTTACATATATCTATATTTGGGAATTCTGCCATCTGATTGGCTGAGGCGTTACGAGCACAAGCTTGCTGCTTATTGGCTGCGAGTGCTGCGAGCAGTTGCAACTAGGAGATGTTGGCTGCCATTTTGTGATTCCGTTGAAGCGAGCAAGGGGAAAAAAGGGAGAAAAGAGTAGGAAAGAGGAGGGTAGGAGCGCTGTGAGGTCTGTGGGGTGGTTAGGGTGTGCTACACAGGTAGTGTGAAGCGATGTATTCACCCCTACCGGTGTGAAAGTTCTGTTTTGCCCAGAGTGAGATGGTTCTGAGGTGAGGTGTCGGTACACTCGGGGATGAAACCGTGAGCTGATTGCTGTAAACTGATGTGCTCTGGGTGCTGTAGGATACTGGCTGCTGTAGCATAGCCGTGCAAGTGGTGTTAGTATGGGTTTAGAGTATAGCGGTGTGAGCTCTGTGGGGTGGTTAGGGTGTGCTATACAGGGAGTGTGAAGTGAAGTATTCATCCCTAGCGGTGTGAAAGTGCTGGTTTGCCCAGAGTGAGATGGTGCTGAGGTGAGGTGCCGGTACACTTGGGGATGAAACCGTGAGCTGATTGCTGTAAACTGATGTGCTCTGGGTGCTGTAGCATACTGGCCGCTGTAGCATAGCTGTGCAAGTGGTGTTAGTATGGGTTTAGACTATAGCAGGAGTGGGAAGCAAACTACTCACCCCTACCGGTCTGAAGACTCAAATAGAGTGTTTTAGCAAGCAGGAATAAAGAAATAAGCGTGAAGAATATAATGCAGAATGTTGCAATGCCACAAAAGACAAATAGTGAAATCAGGTGTGTTTAAGTAAGTGGTTGTGTGGGATAAAGCGATGGAGTCTGCAAGTTATATAAAAAGTGTCTTTATGTAAGTGCCATAAATGGAACCAATGGTGCAAGAGCTAAGGCATCCAGCTGAGGCAAACTCCAACCGCTTCTGTTGTATTCAAACGTAAGCTCCTGCATCAGTCAATTCCACATTACAGGTTACAGTTCCATGTGACATAAACAATACCTATTAGATATGAATGACTGTAAATTGTAGAATGAAAATAAAGGTAGGATACAATTACCACACTGTGCCAACCAGTTCCTAAACAATGCCATGTTTTTTTATCTTGATCGCCAGTTTGTGAGCAGAGGCTGAGGATGAGCTAATTTGTGTGAAAGGGCTTTGTGGATAAGAGGCAGGCAGAGAGACGTGTGTACAAAGAATAGATATGGTTTCAAAATGGATGTCGGGTTTAGGCTAATTTAGCAAGTAAATAGCGTATTTGCATAGGCCATACATCATCCATTCCTGGTTAGTGTGGAGAGGTAAGGGCCAATAATGAAAACAGACTTCAAATGTCTAAGCATACTTAGAAAGTTATTATATGAAAATAGTTCAATTGAAGTGTATTAAAAAATTTAATAGCAAAAAGTCAAAAAAGTTGGAAAAAATCATTCCAAGAATAAAGTGAATTTCTTACAAGTCTTGGAGAGTGTAGTCCGGAAGTTCTTCAGAGGCTTGAGATGCGTAATGTTCCAAGAGGCAATTGTTGCCATCGTGTGAGAAAAGCGAAGCGATCCAATTCATATCCTCGAAAGGACAGTAATGTTCCTTGAATGTTGGAGCGGCAATTTGAATTGGTAGGCAATCTGCGATGTTGTCAAAGGTCGCACGTTGAAGGAGATCTTTCGCGTCTGCGCTGAAATCCCATTCCGCCAGGATACCTTTTTGCGTTGCATCCGCCATTGCTCCACTGCCCGAACAATCAAGTTCATGGTTTTCAAGATACTCCATTACCTGCTGGATATCGGGAGCGTTTGCTGGGATGTTGGCAAGGCATAGATCTATTCACCAGTCGATTGGGCAAGTTTTGCAATAAAAAGATGGTTGCACGCAGCTTGTATATGTGTACCTAAATGTCATGTTGTAGCTGGCTCCGATAATAGATAGAGGCAGGCAGCCAAAAAGTTGTTCCATTTTTTCACAGTATTGATGTAGCTTCGCGTAGAGGCATATTCTGTCGGACATGCTTGTTACCACAGGGAGTGTAGCCATTTTTAACAAGCTAAAGTAGTAGTAGGATGGCCGCAAACAGAGCGAGAATTATGGGCACTGTTGCTGTTATTCCAGAGATGATCGAATGAATGAAGTCTGGTATTAGACTAAAAACAGTCTGAAAGCCTGTGAGAAGGCCGGAGGAGACAATGTTACAAAAGTGTGCCAGACCTTAAATGTCAGATGTGTTGAAAATTGTGTAACAATTCACAAAGTGATTGGGAGGTTCGTATTTAAAAGGGAGTGTATTTTACTTGAAGTTCGTGCTATCTGCAGTCGATAAATTACTTTTGGAGAAGTGAGGGACACTTCTGTTTGAAACAAAAGCACTTTCAGTTTGCTCCGTTTAATAAAAATCTGTTTTCAAAGTAGGTATTGAAGGCCAAGTTGAACTTTGGGAGTTACTTTGTGTGGGTGGGAATAGAGATTGCCAGAGGAAGTTATCCAGTTTGAAACAGTAAGGACATACGGTATGCCAGCTCACATTGCGTAGCAGTCCATGTTATTAAGAAGCAGATAACTGCTGTTAAAAATCTGTGTGAATGTTGGTCTGATTGTGGAAGTTGGCGTGCTTTTAAGAAAGCACGCAAGATTGGGGGCTGTAAGCTTAGAAGCGTCGTGCAGTTGGACATTCTTGCATAGTAATGAATGACTGCCATTGTGGTCGCACTTTTCACCTGTGAGAAAAACTCCTGTATCCTCTTTAAGACAGCGATATGTAAATGGGAGAAACCACTGCTTATGAATGCGCTACCTTACATAATCACATACAGCATGACAAAGAACATGTACACCTAGCAGACACAACGACACTACGTACTGTGGGAACCATGGCTAGCCATGTACACAAACCAAACATGGCATGGCACCTCTGCCTCACAATGCAGAATGCAAGAAGAGATGGGAGCAAAGTATGTGCGTAGGTGGCAAGTGATTCTCGATTATAAAAGTATACAATGCAAAGTGTTGCGGGGATGTGCCGGAGAGACTTGAGTATGCAGAGCACAGACATTTACATGTCAACATACACTGATGGTCTATTGAGTGAAGTTGGCATTGGACGCAACCATGATATTACAGTCAGTAGGGAAGATCACGAAAACATAGCGCGTACGTGCCCCCTCCCCCCCAAATCTTTAGCGTAGTGGGCTGGCTCGGAGTACGCAATGCTAGCGTAGGGGTATGAATAAAAGGCACGTTTCTCTGGGTGTGGTTCTCTTCCGGAATGGCGAACATGTCTGTGAGGTCTGCGCAGCTTACATCGCCACGAGGCTGACACCGTGAGCGAGGGTGGCTGCGGGAATAATGCTCTCAGCCTGCTGCTACCCAGAAACCGTCATGGCCGCTGCGACGCACATATCCCCCACAGTTCACCTTTCATCACCGTTGTATGTGAAAGAGGGCCCACCACATGCCGGCGGAAGCTTTTGGGCCGAGGTCTGCAAGCTGGGAAGGCTCCTGAGATCAACACTGGCTACCGCGACACAGGCAGACTGTGCCCAGCCTGAGGCCCAGCACCGTGAAGTGCTCTGTATGCTACTAACACAGTAGTCGAAGAAGTACCAACAGTGGAACAGTGTCTTGATCCCACACTGGATGATGTTAGAACTGCATCTGAGAGTGCAGATGAAGGTACTCCTTTCGACCAGCTGTAACCAACTCTAGGTCCCAACAGTGGAACGGTGTCTTGATCCCACAATGGACGATGTTAGAACTACATCTGAGAGTGGAGATGAAGGTACTCACTTTGCCCAGGTGCAAGCAACTCTAGGTTCCAACAGTGGAACGGTGTCTTGATCCAACAATGGACGATGTCAGATATTACCTGCTGCTTGTGAATTTTCACAGAAGTCCCTGCGTTGACGTGCATCAGACTCTGTGCTTCCATAGCTAAGTGCTGCACATGATTATTGTGCTTGGTTGACACCAGTCGGTGGAGTACACTGTGGTACAGTAGGTCCGAACAGTGGAACGGGGTCTTGATCCGAAAATGGACGATGTTAGAACTGAATCTGAGAGTGGAGATGAAGGTACTCGCTTCGAGCAGGTGTAACCAACTGTAGGTCCCAACAGTGGAACAGTGTCTTGATCCCAGAATGGACGATGTCTGATACTACGTGCTGCTTGGTTTTCACAGAACTCCCTCCATTGAGGTGCATCAAACTCTGTGCTTCCGTAGCTAACTGATGCATATGATTATTGGGGTGGCTGACTGCAGTGGCTGGAGTTCACCGCGGTACAGCAGGTCTGAACAGTGGAACGGGGTCTTGATCCTACAATGGACGATGCTAGAACTGTATCTGAGAGTGGAGATGAAGGTAGTCCCTTCGACCAGGTGCAACCAACTCTAGGTCCCAACAGTGGAACGGTGTTTTGATCCGAAAATGGACAATGTCCGATATTACTTGCTGCTTGGTTTTGACAGAACTCCCTCCGTTGAGGTGCATCAGACTGTGCTTCCGTAGCTAACTGCTGCACATGATTATTGGGCTTGGTTGACTGTAGTCGGTGGAGTACACCATGGTACAGCAGGTGGGAACAGTGAAATGGGGTGTTGATTCTGTAATTGAGGATGTCAGAAGTTAAAGTTTGTGATGATTTCTGTGTACCCACTCCGATCAGGTGCAACCAACTGCGTGCTTCTGAATCCAACGGCACGTGGCTGTGAGGCGTTAATGACAACTGCCTCTGGCCTACAGTGCGGTCAGCAGGGCTCACAATTCAGATGGAGTGGTGATTGTTTAATTACAGAATCCAGTAGGCAAATAACTACAACGTCTATTGAAATATACACAATAGCCTTTTAGTATACTTGCTTGAAGAAGTTTTTTAAGATGACTTATAGGTCTAGTACAATGACCAAATTCTTCTTGGTAGTGGTAAAGAACACTGAATAACAGTGTACACAGTAGACAGCAGAGATCGCAATTCAAATTGTTTTGATTTATTTATTGCAGAATTTTGTGTAATTTGTGTTGTTGTATTTTGTGAAGAGGAAGTGAGAAAAAGTATCCATGGAAGACTGTGCTCACTACTGCCTTCAATTTACACTGCAGACAGCAGTGTTCAGAATTCAGATCGAGATGAAGTCCTGTAGGCAAAAGACATTGCTCCAGTGCGCTCTGTCCGCACCAGGCATATGCATCATCACAGGGTCCGCACACTGTTTTTGTTGCTTCGCGTACGGCAAATAAGACAGCTCAAATCAACGCCACGTGGCTGTGGGCCCTTGATGACCACTCTCTGGCCTACACATCAGACAGCAGTGTTTACAATTCAGATCGAGTTGCTATTGCAGATGATGTAGTGTTGTAGGCAACAGACATTGCTCCTAGTACGGCCCGCCCGCACCACGCATCATCGCTGACTGTGCACATGCTGAATACTTTTGATGTTGCTATCGAAATGCACTAGACCTGATGGATCCTTTATGATACAATCTTTTTGTGTATTATTTCCGATCTACTGCCTGTATCTTAGTATACCACAAGTTATGGTTGTTTTACGATATAATCTTTTCTGTATTATTTCACATCTAGTGTCCCAACCTTACTGCAGCACAAACTATTGACCCTTTTATTATTGAATCTCTGTGTGTGATCCAATGATTACTGTTGTAGTTGATGCTAGCAGCAACCATTCCCTGAGGGCTGCTTTACACTCACCTCACACGTGTCCAGCACAGACGTCACTGGATATGTAAGTCTGGTAATAAAAAGGAGTCGAGCACACGTGCCCGTACCCACTTCCACTATATATCTGTGTCCGTGTGTTCATTATATATGCATGATACTGCCCCTGGGCCGTACCACATTACGTTGTGCTGTGGACAGCGTATGCAACCATGTTACCTCTGGCAGTGGGGAAAAGTTCTGTTATGTAGCTTTTAGATGCATGGCTATCACAGGTGGAAGGCTACTCTACAGAGCTGAATATTGATGAAGATGATGGTTTTATGTTGTGTGTACTCTCAGATATGTGTACATAGCAAAAAGTTTTCAAAAAAGCTCTGTAAGGAGAAGAGGAGTCTCTCATTAAACGCTGTAGAGAGAATGGCGAAAATGGGTGGGATCCTCCAACTGTTACAATGGGAAATGTTATGGATCAATCAAATGCTTTTCTTTAAGGTCACATGGTAATCGCGCAGCGAGCGCGCAAGGAGGCCGCACCCGACGCGATTTTGAGAAAATATTACCATAATATAAGTTTATTAGTGTTAGAAATATATGAATGTTTAAAATATTTTAGATTATTGCTTGTTCTCATATACACTTTAAACGTATTTATATATAGTTTTGAGACAAAAAAAAATGAGGGAATTGCGTTCCCGGCATGACACCATACGTCTATGACGTAACACAGGGCCTGGCAGCGTGCACTCGTCGCATACGCAACGCGCAGCAGGCATGACCCCATACGTATATGACATAAGGCGTGACTAGGTACTGCGTACCCGTCGCATACCAAAGTAGCAGCAGGCGCGACCACATACGTATATGATGTTACGCGCGACGCGGTTCCATGAACCCTTCGGATACGAAATGTGCATCCTTTACGAGTTTAGCAATATGGCGGATAGGATTGCCATGCTGATGGAGCTTGGTACACTACTGGTACGGGACTTCAGTTTTCTCACAAAAGAAAACCGATATACATACTTCTTTTTGAAGATATAAAACATTACATATTTTTCAAACTAAAAACAAAAAAGGTTTATAGAGTTCCCAAATATTACAAAAAAATAGAAATAAAATAGTTTTTTAAATATTATAATATGAAATTAACATTTAAAAAACCTTGGAAATTCTCTGAAAAAACCATAGGTTTCAGGGACGTTATAGTTAGTTGGACATTTCTCTCATAGAAAACCATAGAAATTCCCCTGTTATAGTTAGTTGAGCTAACTATAACTCGCGCCCCCGCAATGCACTGCTGATGACATCACATATTACATAATTCATGACATGGTCAGTGACATCACTGATGACATCACTGATGACATTTCAAATGACATCACTGATGACATCATCCAGTGACTATGTGGTTCTATAAAATGCAAATATGTTTTATATATATATGCCAAGGTGTATTGAAGAATGACTGGGTGTATAAGAGTCAGGATGGATGATTAAGTAGGTGTGTAACTGACTGTATAAGTGAGTGATTAATTGAGACTAAGGTATGACGAATATTTACAGTTTACCCTTCACGCAGATTTCTAGGCTTAAGAGTATTGTAAAGCATATTTGAACTATGTATATTCTGCTACATATATGTTTTGACGAACCATTTTTGAATTGATTAATGATTTGTGATATATAAATTGTCACACAAGTCATGATATTCATGTGTATTTTATAGAAATTCACGAATATTACAAACAAAAATCATTTGAAACATCACAACACCCTACACAAAGCTATTCACAGTGTTTTATCAAATTCTTTTTTATACCTTTTAATTCTGATTTCATACAATAACTTAAACATAAATGTTTCATCACAGCTCAGACATATTAAACAAATAGTTAATTGATAAATAAGTATTCGGTGGATACCATCCCAAAATCCCCACTTCCCACTCAAATCAGTGTAATTCACTCTTAGCGGTCCCACCAGGCATCTCATTTTTTACGGTACGTGCTTGGGCAACCCCCTGTTTTATGAACAGTCTTTTCGGCTTTTACACATATGTCCATACCCTGTGTCCATTCCTCAACAGTTGGCTCAAAACAATATTTGTCATTTGTCCCGCAGCTGTATTAACGAGTCCAGGGAGTTTCTCAACAAGGATCCATGAATGCAGGATATTTCTTTTTCATTCAGCTGTTCGGTTACTACTTTTGAATCAATTGGGTTGAAGGCAGATACATCTTGCTTGTGTTGTGATTGTGCATGGCATAGTAGTAAAAATCAAAAAATAAGCATGATATAATCTTTTAACTAAGTTCTTGTTAGTCAACTGTAATTCTTCATCCTTTGTGCAATATCACCCCCTTAAAACACTATTTTGGAACTTTGCAAATTCATTCACATTGCTGCAAACTCATGCCAACTGATGCAAAAGGCATGGGTCTGTTTACTGGACATATTGCGCTTTCTGAATAGCAGTGGCTGCTCCTCTGCTAAGGCGGTGGTGATTCGCCCTACTGATCAAAGGGAAAATTAAATGATAATACCATATCGTTATTATCGTTTTATTTTTCCTAATTAAGTCAATGGCTCTCAGGGCGGGGCTGACCAGAGCAGGGAGAGGAGTGGTTTGCACTCCTTAAGTGTGCAGGACTGCTTGGCCACCCCTCTTGGGCTGGCCAAACAGTCCTCTCCAGGCTTGCTTTACACAGTCTGGTGGGGAACATGCAAAGCCTCCCAGTCCCTCTCTGACTGCCGTGGTTTGGTGCTCAGACCAAATTACAATGCTGCATTGCACCACTGTGTTTGGCTGTGGGGAGCTTGGGAGCCCGGGTGCTTCCTGCTGTCAGCAGAGACAGGAAGAAGACGATGCAGGAAAGGCGGCAGCCAGTCGGCCCACTTTAGTGATTATTTTCTTTCATTTTGTTGCTGTCCCGCCCCTGCCCCACTACTCCCGATCGATAGCAGCCAGTACTGCTAAAAAGTAGTCAACACAAGAACTTGGACATTGATCTCACTGTTACTTTTTTCAAAATGTGTTAAATACGCACAATATGTTAAATATATTTTCTCATACTAGATGATACTCAGCTGTACATTAAACCCATTGACTGTTCACTCAATATCAGACCCATACAGACTGTTTGATTTTCATCAAAAGCTGCATGAGACAGGGCCAATGGCCATACAGCCCCAGATAAAGGAATGTTAGTGTGTACAGCAATATTCGCACAAATCCAACAATAATCTACCTCTAGTATTTTAAGATTTCTGTTTCCTTTCCAGAGCCAGTCTTGAATCCTGCAATCATATTTTGTATTACTCTCCATCTCACGTGGCAGTACCTGGTTGTAGTATGAAAATTATGACACTACACAGAACACAATAAGAATTGGTTTCAGTTTCTTCATGTTGCTTTCATCTCACAATGTTGCAGCTGGTATGCACACGTCCTCATACCCTTATACACTTGTCTCCCTGTTTTCAGATATCTTGATTCTTGGCCTTTTGCCTTCCCACTTCCTGTCTCTTGCTCTAGAGGAGTAAACTGTCTTAAATGTCTCAGTCCCCCACCCCCAGGGCCTAGTACTTCTCTTGTCTCCTTATACCATTTCAATGCATAGTCCTGCAGCCATAGATTAAGGTCGCAAAATGTTGATACACTAACTCAATGGTACACATAATAGTAATGCTAGAACGTGATGAGAGCCTGAAGGAACTACAGCACAAAAGAGCACTTCATGCACCACAAAGTCAACAACAAACATAGATTTGCCGTAGTTTAGGAAATAAACAGGGTGATCATGATCATGTGGTTCCTTGAATAGTAAATACATATCTGGGTATTGTCAAGATACATTTTGGGGCTGATTACGATGCGGCTCGGAAGGCTCAACCAATGGACGGAGCTTTCAGAGCCACAACGTAATGTGCCGGTTGGATTACTTTCTGGCCTCCTCATTACAATGGAGGTGGTTGGAAAGGAATCCGACCGGTCATTCTCGCTGGCTTCCGATGGGCTCAGAGAGCCTGACCGCCAGTCGGAATGCGGCAAATAATCTCAAGGGCGGGCCTTTCCACCCTTGAGATTACGATGACCCTTTCTGACATGGTTTCCATGCAGGTCTGTCCGACATGTGACATGGAAACCATGTCGGAAACCGTCTTTGGGGACCCCCAGCAGGGCTCCCTTGGGTGTACGGCCTCCGATTGGAGGCTGAGGAGGCACCTATGGTGTCCCCTGTTGATCCCTGTACCTTGTGGAAGGCACCTCAAGGTGCCTGCCACGGGGTGCAGGGATGAACTGCACCTCACATTTTACTATGGGAGCATGCATTACGGCCTGTGGTTAACAGCCAGAATGCATGCTCCCATAGTAAAATGTAGGAATGCAACAGTGTTCAGTTGCATCCTAATGTGGCGGTCAGGACCACCGACCGGTTGTCGTAATGAAGGTTGTACTATTCTCGGTTGCAGCTGTAACAAATGCTGCAAGTGGTGCCACATAGATATTAAACAGGACCAGATTTAAAGACACCCTATTGGGCAGTCTGCAGGAAATGGCAGTGATAG